>NC_090646.1:152404144-152743310 GCF_040937935.1 Hyperolius riggenbachi
GTTCAGTGGTGGAGTAGGGTGTCAGACTGTGCCTACAGTCCTCTGAGTTGTAAATCCGGACCTGCTATAAGTCAGACATGTTAGTGTGTGGTGGAAGAAGAAGGACAACCTATCTTCCATTTACATCCTTACTAGACAGGAAGATGAAGGGCAAAGCGACACTTGCACTCTCACATACAGTGCAGTAAATTATTAAACAATTATTAAATCAATACATACGTGTTCTGGTTTCCTGCTCTTTTCAAAACAAACTGCTCTACTTTACCAGATACAAAAAGTACAATTTTGTGCTCAATGGAACTTAACAGGCTTTTAATATCCTAACATTTTTTCTTGCTTTCTCATATCTGTTAAGGTAGACATACATCACTCAATGTATGGGTAGATCAAGCATGAGATAGATCCCTCTGTGATCTAATCTGATCAGGGGGATCTGTATCCTGCCCATGCACTGCAGACTAATTTCTGGTAGATTTCATCATGAAATGTATCAAAATGTATCAAAATACGGTCTAGTGCCATTGCATCCACCACCTGCCTGGTTGCTACCAAGTGTCAAAGTGTCCCCCCAGGTTCCCATGCTCAGTAAAGTCTCATCTGTCTGCTGCCACTACTCCAGACCTTCTCCAGTGTTTGACATCACCCTGAGTACCTGTACCAAGTGGCACCAGGTGCATGGTACAGAGCATGGGGGGGGGGGGGGCATTTTTATGCTTGGGGACACTGTTGGGTATGTCTGTTGTTGCGATATCAGGTGCTGTTACCAACATGCATCTGATTGAGCACTTGCAACTTAAATTTTCCAGCATGTCCAATCGATCCTTATGACCGTTTTAAGCTTGGAATCGATCAAAAAATCGATCGTGCAGCCTTTGGATTCAATAAAACTATCAGATCAGATGATCGGTTTGGCTGCAATATCGAGTGGTGTATGGGCACCTTTATGGATAAAAAGAAGAGTGATTAGAGATAATTGGAGTAAAAAGTATTTTTCTAAGCGGCATTCTCTGACACAGCTTATCAATAAGTAAGCGACCATATCTCACACCAATCTAAGATCTCCTAGATAGCAAAATTCCCCCCAGCCCGTAACGCTCAATGTAGCATGATGGCATGTGACCATCAATCCCCCTCAGCAATCCCATGCTTGGCTGTGAGTGTCCAACAAGACCAATCACCCATTAGATTGATAAACTGTTTAAAATCAATTGGAAATTGATCTTCTGTCAGATTGATAAAAGTAACTGATATGACCAAAAATATCAGTCTGTGTAAGGCCAGCATACCCTACGTTTTGCTCAGATAGAATAATTTAGCTTTTATAATTTGTGGAAGAAGTAGAAACTAGAATGCTGAAATGCTGTTTGTGTTCCTTTTAGGGAGATTTTATTTTATTTTCTATGTAGTGAAAATTATATGATTGTAATCATCAACTAATATAAACAACAGATTATTAACCACTTCACCACTGAGGGGTTTTACCCCTTGAGCACCAGAGCAATTTTCACCTTTCAGCGTTCCTTCCATTCATTCGTCTATAACTTTATCATTACTTATCACAATTAAATGAACTATATCTTGTTTTTTCCGTCACCAATTAGGCTTTCTTTAGGTGGGACATTATGCCAAGAATTATTTTATTCTAAATATGTTTTAATGGGAAAATAGGAAAAATGTGGGAAAAAAATCATTATTTTTCAGTGTTCGGCTATTATAGTTTTTAAATAATGCATGCTACTGTAATTAAAACCCATGAAATATATTTGCCCATTTGTCCCGGTTATAAAACCGTTTAAATTATGTCCCTATCACAATGTTTGGCGCCAATATTTTATTTGGAAATAAAGGTGCATTTTTTTCAGTTTTGCGTCCATCCCTAATTACAAGCCCATAGTTTATAAAGTAACAGTGTTGTACCCTCCTGACATAAATATTTAAAAAGTTAATTCCCTAAGGTAACTATTTATGTATTTCTTTTAGTTGTACACTTTTTAATTTTTTTTTAATTACAAAAAAAATGGGGAGTGTGGGAGGTAATGAGTTAATTTTTTTGTGTATAAGTAATGTATTTGTATGTGAAAAATGCTTTAGGGTGTAGTTTTACTATTTGGCCACAAGATGGCAACAGTAACTTTTTGTTTAATGCGACGGGTTTTTTTTTTTTTTGCAATGATCGAGCTGCTTAGTGGAGAAGCAGTGGATCATTGCGGGGCTTAGATCAACGAAAAGGAATGGATTTTCCAGTTCAATGATCTCTGGGCGAGCGGCCGGCAGCGTGTTTATGAGCAGGAGTGCGCGCTAGAGCGAGCGGGGAGCGCGGAAAGTATGGATTTATCCGTCCCTGGGGGTGAAAGGATGGAAAAAGGGACGGAGAAATTCGTACGGGCGGGGGTAAAGTGGTTAATAAGTAAATGTTTATTCCCATGCAAACAAATGCAACAAAATGTTTTTTTTTTACCAAGAAGACTATAAGACACGACGATGCGTGTGTGCAAATATTAGAGTTTCAACACAGATAGCTGTTTTTGGTCAAATCGGTTACTTTTGTTAATCTGTCACATGATCAATTTCCAGTTATCACAGAATTTAAGAATAAAACATTTTATAGAGTTGATGGTGAAGGTACTGTAGCTCTGTAGAAAGTGGTAACTAGAGATAAGGTTAGGTTTAGTAAATGCTAAATCTGCTTTTAAATATCCTGGGAGAGCTTTCACAAAAAGTACTGCTGAGGCATTAGTACTTTTATTTACGGTCATTTCTGGTAGTCTTGGGTCCACAATTTACATTCTGGCACTAGTTAAAACTGGTAAATATATTTCCTGGTAGTGATCATGCTATCATTTAGATCAGGAGTGCACACACTTTTTTGTCTCACAAGCTACTTTAAAGCTTGAGTCCAGGAGATCTACCTCCATTTCAAATGTTACAGACTCCTACCCCCCCCCCCCCCCCCTGTCATGAACAGCCCCTAGGTACAAGTGCCCCTCCAGTATATGTAGCTAGGTATAGGTCCCTTCAGTATAGGTAGCCAGGTATTGGTCCCTCCGCTAGATATACTGTAGGTCCCTTCAATATAGGAAGCAGGTATCGATGCCTTCATTATAGGTAGCCAGGTGTATGTGCCCTCAGTGTAGGTAGCTGTGTCATCAGTGTAGGTAGCCAGGTAGCGGTGTCCTCAGTGTAGGTAGCAGGTAGATGTGCCCTCAGTGTAGGTAGCAGGTAGATGTGCCCTCAGAGTAGGTAGCCAGGTAGCTGTGCCATCAGTGTAGGTAGCCAGGTAGCGGTGTCCTCAGTGTAGGTAGCAGGTAGATGTGCCCTCAGTGTAGGTAGCAGGTAGATGTGCCCTCAGAGTAGGTAGCCAGGTAGCTGTGCCCTCAGTGTAGGTAGCAGGTAGCTGTGCCCTCAGTGTAAGTAGCAGGTAGCTGTGCCCTCAGTGTAGGTAGCAGGTAGATGTGCCCTCAGTGTAGGTAGCAGGTAGCTGTGCCCTCAGTGTAGGTAGCAGGTAGCTGTGCCCTCAGTGTAGGTAGCAGGTAGCTGTGCCCTCAGTGTAGGTAGCAGGTAGATGTGCCCTCAGTGTAGGTAGCAGGGAGATGTGCCCTCAGTGTAGGTAGCAGGTAGATGTGCCCACAGTGTAGGTAGCAGGTAGATGTGCCCTCAGTGTAGGTAGCAGGTAGATGTGCCCTCAGTGTAGGTGGCAGGTAGATGTGCCCTCAGTGTAGGTAGCAAAGCTGCCACTTACCTTCCTCCAGCGGCGGTGTGGCTTATCCTTGTCTTCCCTAATTCAGCTGCGGCAGGCTGGAGTGCAGAGCGGTGGCTGAGGGAACGCACCCGCGGGGTTGACGGTCAGAGGGCCCCGTGCGTAGTTACGTTGTGCTCAGCGCTGCCCCCAGCCATGATGTCACAGCCGTGCCACCTTTCCTCTCCTGCTTCTCTATTGGCTAGCGTCCGGCAGCAGAATTTGATGGGAGCTGCTGGCCGCAAAATTTTATGTGACGCGGCCACATGGCCGCGATCTACCAGATAGGCGGTCGCGATCTACCGGTCGACCTATTGGGCGACCCCGATTTTGATAGTAAGTTATAAAGAGTAAGAACTAACCTACTAACCTTTCTACAGTCTTGTTTTACACCCGTTTTTAGTCAGTTATTTTACACTGCCTTTACAGACAAAAATCTGATACCCTACTATCTCATGGGAATTCAAGATCAATTCAAGATCAATAATGCAAACATGGGTCTCTACTTTAAAGAGACTCTGTAACAAAAATGTTAGCAGTATTTCTCCTATCCTACAAGTTCCTAAGGCTGTTCCATTGTGCTCTGGCTTACTGCAGCACTTTCTACTTGCACCATCTCTGTAATAAATCAACTTATCTTTCCCCTGTCGCATTTGTCGGCTGTGTCTGGAAGGCTGCCAACTCTTCAGTAATGTGAATAAGTTAACTCCTTCCAAGCCCCTCCAGTGCTCCTGTGATGATTATTCCTCACAGGCAATGTCCCTGCTCTCACGGTCAGCTTGTCTGCTATCTGTGAGGCTGATAACCACAGACTGATAAACTGAACAAAAAATAGCTGGCTGGGGAGGAAATTGCCTGTCCGGCTGACACCAGTGCAGAGCTCTAAAGACAAAGCTTTTTATGCTTTATTAACACAGAGCTCTTTCAAAACTTGCACATAACCTCTGGAGACTGAATTCAATGTGCAACTCACTGAATTCTCTGTGTACTCACTGTGTATTAACTGAGTTCACTGCTCTGCTGATGTACTTCCTGTTTTGGTGGCCATCTTTTCTGTTTACAAAACAGTTTATAAAACAGTTTGTTTACCCTCTTAATTGCAGCAGAGAGCAGCAAAAAATATTACAGAGGGGGCTAGGAGATGACCCCAAACAGGCAGGGATGTTTGTTTATACTTCATTTTGTGAATACAGATTCTCTTTAAGACAACGCTGGAAAGCACAATTCTGTGCAAAAAAAATCTTTTTAGCTACCGATGTTCACATCATCCTTCCATATACTACCTCCTATATGGTCCTGCTGTAATCCTCATCCATCCTTTGCATCTTGTTTATTGATGAGCTTTGGATTCAGGAGGGGAAACATTTGAGCATTTGTGGTGTACTCAACTAAAATGAACAATCATGATGGATGTCATTACATTCTGCATGCCTCATCAGTACTTTTCAAGATCTTGACGGGCCCCTTAATAATAATTTGTATAATGTATAATTGTGCTGCTGTTAGTACTGTGGCAATTACAGAGATTAATAATAGTCTCTTCGCCCAGTCACCATTTTGGTGGGACAATAATGGAAACATTGGGATCTTTTTTATATCTAAACAAAAGTGAACAGACCGAGCACTGTCCTGTTGTCAGCATTTATTGCCAAACTTGTGGCCAAGTATACCTCACAGTCCAATGGTATAGTACATCAAACCTCCATCAAACGACTTGCATCAGGCATGTCTCAAATGCGTGACTTGTGGAGGGAGATGCGGTGACCAGGGGAAGAGTGGACGGACACAACAGCCATTTAGCATTCTCACAGCGTTTGCTCACGTGCTTGGCCGGGCCACGGGAACTGCATTCCCATTCACTGATCTCCCTACTAAGGGGGAGCGATGAGAACACATGCGGAGTGCGTGTAGCGGTGAGCGGGGAGCGAGCACAGTGGCAGATGTATATCTACGTCCCTGGGACCTCAGATGAAGTTCTGCAGGGCTAAGATATAGTGCACCCTATGCAGCAACTAGTTAATACCTAGTTAACCACTAAGAGTTTTTTCCCCTTAAGGACCACAGCAATTTTTACCTTTCAGCGCTTCTCCCTTTCATTCGCCAATAATTTAATCACTACTTATCACAACAAAATGATCTATATCTATTTTTTTCTTTTGTCTTTTTTGCCACCAAATAGGCTTTCTTTGAGTAGTACATTTGGCTAAGAATTATTTTATTCTAAATGCATTTTCATGGGAATAGTAAGCAAACATGGGAAAAAAATATTTCTAATGTATTGTATGGTATTAGTAGGGGAAACACATTATATTTAAATATGAATGCAATAAGTACAGTATAAATCAGCAGCTGCAGCAGAGGTTAGTTACTTAATGGTTCTGAACTCATTCTAGTTTTAAATAAGTCTCTAAAACTAGCTGTGTGGGCTTTGCTACTTTGCAAGTACAGTATGACAACAGTACACTGTTTACTGTTGCAATTCACTACAGAATTTCCAGTTTTCTCATCCTTGTACTCACGTGATGAGTGTTCTGCTTTCTCTGATATCTGCACAGAGCATTAGGTAAAATCACAGCATCCATTGGCATCATTCTTTTATTTATTGAAGTGAGCCTTTCATTTTTTTCTACATTTTACATTATTGTTTCTTTCTTTTATAGTTCAGAAACATTTTATGTGTTTATTCCAGACTAATTTTCTCACTTACCACTTTCTGTCACTGGAAGTGTAACTGCGTGAATCTGATTGTGAAGAATAAGTATGTTAGCAAAAATAGAAATCTGCTTTAAACTGAGTCAAAGAATATTGTTTTTTTCTATGTACTATATACAGTAATATTACCGGTTATATAAAAGCGTCCTTTGAAGCCTGAAACAAGCACTCCACTGTCTGAAAGTGGTCAAGGTTGGACTTACAAAGTAAAACTGACAGTTTGTCACTGTCTGTAGTTTCAGTTGCTTTTCATTATGACACCCAAATCATGGAGGAAATTAGAGAGGGTTTTTGGTTAAAGGGTCCACGCTCCATCCCTTTAGTGACCATACTCTGGTCCCTGCATCGAAGTGGAGAGCATCGCTCACTTTTATAATCACTGAAGTCACAATGGACAGGAAGAAAAGTCTAATCTCTAAGATACAGGAAGCCACTTGTTTTCTGTGACCTTATTTAGTCACTTCCTGTTTCTCTAACATGTGCCGCAAAACAGAAAGTAAGAATAACTTAACTGGTATCGCATGCAGAAATAATAAGCTGGCAGTGGTTTAACTCTCCCTCCTTCTATCTTAACATGTTAGGGGGAGCTTGCATTAAAATACCCTATGATAGTAAGACTCTCATATTTCAGTGCAACTTAAAGGACTAATATTGCGAAAAAAAAGTGGACAGAACCAACAGGTTTTGCACCAGTCCATCTCCTCATGGTGGATTCTCAGGGTTTTCTTTGTTTTCAACAGCATTTCCTGAACAGTAGTTGCAAAGTCTAACTGACAAAATAGTGTGCAAGTGAAAAGGGAGGCTGGTTGGTATCTTACTATTTTGGCAGTTAAACTGCTGAAAACCACGAGAATCCCCCATGAGGAGATGGACTGACCCAAAACCTGTCGGTTTTGTCAGATTTTAACGGCTTACTTTATCAAGATTGTTGTCCTTTAATAAGAGAGTGCCTTTCCAGAAGCAAGAAAAACAATGCTCTAAGAAATCTGCATTTATGTAACGTATAGACCATGTGACCATGTTGCCTTATAAAAAACATTCCAGATGATCTTTTCATACTCCGCTATTAATAGTATCGCTAACGGCTGCCTCTGTTTTTATACAGTTGTAGCTGTTACCAAAAATAGCAGAGGGTTAATATGTAATCCCTTTCCTTAGGTTTGCATGAATGGTGATGTGATAACATTATCACACCCTGCTCCGCTCAAGTATACAAAGTGTGGTCTGAGGTGTAATAACAGCAGTGCCATAAAAAGTGGTCTCTTGGTTGTAAGAGTAAAGGTGGCCATACACTGGTCGATTTGCCATCAGATTCGACCAACAGATAGATCCCTCTCTGATCGAATCTGATTAGAGAGGGATCGTATGGCTACCTTTACTGCAAACAGAGTGTGAACCGATTTCAGCCTGAAACCGTTCACAATCTGTTGTGGTGGTTGTGGTGCTGTCGCCGCAACCCCCCCCCCCCCCCATACATTACCTGCTCCGCCGGCGCGACTGCCCCCGGTCACCGCTGCTCTGTCTCCGCTCTGGTCTCCAGGTCCGGCATGCTTTACTTTTTCCTGCCCGGCAGGAAGTTTAAACAGTAGAGCGCCCTCTACTGTGTAAACTTCCTGCCGGGCTGGAAGAAGAGAAGCATGCTGGACCTGGAGACCAGAGCGGAGACGGAGCAGCGGTGACCGGGGGCAATCGCGCCGGCGGAGCAGGTAATGTATTGCCGCTCTATTGCGCCGGTCGTCGGGCACTCGAACGCCGCTAGCGATGCGCTCCCTACCCACGTGCGATCGACGGTAATTTTCCGCACGGAGCGATCGACGGGATCGGATGAAATGGATCGAAATTTGGCGTGTAGCGGGAATGATGTGACAGCAGATTCGATCCCAGTGATCGAATCTGCTGTCAATCTGGCGGAAATCGGCCTAGTGTATGGCCAGCTTAAGAATTCTAACATGCAGCTCCAGCACTACATTCTTCACACAGTTTTACAGAGCTGCAGCAATCCTTGGGAAAAAAATGTTTTGCAAATACTAACAGCATTCAATATTTTAAGGCAAGAAGTTTTAAATCAGGATGATACCATTTATTGGCTAACTAAAAAGAATGAGAATAAGCAAGCTTTCGGCCTTGCAGCTTTCGGCTTGCTTATTCTTTTTATTTTTAGTTAGCCAATAAATGGTATTATCCTGATTTAAAACTTCTTGCTTTTACTGATGGCTAACACGGTACAATACCCTACTGCCAATATTTGAAAGGTAAAATAACATTTTTTCCCTTCAGGGATTGCTATATAATTATTATTGTTTTTTTATTTACATGTTATTATGTATTTAAGAACCCCCATTTAGATTAACTGTATTTTATTCCTGTGGTGCATATTTATAATCTCCAAGGTCTAAACTCTATGCATTTCACCAGGTCCATTTGTGTTTTCCGGCCTCCTTATTCGATGCCTTTTGTAATGTGAATACTCAGCAGTTGGTCGACAAATCAAAGGAATTGTGTTCAGTATCTGAAATTTTTTCGGGCTGTGGTGTCAGCTCCAGAAATACCTCCTGATGATGGTTGTCACTGAGGGCGAATGAAGCCTTCTCATAGAGAGCTGTCTTCAGAAATCAGCCATATCTGATGCCTCCTTTGAATCAAAAGAGAGACTATGGCAGTATACAGCACGCCTGGTTCTTGTGGTGGACTTTGTTGTTGAAAGAACTGGAGTTAGGACGAGGACAAGAATAAGAATCCCAGTGGGGACCCTAAATTGCTTTCAGATATCATTAACCTTTTTTTTTGTGGCTTGGGTTTGTTTTTTAAGTGAGATACTGAAATCCCCTATCATGTGTAAATTAAATGTATTCTAAAACACTAGATGTTACTTTATGAGGCTCCTTTTGTAGCGTGTGCAAAAGGTTTAGCACCGTGACAGAACTTAATACAGTTTGAAATTGTGTGTTCTTTTTTTTCTCTGACCCCAGTGACAGAGAATAAGAATCCAATAAATAAAATATTTACATATCTAGAAACAATACTACTGATATAACTGTAGTGAGTTTACAACATTAGGATTTTGTTTTAATGCTTTGAGTTATGTGCGGTAAATACTTTAACATGTACATTTTTTTTAATTATGAATACTATCACACTGTGCAATGCTGCCTTATGAAAGCAGAAGACAATCATTCATGATCACATCCTCTCACACAAAATGTAACACTAATAATGCATCTGTGAGGAAACGCGGAAAAGCCGCCGTCTCTCGAGGTGAGGCGACTGTTTCCGCGTCCAGCATGGCGTCACAACGCGGAAAAAACGCCGCATGCCGCATGGGCAGTGCGGCGGAATCCGCATTGGTAACGGCGGAATCCACATCAGAGGCGACCCCCGCATTAGATACATTGCAAAACAGTACTGGTGTGGCTGGGACTGATAGTCCACCAAGATTCAGACTTACACGCGCGCGAGCACAGAGGCAGAGTTTAAATAGCAGTTAGAAGGGTGTCGGCTGACCAGCTGGGTCAGCTGACAAATTCCACTGCTCCCATTGGACCAGCAATTAGGGAGGTCCTGGAAAGGTCCTAGAGTATATATACTGCTGGTTGTTCACTTGCTCCTTGTCTGGCGTTGCGTTCACATATGTGGGAGCACCCAGATCCGTAGTTAGATCCGTTAGTGTGCCGGGACCAGCTGGAGCTGTAATCCTACACTAAGCTAGATTCTGTTGATAGCTAAAGTACTAGTTTGATTGTGATTATCTGTTATGACTTTTGCCTGCCTTGACTATCCTCCTGAACTCTGATCTTGCACCTCGATATTTCTGATACTCTGTTGCCGAACCCCGTCTCGTTCCTTGACTCTGCTTCTGCCTCCTGATTTTGTACCCCGATATTTCTGATACCCCGTTGCTGAACCCTGCCTGTACTTTGACTCTGCCTTTGCCTCCTGATCCTGTACTTTATCTGTCCGTGTGTGTACGACCTGGCTTGTCCGACCTCGAGAACCGACCTTACCGTTAGAGGCGGTTCCTCGCTCTGTTAGCGATCCTTCCTCCTGAGGGTCACTTTCAGATATCCCTTCCTACTGTCAGTCTGACTCCTCCCGTCTAGGAGAGCTCAGGTCTGCGGAAGGAATCTGTGCAGTACTCCTTACTGCATTGAGGCCTTGTCCTCTTAGTGTTACAGTTACACCAAACACTACACTCTACTCGGGTGATCAGAGGTTAGTTTGTATATCGGATTATCGGTGAGACTGCAGTTCACTTATAATCTGGTATATATCTGTATTTCCGGTGATACTGCAGATCACCGGTAATCAGATACTCTCTGCGCCCACCGATCGTTACAGAACGCCAGACCAAAAATCAAAATGGACGCAAACACTGGTCGTCTGGGTATGCTTGCCACTTCGGTGGATAACCTCCATCAAGCACTGGGCCAGCACAAAGCTTTGATTGATGCCCTTTCAGGCTCTGTGCAAACCCTCCAGACGTCAGTTGATTCAGTGCGATCCCCTCCTAGTGATGACATACGTATGCCTGTACCTGATAAATTTTCCGGCCACAAGTCTGACTTCCGGAATTTCAAGAGTAGAGTGTTGTCATACTTCGAGTTAAGACCCCGATCCTCGGGGACTGAGACCCAACGGGTCATTTTCATTAAAACACTGTTAACTGGTGATTCCCAGTCCTGGGCATACAACCTGTCCCCCACTAATTTAGCTCTGACCTCAGTCGAGGAATTTTTTAAGGCTATGGCCGTAATATACGACGACCCTGACCTTGCGGCAACTTCAGAGCGGAAGCTCAAACTTTTGCGGCAAGGCAGAGGGTCGGTCGAGGATTACGCAGCAGAATTTCGTAGGTGGTCTGTTACCGCCAGATTCGACAATTTTGCTCTGATGGATTATTTTCTATCTGGGTTGTCGGAGGAGGTCTCTGATTTGATGCTAACCTTACCCGAGCCCGCAACAGTCGATGAGGCCATATCATCGGCCATCAGAGTCGATCGTCGACTACGCCATCAGAGGCAGACTAGGGGCAGTCACCGGGTCAGGGTGACTTCGTATGTGGCACCTTCTGGTACGCCCGCAGTAACGGCATCTCCACCGGTGTCACCCTCTCCAGCCTCACCACCACCCGAACCCATGCAAATTGGTCGATCAAGATTGACCCAGGTGGAACGTAGGCAGAGAATAACAGAACAACTGTGCCTGTATTGTGCAGAAGCAGGGCACAGGGTGCGAAACTGCCCTAACAAGTCGGGAAACGGGTCTGCCTAGGAGTAGTGGGGGGTGACACCCTAGGCACTTCATTCTCACCCCAAAAAGAGAAGAAGTTACTTCTCCCCTGTACTATTACGTGGGATGATAAGTCTGTGGACACTGAAGCTTTTATTGACTCTGGCTCAGCGGCCAATTTTATGAACCTTGAATTTGCTCGGGAGTTGGGTATTCCTCTCACTCCAGTAAGTCCCCCCATTCAGGTCACGGCAGTAGACGATTCCAGGCTGCAACGGGATCGTCCCCTGTCTCAGACTCCGCAGGTGAGGGTCACGATAGGGGTATTGCATGGGGAACAGCTACAGTTTTTCGTTTTGAACATGTCAACCTCCACTATTATCTTAGGCATGCCTTGGTTACAGGCCCACTCTCCACAAATCGACTGGGCCACGGGTCAGGTAACCAGATGGTCTGATCATTGTCACCAACAGTGTCTAGGAAAGGTGACATTGGGTCAGACCAAGGTGTACGTGGAGGGTGTTCCCGAGGTGTATTCCGATTTTTCTGATGTCTTTTGTCCCAAGTCTGCTGATCAATTACCTCCTCATCGCCCGTTCGATTGCCCCATTGATCTCCGTGCTGGTTGTATGCCCCCTAGGGGTCACCTGTATAACTTGTCCGGTCCCGAGAAGTTGGCCATGCAGGAGTACATTCGTGACAACCTGGCCAAGGGGTTTATTCGGCCCTCTCGGTCACCTGCTGGGGCCGGTTTCTTTTTCGTTAAGAAAAAAGACGGGGGTCTTCGACCTTGTATCGACTACCGAGGTCTCAATAAAATCACGGTGAAGAATCGCTATCCGTTACCATTGATAGACGACTTATTCACGCAGGTCACTACTGCAAAGATCTTTTCTAAGTTAGATCTGAGGGGGGCATACAACCTAATCCGCATTAGAAGGGGCGATGAATGGAAGACGGCCTTTAACACACCCGACGGGCATTACGAATACTTAGTGATGCCCTTCGGGTTGTGCAATGCGCCCGCCGTCTTCCAGGAACTAATCAATGAGGTATTCCGGGAGGTATTGGGTAAATTCGTACTGGTATACCTCGATGATATATTAATTTATTCCAATAACCTCCCCGAACACAGGGTCCATGTGAAATTTGTCCTAAACAAATTAAGACAGAATAGACTCTACGCCAAGTTAGAAAAGTGTATTTTTGAGGTGACATCCGTCACGTTTCTGGGGTATGTGATTTCTACCTCAGGTCTGTCAATGGACCCTGCTAAAGTCACAGCTGTCCTAGAATGGCCGCAACCTGTGGGCCTGAAAGCCCTCCAGAGATTCCTGGGTTTTGCAAATTATTATAGGAGGTTTATAAAAGGGTACTCCACGATCATTGCACCCCTTACCAGTCTCACAAAAAAGGGGGCAGATACTACCCACTGGTCTCCGGAGGCTTAGAATGCATTTTCTAGTCTGAAAAAATTGTTTTGTTCCGCACCAATCCTGAGACATGTCGACACCGCTTATCCGTTCATTGTTGAGGTCGATGCCTCGGAGGTCGGGGTAGGGGCTGTGCTGTCTCAGCGATCAGGGTTACAGGGAAGACTACACCCCTGTGCGTACTTTTCCCGTAGGTTCTCTCCGGCGGAGAGAAACTACGATATAGGCAACAGAGAGCTCCTGGCCATTAAATTGGCATTTGAGGAGTGGCGCCACTGGTTGGAGGGGGCAGAGCACACAATCACTGTTTACACCGACCACAAGAACTTGGAGTACATCGAGGGGGCTAAGAGGCTTAGTCCCCGTCAGGCCCGGTGGTCCTTGTTTTTTACGAGATTCAGGTTTATAATCACATACACTGCAGGTAGCAAAAACATCAAGGCAGATGCCCTCTCCAGGTGTTTCGAACCTGAGACAGCACAGCCTCCCACTCCTGAATCCATCATTCCGCAGAAACTGGTGTTAGCCGCCACGGAGTCTTGGGAAGAGTGGACAGAGATCTTGGGTCCCTTTCAGCAGGAGGTTCCTGAAGGGAAACCCGAAGGGGTCTTGTTCATACCATTACCATTCCGGTTACAGGTTCTGCAACTCTTTCACGCCCATAAGAATGCTGGTCATCCTGGAGCTGCCAGAACGCAGGATCTGATTGCCAGGTGTGCTTGGTGGCCTTCCTTGGCAACAGATTGCAAGGACTATGTTAGGGAGTGTGCGGTGTGCGCCCAGAGTAAGCCCTCCCGGCTGGCACCTGTAGGAAGGTTGCAGCCTTTGCCCACCCCGAGTGAGCCATGGACCCACTTGTCCATGGATTTTGTGGGGGAATTGCCCAGGTCTGAAGGCATGTCGGTCATTTGGGTGGTAGTCGATCGGTTTAGCAAAATGGCCCATTTTGTGCCCCTGAAAGGACTCCCCTCGGCTCAAGAACTGGCTGAATTGTTTATCATTCACATCTTCCGGCTGCATGGCATTCCGGAAGACATCGTGTCTGATAGGGGAGTCCAGTTTGTGTCTGGATTCTGGAGGGCATTTTGCCACCAAATGGGCATGGAATTGTCTTTCTCGTCAGGCTACCACCCACAGACCAATGGGCAGACAGAACGCATTAACCAATCCCTGGAGCAATTTCTGAGATGCTACGTTGCTGAGGCGCAGAGTGACTGGGTGAAATTTTTGCCCTTCGCGGAATTCGCTCAAAATAATTTAAAGAATTCCTCGTCTGGGTTTTCCCCATTTCAGATTGTAACAGGGAGGTCACCCAAATTTTCCCCTTTTCCAGTTGTCTCGTCTCCATTTCCAGCACTGGAAGATTGGCAGAGATCACTCAGGGACAATTGGGGAATTGTTAAGGGGAATTTACAGAAGGCGTTCCAGAGTCAGAAGGGTCAAGCAGATAAGAGACGGTCCGTGGAATGGAAGTTTCGGCCAGGGGATCTAGTCTGGGTGTCCACACGTCACTTGACCCTGAAGCAGCCATCTGCCAAACTGGGTCCCAGGTTTGTGGGCCCATTTTCCGTGACCAAGAAGATTAATAATGTTACTTATTCCATTGACCTTCCCACCAGCATGCGGGGGGTGAGGTCCTTCCACGTGTCCCTTCTTAAACCAGCAGTCCAGGTGGGTCCTACTCCTCCTCCTCCCGTGTTGGTGGATGCCCAACCCGAGTACGAAGTGGAGAAGATCATAGATTCACGTACTGTACAGAACTCGGTACAGTACCTCGTACATTGGAAGGGGTACGGGATTGAGGAGAGGCAATGGGTACCTAGGAACCGCATGCATGCGGACGAGTTAGTGAAGGAATTTCATGCTGTACATCCCGAGAAGCCTGGTGGGAGTTGTCCGGAGTCCACTCCTCGGGAGGGGGGTACTGTGAGGAAACGCGGAAAAGCCGCCGTCTCTCGAGGTGAGGCGACTGTTTCCGCGTCCAGCATGGCGTCACAACGCGGAAAAAACGCCGCATGCCGCATGGGCAGTGCGGCGGAATCCGCATTGGTAACGGCGGAATCCACATCAGAGGCGACCCCCGCATTAGATACATTGCAAAACAGTACTGGTGTGGCTGGGACTGATAGTCCACCAAGATTCAGACTTACACGCGCGCGAGCACAGAGGCAGAGTTTAAATAGCATTTAGAAGGGTGTCGGCTGACCAGCTGGGTCAGCTGACAAATTCCACTGCTCCCATTGGACCAGCAATTAGGGAGGTCCTGGAAAGGTCCTAGAGTATATATACTGCTGGTTGTTCACTTGCTCCTTGTCTGGCGTTGCGTTCACATATGTGGGAGCACCCAGATCCGTAGTTAGATCCGTTAGTGTGCCGGGACCAGCTGGAGCTGTAATCCTACACTAAGCTAGATTCTGTTGATAGCTAAAGTACTAGTTTGATTGTGATTATCTGTTATGACTTTTGCCTGCCTTGACTATCCTCCTGAACTCTGATCTTGCACCTCGATATTTCTGATACTCTGTTGCCGAACCCCGTCTCGTTCCTTGACTCTGCTTCTGCCTCCTGATTTTGTACCCCGATATTTCTGATACCCCGTTGCTGAACCCTGCCTGTACTTTGACTCTGCCTTTGCCTCCTGATCCTGTACTTTATCTGTCCGTGTGTGTACGACCTGGCTTGTCCGACCTCGAGAACCGACCTTACCGTTAGAGGCGGTTCCTCGCTCTGTTAGCGATCCTTCATCCTGAGGGTCACTTTCAGATATCCCTTCCTACTGTCAGTCTGACTCCTCCCGTCTAGGAGAGCTCAGGTCTGCGGAAGGAATCTGTGCAGTACTCCTTACTGCATTGAGGCCTTGTCCTCTTAGTGTTACAGTTACACCAAACACTACACTCTACTCGGGTGATCAGAGGTTAGTTTGTATATCGGATTATCGGTGAGACTGCAGTTCACTTATAATCTGGTATATATCTGTATTTCCGGTGATACTGCAGATCACCGGTAATCAGATACTCTCTGCGCCCACCGATCGTTACAGCATCAACTCAGGATACTGGGAAAAGTGCCCCTGTTGCCAAGAGATCCAGAACAACATATTGCTAAGCACATTGTTCTCCTTCTAACCCCACCCCCTGGAAGCAGCTCCATCATGCACTGTAGTCTTGCAAAGCCCTGTGTACAGCACTCAGCCACAAACTCTTGCCCAAGGGATTAGGTTCCCGCTCCCTACTTGTGTATGCACCTTATGTCTCTGAAGAAGAGTGAAAAGAACCAGATGTATAGGAGAGAGCAGATAACAACCAGATGAGACAACTGGCAGCAGAAAGCACTCTATGGCTAGTACATAATTGATACCAAAGGGAAATTCAGTGGCAACAGAACAGACCAGTTGATGGTGACATAAACACTGAATAAGAGACAGATGAAGTAGGTTTGTCCCATTTCAGCCCTTGTCATTTAACCTCCCTGGCGGTACGCAGTTTCTGAAGCTGCGTTCGCGGGAGGAATTTTTTGAATTCAATTTTTTTAGCCTTTGTAGCAGGGGCGTAACTAGACATCACTGAGCCCCCCTGCAAAACTTTGGATGCCCCCCCCCCTGCGAAAATTTGGATGGGGCCCCTTACCCCCCTCACTTTCTGCACAGGAAAACTGAGGACCAATGTGTTTTCCTCATGCAGATAAAAACTCTTAGACTTCAAGGAAATATCAGGGAATCTATGCTACCCCCAGATCTACTTACCCGGGGCTTCCTCCAGCCCCTTGCAGCTGACAAGTCCCTCGTTGCAGCTCTGCTTCACGTACATACACACACACACAGCTGTATTATTTTACTACATGAGAACACATGCTATATGGAGGAACAACAATGACATGCTGAACATAACATATAGGGCCTGATTCACAAAGCGGTGATAACTCAGTTATCACGCCTAAAAGACTTTAGGCGTGATAACCTTTGCACAAGCAAAGTTATCACCGCTTTGTGCTCTAACTCGTGCGAAGCTCCCGCGCGCAAAGTCCCATAGGGCTTAATGGGCACTTCGCGCGAAGCACGGTGCGCTATGCGCGCAAAACTTTGCGCGCGGGAGTTCACGCAAATTCCTTCAGATCACGCCTAAACTAGGTTTAGGCGTGATAAAGGGCTTTTCACAGGCGTGCAAAGTGTTTGCACTGCTTTGTGAATCAGGCCCATAGTATTCACTGAAACTTTGGCAAAACATTCAGAATGTCACTGATTGATACTCTTATTACGGGATCTTGGACTCAGTATGAGACAACAAGCTCTCAATGAAGCAGCAACAGTTAGACATCAATCTCCACTCTGCTGTGTTGTAAAAGTAATTAGAGGCCATAAGGTCATTAGCCTGTGTCATAAGAATCTAGGAATCCTTTCAGAGTGAAAAAGGGAAAGTCTACAATTTTTTTTCAAAATGTGACTCCGTTCTTTGTTAGGTTGTACATGCAGTCATCATATCTTTGCAGCAGTGAGAGACAGATGTATTTTACGAACCCTAGGGAGCAGGGACAGTGTACAAATTCCAGAGTGTGTATGAGTCCTTATCTGTGTGGTGGACACATGCAGTCAATATAACAATGGTGCGAGAGCAGAATACGTTTCTTCTCTCCTGCCCTTAACGTTCAGTCTCTCAAACTTTTCCCCCACAGGCCCCCTGTGGCTTCTGGGCCCCCCTGCAAGGCATCCCTTGCAGGGTCTGTTGTTACGCCCCTGCTTTGTAGCTAGCACTAGGCTAGCTACCATTGTCCCCCAAGTCCCCCCACACCCTTCTGATCCCCCCGATCACCACCGCTATACATTACCTAGCCACGATCCCGTGAGAGCCGCAGCCTCCCCAATGAGCTTCAGTCGTCGCTATGGCGACGATCGGTCCTGAAGTCATGTGCAATCTTGATCCTCCCCATAGTGAAGCCTGATTGGAGAGGCTGCGCCATTGTAGGATCCGGTGGGGGTACGTATAATGGCGGCGATCATAAAAGAGCGGAGGCACTTGGGGGACAATGGTAGCTAGCGATGTACTAGCTATAAAGGTTACAACAATTTGTATTCAAAAAATCCCTCCCGGGGCAGAGAAATCCACTAAGACCCCGAGTGTAGGTCGGGGTTACCACCAGGAGGGTTAAAGTAAATTGTGCACCTGGAATATTTTTTTAATTTATACAGAATGTGCCGTTGTGGCTGGGGGAATAGGGTGAGCTTACCTAAGTGGTGCTGCTCCTCTGGCCTCTCATCTAAAATTGAACCACTATCTTCTCCATGGACTGACCACTGCTCTACTGCATTATAAGATAGTTAACTTCCGGGAAAATATTTGCGCATACCTGCCACAATGCATGTCAGAGATGTTGTCCATGGATGCAAGAACATCTCTATTCTCACATTCATGGACTACCTTCCAGTATGTATTGGGGTTTGCAAACATGCATGATTTTGCCAGCAAGTTGATAATGTGGCAGCTGTGGATGGTTCAGTGGAGAAGATGGCTGCTATTATGGCCAGAGGAGCAGAACCCTGTATGCAAATACATATACTCACCTCAACTACAGCCCCCCCCCCCCCCATCACACTCTATCATTAACCATTCTTATAATTAAAAAAAATTATATTCCAGGTGCACAGTCTGCTTTAAGTACCAGAAACATTTTGTTTCTCTAGTTTAACCACTTAAGTATCAATGGTCTCTGCCCCCTTAAGGACCAGAGACCGCTGGTTTAAGAAACAACAGAATAGCTACAAATACCAACAAATCTCTGCACATAGCCACCGCAATCGCAGTCACCGCCGCACATCGGAATCCTGGGCCACCCACTCTGCCATCTCTTTGACGGCAGAGTTCCTATGAGCCGGTCAGGAGTCGCTTGCATTGACTCCTGACCCTGCCTATTGATGTAAGCCAGTGGGAGCCACTTACATTGATAGACAGGGTCAGGAGCCAATGAAATCAGCTCCAGACCCACTCACAGGGCTCTGCCGTTATAGAGACGGCAGAGGGAGTTAGCTGTGGTGGGAAGACAGCGGCAAGATTGTTGGGAGTGACAAAAGCGTCGAGAATGTGCGGCGTTGGTGGATTGAAATCCACTCCCTGGCAGCAAGGTAGCCTTCAAAACAGGGTGTAGATTTCAATCAGCAAGGTCCTTAAGTAGTTATTGGAATCACTGTGATTGGCTCAAAGTGATCACATGATCATGAGGCAATTAAATTGGTTCCTGCTTTGCATATATATAAAGTGTCAGCCCCAATACAGTTATGCTCATAAGTTTACATACTCTGGCAGAATTTATGATTTCTTTACCATTTTTCATAGAATATTCATGATACCACAACAACTTTTCTTTCATGCATGCTTTGTGGTTGGCTGAACCATTTATACTGTACTGTAAGTATAAGATAGAATTCTGTGCTTATAGAGATAGTATTTTATAACAAGACAAGGATATGTATAAAATATATTGACGAAACCAACATCAACTCTTAGAGATAGTAAACTGGCTACAGTGTGTGCTGATATATGTTGTTATAATATGCTTTTAAATGCCTTTAAAGTTATTTAAGCACACTTCAGTATAAGTACACTAAAAGTTTTTCTTAGGTAAAGAGGCTGATGTTGGACAATTATATACTGTATATAGTATACTGACAGTGCTATATTGGAACTCCTATGAGAAGTATCATTAGCCAGCCCAGAAAAAAATTGGTAGGTAAGAGTGGAGAAATACAGTAAATCTCTTGTGAGAATTCCACCTTCTGAGGGATAAATGTCTTCAACATAACACTCCTGACATAATTATGATTGAGAAGAAACAGTTTTTTCTGACTGATATGAGAATACCAGGAACACCAGGAAACAGTTGAGAGGAAGAAAAGTACACAGGATGACCATTACATCAGACATATAGCTTAAAACAGGGGTCCCCAAACATTTTCGGTCAAGGGGCGGGACAACACACTTCAGACTGCTGGGGGGCCGGAGTATAGATACAATAAAGTAGAAAAATATTACATTGAGCTAAGGTATTGTAGAAAGCACCATCTCTAAGTAATACATTTTGAGTGTGGGGAGCCGGTAAAAAAGTCTCAGGGGGCCGCATTCAGCCCGCGGGCCTTAGCTTGAGGACCACTGGCTTAAAACAACTAGAACTACAGTGTTGGTCACAAACATGTGCCAATCATGCAAGTTCTAATAATGAGTTCATTGGCCTAAAGGATGTTGGGAATATGTTGGCTCCACCCCTGCAGATTTCTTTTGCTGGTCAAAATGGGTTTAGACCATTTGTTCAGGTTTTTTTTTTTGGGGGGGGGGGGCTCACTTTTGGCAAGTCTTTATTAACCCTAATGTAATCTGTACACACAAACACACAACATTTATATTGCACTTTTCTCCTGGCGGACTCAAAGCGCCAAAGCTGCAGCCACTAGGATGCGCTCTATAGGCAGCAGCAGTGTTGGGGAGACTTGCCCAAGGTCTTCTACTGAATAGGTGCTGGCTTGCTGAACAGGCAGAGCTGAGATTCAAACCCAGGTTCCCTGTGTCAGAGGCAGAGCCCTTAACCATTACACTATCCAGCCACTGTAGTGTCATATGAACATTTTGTGCACTATCATTATCCCCATTCACCAGCTACAGGACACAGTATTAATGGGAACTATCCACACTTATTTTTTTGTTAACGTTTCTGAGCAACTCCGAGTCCTCGGGAGGAGGTTACTACTGAGAAATGAGTGCTACAGCTACAATAATTAATATAATTATTATTCTTATCTGTAATTTATTTTTTAATTTAAAAATACTACCACAAACCTAACTTAAAACAAAACAAAAGAAGCAATTTATTAATCCATGTTAATTAGTGTAAATTGTAATTATTAAATTTACAACTGAACTTTTCAAATTAAACCTACTGTGTAGTTCTGCTTGCCTGCAGCTGAGCTCATACAGGTTTAACACTTCCTATGCCTGCTGTTTTTATTTTAGGAAGTTGAGGTCTCCTCACCTATATCCTGTGAACAGCAAGTGGAAACATGTAGAGACATGCTCTCTACTGCAACACAGAGACGGGATGAAATATAGTCTGATAGATATTTTTCTTTCTACTTTGGGTGTCATTAAGTCATTTAGTCTGATTGGCCTTCTTTTTCTCTCGATTCTCCATTAGCTAAATCAGGGCTGAGCAAACTTTGAGCGGTCCGGGTCACATGCTGCGGACCGCATTCCTGGCATTCTTCTCCTCCCTCCATGCAGAGTCGTGAGCAGGCAGTAGCAATGGGTTAAAACTTCTCTGCTCGCATGATATTTGACCAATGTTACATTTATCACCCCTCCTATTGTATGACATTCGATTGATGTCTTGTTATTTGTTATGATACTATTTGGCCATTCTGTTAGCCTTAATGTATCTTTCAAAAATGAAAAATTCAATAAAAAATTTTGGGAAAAAAAAAAAACTTCCCTGCTCGCCAATTCCAGCATTGCGTCTCCATGGCAACAGGGCATCATGTGACTCACCGTCAGGATGTGCCACCATATTACATGCTGGCTGCCAGTGTGTAATATGCTGGCATGTCCTAATGGCAAGTCATGTGACACCCTGTAGCCATGGAGACGCGACACTGGAATCGGCGAGCAGGTGAGTTTTAACCCACTGCTACTGCCTACTCGCGACTCTGCAGGGAGGAAGACGGGAAGGAGAGGAATCCAGCTGCTTATATAGTTTGCCCAGCGCTGAGCTAAATCCATAAATGAGAGGCAAGCAGTACTGCAGTTGAAAGCAGAATTCCCTAGTGAAACAGCTATGCTTTCCAGCACTTTGCTTCTACACACTGGTTGTATTCACTTTTCATGTTGATTGACAATATAATGTGCTTTGTTCAGTCTTGAACTTAACTGAGCTTTAAAGCTAACCTGAGGCAGGCTTTTGTTTTAAAAGAAACCATGCTACCTGATCTGGGGGGGGGGGGGGGGGGGCTAACCGGATCAGGTAGCATCAATTACCACTGCTCCCTGCTGCTCCTATGTCTTGCAATCAACAACTTACTGAAAAAACAAACAAACATGGGGTCACGATGCTGCAGCTCTGTGTGCCTCAAAACAGCACAGAGCAGAGAGGTGGGGGAGGGAGAGCTGCCCAATCAGAGCTGGGGAGGGGACGTTCCTAATGCCAGTATGGTCGTTTTGCAGGAGTGCCTCTCCTGCAAGGGAAACTCATTCCCCCAGCTAGCTGTCAACCTGGAGCAGGGAACATGCCTCTGTGACCTATCTACCAGGTGGACTTTAAAACAGTTCAACAAAAATCATAAAATATCAGTGGTTATGTGTAACCAGTTTCTTATTATGAAATTAAAGCTTGAACATTTTAATAATTCTACTCATTAGAATTTCAAAAACTAAGCTTAAAGAGGAACTCCTGTGAAAAAAATGTAATAAAAAAGTGCTTCATTTTTACAATATTTATGTATAAATGTTTTAGTCAGTGTTTGCCCATTGTAAAATCTTTCCTCTCCCTGATTACATTCTGACATTTATCACATGGTGACATTTTTACTGCTGGCAGGTGATATCAGTGGAAGGAAATGCTGCTTGCTTTTTAGGCAGTTAGAAACAGCTGTTATTTCCTATAATGCAACAAGAGTCCCACGGTGTGATGTCAGAACCATAGTCCTGACATCACACTGTTAGAGGGGTTTCAGCACAATATCAGCCATACAGAGCCCCCTGATGATCTGTTTGTGAAAAGGAATAGATTTCTAATGGGAAAGGGGGTATCAGCTACTGATTGGGATGAAGTTAAATTCTTGGTTACAGTTTCTCTTTAATATAGCCAACCCTGACAAGTAGCAGTGTAATGTACACAGTTTGAAGATCAGGACCCATTTTCCCAACATCTCACAGGCTAACAAAACCTATTGATTTGAATAATAAACCCATGCAAACAGCTATAGCATCTAATTTAACACTAATTGAAATAGAACACTTCATTCTAAGATATACGGTATCTTAGTTCAATGGCCCCACAAGACTTAAGATATCATGAAGTGTATTCACTAAACTGCATTATTGTAACGATTGTGGAATTCTCTCCGTGATCAGCGCACAAGGCGTGCGCTGACACGGCGGAAATCCTCCACAAGCGTATAATTTGCGGGAACCCAGCAAAAGGTGCAACGCACCTGTAGAGGGAAATTCCTGTCGGCAGGTGGAGCTGTGGAGTGCAGAGGAACAGCTCCTCTGCCCTGCCACAGATGTCAGACAGGAATTGTACGAAGGGAAGAAACGCAGGGCAAGATAACCCTGAAAGAGAGAGATCAAAGCGGCAGAGGGTATGTGTGTCCACCAATCTAGTCGCCACCCTGCGACGATGAACACACAACCATGAAGATCAGGTGAGAAGGAAATCGCAGGAGATGGTGATTGCTAGCAGCGACACAAGACAGAATAAGCACAGAGGAGGAATGTATGTGTGTGCACCAATCTAGTCACCAACCTGCAACAGTGGACACACAACAGAGGAAACCGAGTGAGAACGCAATCGCCTGAGAAGCGATTGCGAATGAGAATGAGCAAAGGGACAGATTGTATGTGTGTGCACCAATCTAGTCGCCAACCCGCGACGGTGCAAACACAACAGCAGATATGAAGTAGGAACGCAATCGCGAGAGGTGACATAAGGCTACAGCAAGGCAGAGCACGAGAGTAGCAAAGGCACAGCAAATCATACAATGAGAAGATAAGGAAAATAATAAACGCTAACTAAACATGAACACCGCACTCATTCACAATAGCGAACGTGTTTTCTGCGCGGTCTCCGCGTGTTAAGCACAACAGAGACAAGCACGCCTAACTAACCACCGACAGACAAACATGAAACAGAGGACGCGAGCGCTTGCTTAACGGTTACCTCACTGAGCTTCCAGCAAGCGTTCGTAGCAGACAAAACAGATACACGAAAACAGGAATAAGTGAGAGATACGATCCACTGCTCTTTCCGCCAGAGCGAGTGCAATCCAAGTAAGGCAACAGGGCTAGCAGGATCCACTGCTCTTACCGTCAGAGTAAGTGCGATCCAAGTATAGCAAGGGAGTTGCAGACCAGAAGGATCCACAGCCGCTACTGCTAGAGGCTAGTGTGATCCAAGCACGACAGACAGACAGAACAGAAGGGCCTACCAGTAACAACCGCTGTTCTGGTTAGCACCCCACAGACAGACAGAACAGGCAATACAAATAATACAATCCTGACTGCCCTAGCAAGGATGCCTAGTGCAGTCCCAGGGATTACTCTAAGCTAATCTTCAAACAATAAGTAAGGTTGACACTCCAGGAGTTTTTCACAGGACAAACCCTTATGACCAGCGACTTACTGTGGAATCACATGGTATATATAGAGCAAGCCTACAAAGGATGTGGCTAGGCAATTTGCATGACAAACATATGCAAATTCCTCAGCAGCAGCAAGCTGCAAAACTGACAAAAGGTCTCTCTTCCAGAGACCTGCAGAATGCAGACCTGAACAGTGGTCAAAAAGCTGCCTGCCTGCGCAGGCAGCTGAGCGGATCATTACAGTACCCCCCCCCCTCTAGGGTCGAATTCCAGATGAGCCTCTAAACTGATATTTGCAAAAGACTCTAACTGAAGACTCATGAAGGTCAGGACAGCCCGACAAGGCCCAATTCTAGAGTCAGCCCACCCGAAACCGACCTCATCGGAAGGAGAAGCCTCCAAAACATGCCCATCAGTACCACAAGTCTTAGTGTAACACCCATCAGGACTGTGAATGCCAGAGAAAAAGCCATCGACACCCACCAAGCCATGCCCACCACCTTCCAGGGACCGTCCAAAAATACCAAACCTGCCACAATACCAATTTGAAGTGTCCCTTTCCACAAAGCACCCACTGATGATCTCATTCAAGGTACCAGGAAATATTTCTCCCAGGATCTCCCAGAACACTTTGAAGCTCCGCAGAGATCTTAGGAGGGCAGAACAATCACCAGGCTCACACGGAGAACTATCAAGAACCCCTATGGAACCAATGATAATTCTGGATTCAGAATTACCAGGACAAGCATCAAGACCAGGGCCTTCAGGGACCACCTCTGGGCATGCAGGCAGGCAGGCAACATCAGAACAGGTTTCCACCAAGGAAGCATCCGAGCAGGCTGGCAACCGAGACACACTTGGGCTTTCTGGGTCACAGAACACATCGGGGTACACTAGCCCAAGGGGAACCTCAGGACACGTCGAGGAACTGCCAACCTCAGAGTTCGTCATGACAGACCAAAACCAGAACCGGGCAGAGAATCATCACGAGCGGAATGTACAGGAATATTTACTGGAACACACACTGACTCCCTAACTTTAATCCCACTGCACCCAGAATTCTGTGTAGCAGTCAAACTAGCTTGCAACTCCAAAACTGCAGAAAAACAGGTGAGTATAGTAGCAATACCTAGACGAGCCTCTAGGGACACTGCAGGAGATTCTAAACAAGGCCATATTAACTCATCCAGAGTACAGGGTGCAGAATCAGCATTTTCCTCAGAACAAGAAAGGGACTCACAAATGTCAGTGCGAGTGGAGATCATGTTTTCATTCATGGTACAGGGCAGGTTCAGAGAAAGCTTCTCTGGGCAAGGCAAAAAAGCTTCAGCATCAGATTCGCAAAACCGAAGCGCTGTCTCACTCTTAGATTTGGCTAACAATGTCAAATCCGAGGAGTCAGAACGCAAAACTTGCGAATCAAAAATCGCTTTAGGTTGTGAAACTGACGCTTCCATAGCGCAAACCTCCGCGATCTGCGGAGCAGACTGTAAGGCGTTCAGGACAGAAACACTGGAGCAACTGTCACTAGGCAACGGGCCCTTACAGGTGTGAACAGGGTGAGACAAAGACTCATTAGCAGAGGAAACAGCGACAACATCAGGAGAAACTTTATTAGACATATTAATTTTACTTTTGATGCTGCATAATTTAGGAATTTTCCCCAAAGCAAGATCACAGATGGAAGATCTTAAAGATCGGTTTCTAAATGACAAGGGGTCCCACACATCCTTGAAAAAACTGGCACATTCATGCTGATCACAATCTGCAAGAACATCCGAGAAACAAGCATTAGATCGCATAGATTAAAACTGCACACAGTCAGGAGAGAATCTTTCAGGATTCGCACAGGAATCAACCACAGTGGTACACCCATTCATTTCAGATCGCACAATGTCAAGACTCACATGCTTTACCCCAGAAAGGCAGGAACAATCATCCGACAACGATGTCTCTTTATTGGAATCAATTGATTGGTGTGTGTGCAACTCATCCAAAATCGTCTGCCATACATAAATCACCAGATCCACATCACCCTCGTCACATTCATCGGAATCAATCAAAAGGTACATAGAATTGAGGCAATCATTCAAGACATCTTCGCTTTTTGCGATGTAAAAATCGCAAAAGGCTTTCCAATCAAAATCAAATTCCCCCATCAAAGCCCCAATTTCCCATAAGGCAAATGGAGGTTCAAACAAGCCAGTATCAAGATAATCTCCGTATGGGTGGAGATCAGGAACAAGAACAGATTTTTTAACTGCTTTAATATAGTGTGCGATCCTACCTATAATAGGATCCACATAAGCTTTGGATTGGCGCAAAAAACCCGGAGACTGATCAACATCATTGTAAACATCAATAGGAAGTGTTTTATTCAGATGCTTGCGATTTTTAGTTTTTCCCTTTTTAGCCACTTTGCATGTCTGTTTAAATGCAAGAAACGTATCCAGGCAGTTCTCTTGCATCTGCTTAGAAGCTGAAGTGGCAAGAGAAACATTGAACTGATTATCATACTGAATGGTTGTGCACATTTCAGACTTGACAGAAATAACCTTTTTATTTGTGGTTGCTATGGGCAACAAATCTTTTGGCTGACAAGCCGAATCAGCAGATTGGCCTGCAAGCACCAACTCATTAACATATGGTAATGACAGAGAAATGTTGCATAACCTAATCTGATCAGCATTTTGCACAGCAGGAAAAAACTCATAGAAATAACTTGGCATGCAAGTTCCAAGCTTACGAGAAAACACATGGGCCAGAAATCTGCGAGGGTTATGTCTCAGATTCTTGTGTCTGGCATACTCATCAGCCCACACGAACAGATCCCCTTGGAAAAGATTGTAAGCAATCTGACCACTCCAAGTGGAAATATTGGTGGCCTGAAATTCAGGATTAGCCAAGAATCTGGAACATTCTGATATGAACTCATCTCTGGTTTCAGAGTCCAGTATCTTAAACCTCTTAAAGATACAGGACTCATATTTGACCAAATCGTACAAATCGGAAATTCCCTCTACACTGGGAATTTCGGTTTGGCTGGTCAAACTGTAACGATTGTGGAATTCTCTCCGTGATCAGCGCACAAGGCGTGCGCTGACACGGCGGAAATCCTCCACAAGCGTATAATTTGCGGGAACCCAGCAAAAGGTGCAACGCACCTGTAGAGTTAAATTCCTGTCGGCAGGTGGAGCTGTGGTGTGCAGAGGAACAGCTCCTCTGCCCTGACGCAGACGCCAGACAGGAATTGTACGAAGGGAAGAAACGCAGGGCAAGATAACCCTGAAAGAGAGAGATCAAAGCGGCAGAGGGTATGTGTGTCCACCAATCTAGTCGCCACCCTGCGATGATGAACACACAACCATAAAGATCAGGTGAGAAGGCAATCGCAGGAGATGGCGATTGCTAGCAGCGACACAAGACAGAATAAGCACAGAGGAGTAATGTATGTGTGTGCATCAATCTAGTCGCCAACCTGTGACGGTGGACACACAACAGAGGAAACCGATTGAGAACGCAATCGCCTGAGAAGCGATTGCGAATGAGAATGAGCAAAGGGACAGATTGTATGTGTGTGCACCAATCTAGTCGCCAACTCGCGACGGTGCAAACACAACAGCAGATATGAAGTAGGAACGCAATCGCGAGAGAGGCGATTGCCAGAGGTGACACAAGGCTACAGCAAGGCAGAGCACGAGAGTAGCAAAGGCACAGCAAATCATACAATGAGAAGATAAGGAAAATAATAAACGCTAACTAAACGTGAACACCGCACTCATTCGCAACAGCGTACGTGTTTTCTGCGCTGTCTCCGCGTGTTAAGCACAACAGAGACAAGCACGCCTAACTAACCACCGACAGACAAACATGTAACAGAGGACGCGAGCGCTTGCTTAACGGTTACCTCACCGTGCTTCCAGCAAGCATTCGTAGCAGACAAAACAGATACACGAAAACAGGAATAAGTGAGAGATACGATCCACTGCTCTTTCCGCCAGAGCGAGTGCGATCCAAGTAAGGCAACAGGGCTAGCAGGATCCACTGCTCTTACCGTCAGAGTAAGTGCGATCCAAGTATAGCAAGGGAGTTGCAGACCAGAAGGATCCACAGCCGCTACTGCTAGAGGCTAGTGTGATCCAAGCACAACAGACAGACAGAACAGAAGGGCCTACCAGTAACAACCGCTGTTCTGGTTAGCACCCTACAGACAGACAGAACAGGCAATACAAATAATACAATCCTGACTGCCCTAGCAAGGATGCCTAGTGCAGTCCCAGGGATTACTCTAAGCTAATCTTTAAACAATAAGTAAGGCTGACACTCCAGGAGTTTTTCACAGGACAAACCCTTATGACCAGCGACTTACTGTGGAATCACATGGTATATATAGAGCAAGCCTAGAAAGGATGTGGCTAGGCAATTTGCATGACAAACGTATGCAAATTCCTCAGCAGCAGCAAGCTGCAAAACTGACAAAAGGTCTCTCTTCCAGAGACCTGCAGAATGCAGACCTGAACAGTGGTCAAAAAGCTGCCTGCCGGCGCAGGCAGCTGAGCGGATCATTACAATTATGCAGAATTACATGAGTAAAGTCTTACATGTGATAAGTAGAGTGTACTGCATTGCATGTAATGTATTGCATTCTGCTCTACCTATTGTACAATAAGACTTTACACACATTATTCAGCAGGGAACCTCAGTGACCTATCTGCCGGGTAGACTTTAAAGCAGTTCAACAAAAAAGGACCACTCAAAAAGTATCAATGCTTATGTGAAACTGCAGTTTCTTATTATGAAATTAAAGATTAAACATTTTAATAGTTCTACTCATTAGAATTTCAAAAACTAAGTGTAAAGATAAACTAAACGTAAAGAGGTACTTCATTTTTACAATAATTATGTATAAATGTTTAAATGTTTTAGTCAGTGTTTGCCCATTGTAAAATCTTTCCTCTCCCTGATTTACATTCTGTCATTTATCACATTGTGACATTTTTACTGCTGGCAGGTGATGTCACTGGAAGGAGATGCTGCTTTGCAAATGCAATGAGGTTCACAGACAGGAAACTGTCACGACCATGGTCCTGACAGCAGTCTGTGGGAGGGGTTTCACGACAATATTAGCCATACAGAGCCCCCTGATGATCCGTTTGTGAAAAGGTAAAGATTTCTTGTGGGAAAGGGGGTATCAGATACTGATTGGGATGAAGTTCAATTCTTGGTTACGGTTTCTCTTTAAAGAAAACCTATACTGAAAAAATAAATCGATGTACAGATGCGCCAGTAGGATAAAAGATACTAAAAGGTTTAAAATATCTAGGTAGTGGTGGTGGACCAACCGACCCAAAACAGACACGATGCTGTCGATTAAAGTCAACGATAATTTATTCACATACTCCAAGGAACACTGCGACGTGTTTCACGGGTATAAATCCCGCTTCTTCAGGCAATAAATAATAGGAGTATCACACAGCTCTAAGTCCAGATAGGGCTTGGCACCTCTGTGTATTTATTTAGGTGGGGAACCTGCCTATACAGTGGTTGCCTGAGCGGTAACCCGTGTTTGTAAGTATAATACTTACCTGTCATTTTGTTCCTCCTGGGTTAATACCTACTACACTATATTGGGCTCTCGGTTTGTCTGTCTATACTGAAAAAAGTTCCCCTGAGGGTACTGACCTCAGTAGTACCCCCCAGGGGAGTTTTTTTCATTACAGATTTTCTTTAATTGTGGTCTGTTTGAAGTATAGATTGCCATGAGGTTCCGATCCTGCAGTGAGTGGAAGCAGGCTGTGTTAAACCTATCTGCTATTTTTTGCTACAAACACTCTGGAATAGCTGAGTTTCATATATACATAAAAGCAAGGTAAGAAAGCATACCTGTGCATGTACTGTACATCTAAATGGCAGGAAGACCTCTGTTGTATAATACACACAGCATTTTTTTTTAACAGTGCAGTAACCAAGTCATGTGTCACCTGCTGACACATATGTGATTACAAGTGGCATAATTTAGTTGCATTACACAGCAAGTTAATGGCACTGGATGGCAGTTGAATGGCTTGACAAAAAAGGCCACCATGAATAGTGCAGGTAGATGTAATTCGGCTTCCAGCTATTGCTGGTGGCCGAATTATAGTGTTTTTGTAGTAATTTGTGCTCTGTCTTTTGACGGCGCCCACATTATCACTGAGTGCGGCTACAGCCGTAATTTCTATTACGTACTATGGTGATGCCGGCTGAACCCAAACCTCCTGCGCTGTTTTTACAGCGCTCATCCTGCATCCTTTTAGGTGTGCATGCATGTCACTAGAGGGCCCTCTTCTGTGTATCAGTATATGGATGTGCATGTCTAAATGGATACAGACAAGTCTATGTGAATGTCTTCTTCTCCTGCTCTTGAGTTTTTGTTTTTTTCTTTCTGATGCCTCGCCTGGCAGTGCATTGGATCAAATGGGGTTAGTAGCAGGACCAAGTGGCTCTTGTTTTACGGAATGCTTAAATCTTTGTGAACTGACTTTCTTTAAGTTATTTACTAAACATGTCAGTATTTTATCTCCCTAATGGTGGCCATACATGGTACAATAAAAATGTTCGATCTTCCCGTTTATTCGATCTAAATGATCGAATTGAATGAAAGTTGAAAATATTTTTTTTTTCGATCAAGAAATTCGAACGATTATCCCGTTTTATCTAGAAAAATTATCGGACATGCTGGAAAAATCGTTATATTCGATCTAATGGAATAATCGAACTAAATTATCTAATTGAAAAATTGTACCATGTATGGCCACCTTAATCAATACAGCTTTAGTGATTTAGAACTTGTTAAAATTGTCTGATTTCTACATTACGGAAAATGGTAATGCTTCATGAATTGGATCCACTGTCTCCCTTTCCTGGAGCTGTCTCTTTGCTTCTCTCTGGTAGACCGGGCTGATCAACCTTTACTAAAGTCCAAGATCATAATCTTTAAATCTTCACACTGCTATTGTCCCAAGTGGGTTTTCCAAGCAGCAGCCCTTAACACTGTAATATGCCATTCTTTCAGTAAGATTCTTCCAATTGTTTTCTGGTTTTCAGCTGTAACTATTACGTATTTTATTTTTAAATAATTTTATCACCATTAATATCTTTTTTTTCTTTCCTCTCCTGGACTTAGTGCCTTTCCAATGTCCTTGTCTTTCTATAGCATGGCAAATTGAAACAGTATCGAAAAACACAATAATGTTTCTTTTGGAAAATGAAGTTCACAATAGATACAATTGTAATGCTGTTTGAGAACCTCAGCTTTTGTAAGCCATCAGGTCACTGACTTCAGTACCTTGGCACTCTTCTTATGACAACAGATGTTTTAAACTAAAGCATGTGTACAATACAAAATGATCATAAGTTGTACAATGCACAAGAGCGAAAACCGGTCACTCTTTTTACCTGCTTATTGAGTGATAAACAAAGTCTTTCAATATGTCCCACACTGTCCAATAATAGGGTTGAAGGTCAAATGATTGTTTAAAAACAGTGAAGAGTATTTTTGTGTGCGTTACTCAAGTAACCCTAAAGGCACCACTAAGGAGTAGAGAATGATTCTTATACAATTATTGATGTTTTATGGAACTGATACACCAACAGTAATATATATATATATATATATATATATATATATATATATATATATATATATATATAATGTTTATTTTTGTGTTGTTGTTAAAAAGGAAACAATTATGGCGGCCTCCATATCACTCCCACCTTGGGTTCAAGTTAATTTAGAATATATAGTCAGAGATACTGGTGTAAAATATGGGCAGTTACCACTAATACAGTTTCTTCAGCTAGTAGCTTGTAATTATGCACTGCTCTGGGTGTTTTATTGATGCTCCAAGTTTTTCAGAATTTTACCTATTGATGCAGCTACAGTGGGTGCTACAGCTGTTTCCTTTTAGCAAAGTTGCTCTATTTCAGTCTACATATTTTATTAACTCCACCTTTGCCCCTGTACCTTATGATGGTCCTGCTACATTGGTCAGCCGCACTTCCTTTTTATTAGAAGTGTTATGCAGTAGAACTTTGTCTTTTTGAAGAAGGAAATCCCACATGACTTCTGCATTCAAATAGTCAAAAACAATGGCCTTAAAGGTGATAAGTGTAAATAAATAAGTTTTCGACCTGAAAGGTGCAAACAAGGTTCATGAGGCGGGGTTTGCAATGAGGTGTGTTAACCATTTATGCCGCCTGGACATGATTGTCATGCCCAGGCGGCTGCTCTAGAGCTGGTGCGCGCTTCTGCGCCTGTGCCGCCCCCTGGTAGCATGGTAATCAATGAATGGAAACAGTGTTTCCTTTCATTGATCTAAGTCCCCGCAGAAAAACCAACGGCTTCTCATCAGAGGCCGCGGTCTTTCTGACATAAAAAAAGTTTCCTGTCCTCTATATGCTTCCTGGAAGAAATCAGTACGCTTCCAGGGCTAAAAAAAAAATCTCACTTGTGGCCAAATAGTAAAACTACATCTATATACATTTTCTTTTTATAAAATAAACCTACATTATTACATTTAAATGTATTTGTTTACCTCCCACACCAAAAATTACTCAAATAAAATTTTTATTGAAAAAAATTACAATAAAAAACAAAAAACATAAATAGTTACTTAAGGGTCTGAACTTTTTTTTAATACGCATGTGAAGAGGGTATATTGCAAACATGTTTTAAATTATAAGCTTGTAATGGACGCAAAACTGCAAAAATGCACCTTTATTTCCAAATAATATATTGGCGCTATACATTGTGATAGGGGCATAATTTAAATGGTGTAATATAAATAGGAAAATAAAATACATAGGTTTTAATTATGGTAGCATGTATTATTTTAAAGCTATAATGGCCGAAACCTGAGAAATTTTTTTTTCCATTTTTTCTTATTATTCCTGTTAAAATGCATTTAGAAAAAAAAATATTGTTAGCAAAATGTACCACCCAAAGAAAACCTAATTGGTGATGGAAAAAACAAGATATAGATCAATTCATTGTGATAATTAGTGATAAAGTTATTGGCGAATGAATGGGAGGTGAAAATTGCTCTGATGCATAAAGTGAAAAAAACCCGCGGGCTGAAATGGTTAATATAGTGAAGGTGTTGCTAATTCTAACATAAAAAGAAGATTCCACTGATGGAAACATCTCTGTACAATGTTTTCAGCTTTTTAATGGGATGTCTTGGCATTGGGAAGTCTCTGGAGCTTCAGGGAATCAGAGAAGCCAATCAGGAGTTTGTGTTTATTTAAGCCGCATACACATCAGAGGATCTCCATTGACTGGCAGGGGTTGTTACACGATCCTTTGGGAGACAGAGCACTGCCAACACTGTACAGATGCATCATCAACCCCCAGGCTGGTGACATGTCCCATGCTATGGGGGGGGGGGGGGAAGATGCAGAGGTAGAACTCGTGGGGAGTAATGGAGCAGATTCCCATGGGTGGAGGGGGATGGATGTCACATTGTGATGGGCAGTACTTCGGCATGTCAGATCATTTATTTTTAACAGGTAAATTACAAACAAAGTGCAGTATCAGAGCCAGTATCAGGGCCAATGGAAGGAAAGGGGGGAGGGAGGGTAGGAAGGTAGGGAAGGTAAGGAAAGGGAAAAATTGTATGCTGAAAAGGTACTCTAGGTGGATATTAACCTATAAAACAATAGAGATAGTAAAACGGCATCCTATAGTTACATCATAATTGACTGTCATTAATTATATATGGTTCATAGTATCTTACAGCACTACAAGTTAGGAATAAGAGATTAAAATAACTATCCTCATAATATAAGATAGTAATTGGAAAAGATATATAATTAGGCAAGATGTCCAGTCAAGTGATTTATGGGTGTTTCACTATATCAGTAGTACCCAAAACCAGTTCACACCATACAGACCAAATGTTATCAAATTTAGAAGGGCAATTTCTGATCGTATATGTCAATTTTAAAAGAGGCAAAGTTTTGTTGACCGTTTCAAGCACCTCTGCTTTTTTGGGTATGACAGGTTGATAACTTTTTTATATATATTTTCATCTTGTCGGACCCAAAGTGACCCAGTAAGGCAACACCTGCATCCAGAGCATAAGGGTGACCCAGAAGTCAAGAAATCAAACCCCCCACCTCACTCCAATAGTTAGCCAGAAGAGGACACAACCAAAACATGTGAATAAATGTACCAACCTCTTGCCCACATCTAGCACACAAATCTGAGTGGGAATGATCTATCCTATGAAGGCGCTCAGGAGTAAGATATATCCTATGTAATAATTTTAAATGTAGGAGGCGGTCCCTAGCTGAGATTACTAGTTCAGAGCCACTCCCCATTACATCCTCCCATTCCTCGTCGTCAAGTTCAGTGATGTCTACTGACCATTGCTGCCTAATCTTGTTTAAAGGGATACTTAAGTCAAAAATAAAAAATAATTTTTACTCACCTGGGGCATCCCTCAGCCCCCTGAAGCTGTATGGTGCCCTCGCAGCCTCGCTCTGATCCTCCTGTACCTGCCGGCGGCTACTTCTGGGTTCGGCGACAGCCGCTGACAGGCTGGGAACGCGAGTGATTCTCCGCGTTCTCAGCCGCTATATCACCCTCTATGTTGCTATAACGTATAACATATACGCTATAGCAGCATAGAGGGTGATATAGCGGCTGGGAATGTGGGGAATCACTCGCGTTCCCAGCCTGTCAGCGGCTGTCGCTGAACCCGGAAGTAGCCGCCGGCGGGGACAGGAGGATCGGAGCGAGGCTGCGAGGGCACCATACAGCTTCAGGGGGCTGAGGGATGCCCCAGGTGAGTAAAAATCATTTTTTATTTTTGACTTAAGTATCCCTTTAAAGATGGGCCTAGATTCTCCATAAGACTAGCATAATTAGCAGAAAGAGGTTTATCCAACTTTTGAACAGTTAAAGATTCTAGTGGAGTGGAGTCTAATTTTATGGGGCAGGCATGTCAGATCTTTACCAGCCATTGTGCAGTTGCTGTACACATGCTGGGTTTGCCTCACGATTCTTGGACTAGGCGGTCTTTATGATCCACCATGAGTTCAAAACAGATAGAGGTGAGTTATGAATTGGAAAGTAATGTGAATGCAAAGTAGCTTGTTTTTTTTCCCTCAGAAGAGTTAATAAATAAAGAGAGAGAAGCAATGAAATATTTAGAGAAACATGGGCCCATATGCAATTAACTTTTTCACCTGAGTTTTCTCCTAGGAGATAATTTTCATCTTCTCTAAAAAACACCTTTTACAATTAAAAAAGTACTCAAATGTTAGTAAAAAAGTACTATCAAATTTATTTTAAGTGTTTTCTTGCTTGCTGGTTGTTTAAAAAGCGTTTTATGGCAAGGTATGAAAATATCACCTTGGAGAAAACTTAGGGGAAAAAGTTAATTGCATATGGGCCATATTCTTTTAATGGAAGCATTCGTGATCAGTTGTAGGTTGTAAGAGTTATATAAGGACATTGCAGAAGTGCAAGTGCCCTATGACGTGTAGATGTTTGGTGGTGGAGTGTAGCATATCTTGGAGACACATTGCTGGTGGAATTGTAGGGCATGCTTCAACCAAGAAATAAAACATAAGTGACTTACTTTCAGCTCTCGGGCTACTCTATGTTAAATGTCAGAGCTTAAAAATGTCTTTCCCATGAAACCATATGTACATTTACAGTTTTCATTAATCACTAGTCATGGTTGGCTGGGATTTTTTTTGAATGTTTTTAAGATATATGAAAATTACATGGGAAAAAATGGTATTCCCAATTTGCATATACAGAGATAAGAACTTATTATTCGCCCACAAGCAAGCTAAGAAAGGAAAACAAATCTGGATATTAAAACAGAAAAAATAAAAACATTTTATATCATTACTAGTATTATTCATTCATCCATTTATACACTGTAGTGTTAGCACATGCTTTGAAGCACCTACAGCATTCACATGATAACAACACCAGCTGTCACATAGATTGGCTCATGATCTTGTGTTCCTTCCACAATAATAAAACAACAATAAAGATAACAAAACTACTAATAATGTTATATCAAACTGATAATAAATCAAGGATAAATATGCAAAAATAGTAATTATAAAGACGGTAAAAATAAGGATGTTCGGAAAATATTAATAATAAATTACATAATTTTTAATAATTAAATCATTTTTGTTTTCAAAATGTAGTTCTTTCTTGTGCATTTACTTAAAATGTATTTATTTTGCTTGAAGAAAAGAAAAAAAAGAAAAAAAAAGAAAAAAAAAAAGAAAAAAAATTCTTTGCTCCCAATATAAGTTAGATACTAACCAAAGTAGAGGAAAAACTCTGGAGAATACAGAGGCTACCAATCTCCTCCTCAAGTTCACAGTTGCCGAACAGGGACCCTCTGAACATATCCAACAAGAGCTTGTCAGATACGTTCTTATGGCCAAGCTCCCTTTCATGTATGAATGTAGACATGCTGTGCATGCAAAACTACTTCCATCCCTGATGGCTGCAGTCATTTGTTAACTAGTAGCTTTGTGCTGTTGCGCAGGCATGGCCATACTTGCACATGCACAGCATGGCTGTGTTAGTATGTAAAGAGGAACATGGCCCCAAACTAGAAGAGGGTTCCAGACCATTGAGGAGGACATGAGAAGCCTATGGACTACGCAGTAGGTTTCCTCTACATAGGTAAGTAAGTCCTATCTAACCTTTAAAAAATTATATTAATATTGTATGTGTTTGGTGATCAATATAAGAACTACCCCTGTAGAAAATGTCAGGTCTCTAACAGTGATAAAAAGCCCAGAAATTATAGTTTGCTGTACTGATGCTAATGGTTAACCTATCAGTGTGTTTTTGAATTAAGGAAGGAAAGCAGACCATTGTAGGATGGTCCAACAAAAATACACATCATATAGTATATCAAAATATATCCAATTTTCTTGTTTAGACTAGCTCACTACAAACTTGCATGTTGTCATTTGTGCCATTGCTCCCTGATTACATGTTTTTGAAACTAACAACTAATTGATGGTACTTATTGTCTAGAAAATGTTGTGTGCTATGTACTTAACCAAACGCAGGTCTGCCATTCTCCCCTATTGAATCCAACTATATTTCCTATTTAGTTTTTTTTTTTTTAGGCTTATAAGGTAAACTTATAATGATTACTGCTTATAAAATTGTAAGATCAGTCATAGGGTTTAACCACTTGCCGACCGCCTTAAGCCGATGGGCGGCGGCAAGGGCTGGGCCCAAACGACCGCAATACGCCCACCGGCGGTTATGTGGTTATGCGGCGATCGCGTCATTCCGACGGGTTACTAGCACCCGGATCGCCGCATACAAAGTGTATAATACACTTTGTAATGTTTACAAAGTGTATTATACTGGCTGCCTCCTGCCCTGGTGGTCCCAGTGTCCGAGGGACCACCAGGGCAGGCTGCAGCCACCCTAGTCGGCACCAAACACACTGATCCTGCCCCCCCCTTCCCTCTGATCACCCACAGCACGCCTCAGACCCCCCCCTGCCCACCCCCCAGACCCCTGTTTGCACCCAATCACCCCCCTAATCACCCATCAATCACTCCCTGTCACTATCTAAAAACGCTATTTTTTTTTTTAACCTTAAACTGCCCCCTGCTCCCTCCTGATCACCCCACCACCCCTCAGATTCTCCCCAGACCCTCCCTCCCTGTGTATTGTATGCATCTATCCCCCCTGATCACCTGCCAATCACCTGTCAATCACCCATCAATCACCCCCTGTCACTGCCACCCATCAATCAGTCCCTAACCTGCCCCTTGCGGGCAATCTGATCACCCACCCACACCAATAGATCGCCCGCAGATCCGATGTCAGATCACCTCCCAAGTGCAGTGTTTACATCTGTTCTCTCCTCTAAACACCCACTAATTACCCATCAATCACCCCCTATCACCACCTGTCACTGTTACCCATCAGAATAGACCATAATCTGCCCCTTGCGGGCACCCAATCACTCGCCCCACACGCTCAGATTGCCCTCAGACCCCCCCTTATCAATTTTCCAGTGCAATATTTACATCTTTTCTTCCCTGTAATAACCCACTGATCACTTGTCAATCACCTATCTATCACCCATCAATCATCCCCTGTCACTGCCACCCATCAATCACCCCCTGTCACTGCCACCCATCAATCAGCCCCTAACCTGCCCCTTGCGGGCAATCTGATCACCCACCCACACCAATAGATCGCCCGCAGATCCGATGTCAGGTCACCTCCCAAGTGCAGTGTTTACATCTGTTCTCTACCCTAAACACCCACTAATTACCCATCAATCACCCCCTGTCACTGATACCCATCAGATTAGACCCCTATCTGCCCCTAGGGCACCCAATCATCCGCCCACACCCTCAGAACGCCCTTAGACCCCAGCCCTGATCACCTCGCCAGGGCATTGCTTGCATCTATTTCCCCCCTCTAATCACACCTTGAGACACCCATCAATCACCTCCTGTCACCACCTGTCACCCCCTAGCACACCTACCCATCACATCAGGCCCTAATTTGCCCCGTGTGGGCTCTTGATCACTCGGCCAAACCCTCAGACCCCCTTCCGATCACCTCCCCAGTGCATTGATTGTATCTATTTTCCCCTCTAACCACCCCCTGAGACACCCATCAATCACCTCCTGTCACCCCCCTAGCACTCCTATCCATCAGATCAGGCCCAATACAACCTGTCATCTAAGAGGCCACCCTGCTTATGACCGGTTCCACAAAATTTGCCCCCTCATAGACCACCTGTCATCAAAATTTGCAGAGGCGTATACCCCTGAACAGTCATTTTGAGAAATTTGGTTTCCCGACTACTCACGGTTTTGGGCCCGTAAGATGCCAGGGCAGTATAGGAACCCCACAAGTGACCCCATTTTAGAAAAAAAGACAACCCAAGGTATTCTGTTAGGTGTATGACGAGTTCATAGAAGATTTTATTTTTTGTCAACAGTTAGCGGAAATTGATTTTTATTGTTTCTCTCACAAAGTGTCATTTTTCACTAACTTGTGACAAAAAAAAATCTATGAACTCACCATACACCTAACGGATTACCTTGGGGTGTCTTCTTTCTAAAATGGGGTCACTTGTGGGGTTCCTATACTGCCCTGGCATTTTAGGGGCCCTAAACCGTGAGGAGTAGTGTAATGATCGCTGCTGCAGCAGCTATTGCTGGAAGTAGTGCTGCAGCTCAGGCAGTTCTGATCTATTTCCATGCAAGTTGCATAGCTTTGTCTGTCTTTCCCTGCTGTCAGCTTGTGACTGATTATCATTCACCTGTGTGGGAATCTGCATGTCTGCTCCCATTGGATGACCTCAGTATAAAGATCTGCTTCCTGCAGGGTTTCCTTGGGTTTTCATAGCTTCAGCTTAAGCCTGCCTTGCTGTCGCTTTAGCCCCCGATCGTGTTTCTTGTTATAAAGATACTTTGCTGGTCTTTGCATCATATATTGGTTCATTGCCAATATATATGCATACCAGCACGTTTATTATTTTCCTTGTATTTGTGTTACGTTAATACATCAGTGTCGCTGATGTATACGTACACGAACTGTTTATATCCTGTGTGCAGTTAGTCAGCTTTCCAGCACGTTTTGGTAGGTTGCGCGTACCGTGACCACCCGTGCTGAGGTAGTTACCCTGCTCCTGGTTCTGTTTGTGGATTGCGTTCATCTCTGCGAAGAGATAACGAATCCTTCTGAATCCTGTTCTGTTACTGTTTGTGGATTGCGTTCATCTCTGCGAAGAGATAACGAATCCTTCTGAATCCTGTTCTGTTACCGTTTGTGGATTGCGTTCATCTCTGCGAAGAGATAGCGAATCCTTCTGAGTCCTGTTCCCTGTGTTACTCCATTCCTAGTCAGCGTTCCTGCTTATGTCATATATCGGTTCATTGCCGATATATACATATGTTAGTCAGACGTAACAAATAGTTTCATTGATAGCTGTAATTGTAATACGCTAGGAAAACATACTTATTGTATATTTATCTGTGTTACGTTCTTCTATCTCAATCCTGCTATTTCCTGACCATCCTGTCCTGTCTTTGTGAGGCACGCCATCGCCGCAACGCATTGGCTGCCTCATTCCAGTCTGTCTGGTTTTGGACGCTTGCTGTCGCTAAGTAGCCGCTAGCTAGCAAGCGTTCATTCTGTCTACCTGTCCTGATATCCTCAGTTCTGGTTTGTGCGCTCAGCGCTACTTTGCGCTGAGACGTTATAGCGAAAGCATTGTTTGTGGCTGTCGGATCTGCACCGGCTCTGTGCGCCACAATCTCCTATTGGAGTCAGTCCTCCCCTCCACTATACTAGGGATAGCCTGTTTCCTTGTGCTAGTGTGTGTACCTCCTCCACGTCAGCTCATGCGTTGCATGCTGACTGTGGAGAATACACCACCAAGCCTTACATTATGAAAACCCCATTACCAATCCCCATTGTGGGGGGGATTCCCAGAAAGTATGACACTGTTAATTATGGTTCCTGTTCCTTTAAGAAATTTGAAGAACTTAGCTCTGAAACAGAAAATGAGTTTTTCTCTGAATGTGCCATGTTCCTGACCAATCCTGATCTCCAAGCGACTCCTGTTTCAACCTGGGCACTCCAACTAAGTTATATTTTGTTTAAAGGGGAATTATTCCAGTGGGCATTTGATGTTCTCAATCATTCCGATTTGAAAGAAAGACAGCTGGAATTTCTAGCGTTTGTGATCCATAACTGGTTGCGCATAGATCCATTGCCTTTTCCTCTTAATGAACTCCTGGCAGCAGGCCAATCAGCTGCTCCTTCAATTGCTTGCAAGAATGAGCAGCAAGCAGAAAGTGTTACTGATAATTTTCCTGCAGCTTTGAATAAATCACCAAAAACCGCAAGGTCAAAGGCAAAACGCAAACGTTCTAAGAAACGTGTCCAATCTGCAGAATCGTTATCCTTAGCGACTGAGACCTATAATGAGATTCTGCCATTAACAGATAATGAAATGCAATTGTCTTTCAGGGGAGTTAAATGGACTTATGAAACTACTAATGAACTTTCCTCCCTGGCTAGGGAAAATAAAGATTTTTGTTTAAAATAATTATCTGAGTATGATTATGATGAGATATTACAGAGTATTGAACAAATCAACTTATTTGTGAACCAAGGGAAGTTTGCATACACTACAGTTCAACACTTGCTACAGGTATTGGAGATTCTTAAGAATAAGGAATCTGCCAATCACCTGCTAATTAACCCTATACATGTGCCTGCCACAATCATATCTGCAGACTGTGATCAGCCTAAATGTTTCGCTGTTAAGTATGCATGGGATCCTCCATTCGAGAGGGGAGAGATGGAAGCCCTGGTCTGTGAATGGAAGAATGATTCAAGTTCATTTTGTCAATTTTACAGTGCAAAAAGTGAAATGGTATTGAACGCATGCATTAAGTCAGCCTATAACCTAATAGAGGCTGGTGTGTGTAGGTATGACTGTGTGGCTCCCTTGATTGATGTGTGGGAACTGATTTTGGATGATTTTTATGTGACTCCGAATTCGCAAATTTGGCGTTCTGACCCGCCTGCTTCAGCACCTTTGGCTGATTCAGCAGGTGATTCGGAGCTCTTTTTGTGTGAAATTGAAGTTCCTGCAATTCCACCCTGTACCATGGATAACTCAGTGTTACTTCCCAGTAAAACAGAAGCCACTGATACATTCTTAACCTTGCCCTGCGCAAATTTCTCAGCAGAGAATCCAGAGGTCCCGCTGACTTCCGAGTCCAGCCTAGCCAGTACTCATGACTCTTTGTTTAGTGAAACAGACAGCAGAAAAATCTTGCCTGTCTCTGCAAACACTTCTGCAGAAATTACCTGTGTTAATAAAGTTCAACTCTTGTCTGATCCAGCAGATGCCAATAGATGCACTACATCAGTTTCCGAGTCCCAGCAATCCTGTCTAGTAAACTCAGAACCCCAGCATCTGAATTTTCCAATTTTACAAATGAATGGTGATTCAGATGCGCAAACATTGTGTCTTGATCTTCCTGTTTCTACACCTCGCTCTAGTTTCGTGAATAGCTCAGAGCATCTGCTATGTGAACCTGAAATCGCAGAATTATTACCTTGTTCAGAAAATTTTCCAATAAATTTGCCCTGTACCATGAATTGTGCAGTAGATCTCTCCAAGGAAACTCAGGTCACAGAATCATTATGCTGTCCAGCAGGTGCTTCCATGGTTTTGCCCTGCAATATGGACTGTTCAGTGATCCTGTCCAGTGAAGCTGTGGTCGCAGAGTCTTATGCTTCACCCAGTACTTTGGATACTTTAAACCCTCTAGCAGAGGAGGCTGAAGCACTGCTTACCTCAGTTGGTGTTGCAGTAATATTCACTTGTCTAGCAGCTGTTTTGGAATTACAGTCTGCTCTAATAAAACTTGATGAATTTCTGCCCAGCAAAGCAGAAGCCATTGAAATATTGTCCTCGTCAGCAAGTGTGTCAGATACCTTGTCCTGTACACAGTCTGATTTAACCAATGTTGTTGAGTCCCTCTCCAGTGTTGTAACAGCCGAGGAACTCCAGCCCTGTCCTCTGAATGTTTCAGAAGTCTTGCCCTGTAACATGGATAATTCTGATTCTCTGGTCAAAATAATAGAAATCTCAGAATTTCAGTCCGGTCTGATGAGTGTTCCTGAAACCCAGCCCTGTATCCTGAAAGATTCTGGTTCTCTGGCCGCTGTGGCAGAGGTTCCAGAGTCCCCTTCCTGTCCAGGGAATTCCTCAGTTTTGCCTAGTCCAGTGGGGGCTGCTGCAATACTGACTTGTTCTGCAGCGCCTCATGAGCTCCAATCCAGTGTATTAAATGAGTCTCTGTCCAGTCCAGAGGTAGTTGTGGAGTCCCTGTCTGGTTCAGTGCATACATCAGAAGATTTGTCCTGTCTTGTTAGTGCCCCTGAATCTGATTTGTTACTGAATTTGCTGGAATCAGCGACATCTAAGTCTGATCCAGCATTCTCGTGTAAAAGTCCAGTAGTTGCGAAGTTTAGTCATGATGATTTTTTTTGGCCAGTCCTGGTTTTGGTCCTGTCTTGGCTGACCCTGAGGCTCACAGTTCCTTGACATGCCCAGAGGTTTCTCTTGTGCCGGTGTGCCCAGATGTTCTTTGTGTGCCAGAATGCCCAAGTGTGTCTAAGGTGTTAGCGTGCTCTGATGCTTCCTTAGTGGGAACACGTTCTGATATTGCCAGTCTGCCTGCATGCCCAGAGATGGTTCTGGTCCCTGAAAGCCCTGATATTGATGTTTGTCCTTGTGGCCCTGACTCGGGAATTGCCCTAGGTTCCATAGGGGTTCTTGATGGTTCTCCATGTGAGCCTAAGGGGAATTCTGACCTATGGGGATCTCTTTGGAGCTTCAAGGTGTTCTGGGAGGTCTCTGAGAAAACTTGTCCTGGTGCCTTGGACTGGTTCAACAGTGGGTTTTGTGTTGGTAAAGACAGTACCGGTGGGCATTGCAAAGGCTTTGGCGTTTCTGAACGGTTCCTGGAAGGCGGTGGGTATCGCTCAGGGAATTTCGGAGGGCTTTCTTCTGGAAATCATGGTTCTGATGGGTGTCACACTGGGGCTTGTAGTACTGATGGGCATGGTTCTGTAGGTTCTGGTTCTGATGGGTCCAGTCTTGTGGGGACTGATTCTGGAATTCGGTCTTGCCGGGCTGTCCCGGTCATCATGAATTATCAGTCAGACTGTTTTGTTGGAAATTTCAGTTTTGAAAAGCGTCTGGAATCCGCTTTTAAAGGCGGGGGTACTGTAATGATCGCTGCTGCAGCAGCTATTGCTGGAAGTAGTGCTGCAGCTCAGGCAGTTCTGATCTATTTCCATGCAAGTTGCATAGCTTTGTCTGTCTTTCCCTGCTGTCAGCTTGTGACTGATTATCATTCACCTGTGTGGGAATCTGCATGTCTGCTCCCATTGGATGACCTCAGTATAAAGATCTGCTTCCTGCAGGGTTTCCTTGGGTTTTCATAGCTTCAGCTTAAGCCTGCCTTGCTGTCGCTTTAGCCCCCGATCGTGTTTCTTGTTATAAAGATACTTTGCTGGTCTTTGCATCATATATTGGTTCATTGCCAATATATATGCATACCAGCACGTTTATTATTTTCCTTGTATTTGTGTTACGTTAATACATCAGTGTCGCTGATGTATACGTACACGAACTGTTTATATCCTGTGTGCAGTTAGTCATCTTTCCAGCACGTTTTGGTAGGTTGCGCGTACCGTGACCACCCGTGCTGAGGTAGTTACCCTGCTCCTGGTTCTGTTTGTGGATTGCGTTCATCTCTGCGAAGAGATAACGAATCCTTCTGAATCCTGTTCTGTTACTGTTTGTGGATTGCGTTCATCTCTGCGAAGAGATAACGAATCCTTCTGAATCCTGTTCTGTTACCGTTTGTGGATTGCGTTCATCTCTGCGAAGAGATAGCGAATCCTTCTGAGTCCTGTTCCCTGTGTTACTCCATTCCTAGTCAGCGTTCCTGCTTATGTCATATATCGGTTCATTGCCGATATATACATATGTTAGTCAGACGTAACAAATAGTTTCATTGATAGCTGTAATTGTAATACGCTAGGAAAACATACTTATTGTATATTTATCTGTGTTACGTTCTTCTATCTCAATCCTGCTATTTCCTGACCATCCTGTCCTGTCTTTGTGAGGCACGCCATCGCCGCAACGCATTGGCTGCCTCATTCCAGTCTGTCTGGTTTTGGACGCTTGCTGTCGCTAAGTAGCCGCTAGCTAGCAAGCGTTCATTCTGTCTACCTGTCCTGATATCCTCAGTTCTGGTTTGTGCGCTCAGCGCTACTTTGCGCTGAGACGTTATAGCGAAAGCATTGTTTGTGGCTGTCGGATCTGCACCGGCTCTGTGCGCCACAATCTCCTATTGGAGTCAGTCCTCCCCTCCACTATACTAGGGATAGCCTGTTTCCTTGTGCTAGTGTGTGTACCTCCTCCACGTCAGCTCATGCGTTGCATGCTGACTGTGGAGAATACACCACCAAGCCTTACAAGTAGTCTACAAAACAAATGCCTCAAAATGACCTGTGAATAGGACGTTGGGCCCCTTAGCGCACCTAGGCTGCAAAAAAGTGTCACATATGTGGTATCGCCGTACTCAGGAGAAGTAGTATAATGTGTTTTGTGGTGTATTTTTACACATACCCATGCTGGGTGGGAGAAATCTCTCTGTAAATGGACAATTGTGTTTAAAAAAAATCAAAAATGTGTCATTTACAGAGATATTTCTCCTACCCAGCATGGTTATATGTAAAAATACACCACAAAACACATTATACTACTTCTCCTTAGTATGGCGGTACCACATGTGTGTCATTTTTTTGCACCCTAACTGCGCTAAGGGGCCCAAAGTCCAATGAGTACCTTTAGGATTTCAAGGGTCATTTTGCGGCATTTGGTTTCCAGACTACTCCTCACGGTTTAGGTCCCCTAAAATGCCAGGGCAGTATAGGAACCCCACAAATGACCCCATTTTAGAAAGAAGACACCCCAAGGTATTTCGTTAGGAGTATGGTGAGTTCATAGAAGATTTCATTTTTTGTCACAAGTTAGCGGAAATTGATTTGCATTTTTTTTTTCACAAAGTGTCACTTTCCGCTAACTTGTGACAAAAAAAAAATCTTCTATGAACTCGCTATACTCCTAATAGAATACCTTGGGGTGTCTTCTTTCTAAAATGGGGTCACTTGTAGGGTTCCTATACTGCCCTGGCATTTTACGGGCCCTAAACCGTGAGGAGTAGTCTAGAATCCAAATGCCTCAAAACGACCTGTGAATAGGACGTTAGGCCCCTTAGCGCACCTAGGTTGCAAAAAAGTGTCACACATGTGGTATCGCCGTACTCAGAAGAAGTAGTATAATGTGTTTTGGGGTGTATTTTTATACATACCCATGCTGGGTGGGAGAAATCTCTCTGTAAATGGACAATTGTGTGTAAAAAAAATCAAACAATTGTCATTTACAGAGATATTTCTCCCACTCAGCATGGGTATGTGTAAAAATACACCACAAAACACATTATACTACTTCTTCTGAGTACGGCGATACCACATGTGTGGCATTTTTTTGCACCCTAAGTGCGCTAAGGAGCCCAAAGTCCAATGAGTACCTTTAGGATTTCACAGGTCATTTTGCGACATTTGGTTTCAAGACTACTCCTCACGGTTTAGGGCCCCTAAAATGCCAGGGCAGTATAGGAACCCCACAAATGACCCCATTTTAGAAATAAGACACCCCAAGGTATTTCGTTAGGAGTATGGTGAGTTCATAGAAGATTTTATTTTTTGTCACAAGTTAGCAGAAAATGACACTTTGTGAAAAAACACAATTAAAATCAATTTCCGCTAACTTGTGACAAAAAAAAAATCTTCTATGAACTCACCATACTCCTAACGGAATACCTTGGGGTGTCTTCTTTCTAAAATGGGGTCATTTGTGGGGTTCCTATACTGCCCTGGCATTTTAGGGGTCCTAAACCATGAGGAGTAGTCTTGAAACCAAATGTCGCAAAATGACCTGTGAAATCCTAAAGGTACTCATTGGACTTTGGGCCCCTTAGCGCAGTTAGGGTGCAAAAAAGTGCCACACATGTGGTATCGCCGTACTCAGGAGAAGTAGTATAATGTGTTTTGGGGTGTATTTTTACACATACCCATGCTGAGTGGGAGAAATATCTCTGTAAATAGACAATTGTGTGTAAAAAAAAAAAATCAAAAATGTGTCATTTACGGAGATCTTTCTCTCACCCAGCATGGGTATGTGTAAAAATACACCACAAAACACATTTTACTACTTTTCCTGAGTACGAAAATACCACATGTGTGGCACTTTTTTGCAGCCTAACTGCGCTAAGGGGCCCAAAGTCCAATGAGCATCTTTAGGCTTTACAGGGGTGCTTACAATTAGGCACCCCCCAAAATGCCAGGACAGTGAACACACCCCACAAATGACCCCATTTTGGAAAGTAGACACTTCAAGGTATTCAGAGAGGAGCATAGTGAGTCCGTAGCAGATTTCATTTTTTTTGTCGCAAGTTAGAAGAAATGGAAACTTTTTTTTTTGTCACAAAGTGTCATTTTCCGCTAACTTGTGACAAAAAATAAAATCTTCTATGAACTCACCATACCTCTCACTGAATACTTTGGGATGTCTTCTTTCCAAAATGGGGTCATTTGGGGGGTATTTATACTATCCTGGAATTCTAGCACCTCATGAAACATGACAGGGGGTCAGAATAATCAGAGATGCTTGAAAATAGGAAAATTCACTTTTGGCACCATAGTTTGTAAACGCTATAACTTTTACCCAATCCAATAAATATACACTGAATGGTTTTTTTTTATCAAAGACATGTAGCAGAATAACTTACACATTGAAATGTATAGGAAATTTTACTTTATTTGAAAAATGTCAGCACAGAAAGTTAAAAAAGTCATTTTTTTGACAAAATTCATGTCTTTTTTGATGAATATAATAAAACTAAAACTCGCAGCAGCAATCAAATAGCACTAAAAGAAAGCTGTATTAGTGACAAGAAAAGGAGGTAAAATTCATTTAGGTGGTAGGTTGTATGACCGAGCAATAAACCGTGAAAGCTGCAGTGGTCTGAATGGAAAAAAAGGCTCTGGTCCTTAAGGGGCGAAAAGACTGTGGTCCTCAAGTGGTTAAGATAGCTGAGAGACTCTAACTGATAATTTTGAGCTGAATCCTCAAACTTATATTTAGCAAAATGATCCTTGCAGCAGATAGTTGTAAGATGAAAAAAATGATTTCTTTTTCCATTTTTAGGATAATCAAATCATGTACCTAAAGCATCTGCTAGCTGGAAGTGTCATTTTGACATTATGTGACACTTTTGATTTGTATTTTGTACACACTTTTTAGCAAGAGGAAGATAATTACTGTTTATGCAAAGACATTAAAAATCTCTCACAGAAAAGATTGCTCATTGAAGGAATTGGAGTACAGTGTCTTTTGTTGTCTGGCTGGTCTCATATGATTGGTCTCAATTCTACTTTCTGTTTTAGCCTATGCTTACCAGTCCTGTCAGAAGTACCTCCTGTCAATTCACCTTGCCAGGTGAATTGACATCCTGTAGGTCCTCCCTGACAGTCACGTCTAATCAGTCCCAACAGTCTGGTCTATCTGTCCTCTCATCCTGATCCCTGTCAGATTAGAAAGTTACAGTAGAGCATCAGTAAAATTACTGATACACTACTATGAGTATTAACCAGTGCCCAACAGTAGAATATCGGTCACTGTACTGATATTGTATTGTAGACAGTGCTGCTCATCAGGATTCCGGATATCCGGGTAATCCGGATATCTGAACTTTTTTATGCTATCCGTCCGGATTCGGATTCTGGATACCTGAGCCCAAATCTTGGTAGCTATCTGCGGATATTTGACCGTATAACGCAGATATCCATGGATATTGTGGATATCCGGATCCGAAATACTGTAACTAAGGAGTTGACGTCCTGGAGCCAGAGGGCTCCCAGCAGAAGCCCTAACAACCAATCACAGACAGGAACCCTGGCCAGCCCCACTTGACCTCATTGAGCAAATCAGAGGGTTCCCAGCCTAAACCCTGGCACTCAATCACAGAAAGGAACACTGGCTAGCCCCCTGTATAATAAGGAGGGCTGCAATGATGAGACATATCGTCCTAGCTTGCTGTATGCTCACTGAGAGACATGCTCCAGTGCTGGTGGACAACCAAGGGCTGTACACAGTTATAAACCTAAAGCTGTTCAGTGATTAATCCCTTCACTACTATCACTACACTATTGTTAATTCGTTAATTAGCTTGATTGATGTCATTGTATGACAGTCAGAGTGTGTGCTCCAGTGCTGCTGGCCTAGTAGTGATAAACCGAAAGCTGTTCAGTGATTAACCCCTTCACTATCACTACACTATTGTTAAATCATTAATTCGTAGTTATTCGACCGCATTTAGTAATTTAGTAATGGAGGAAGAGGAGGCACAAATGGAGGTAGAGAATCTAATTCCATCCTCCGCCACCGCCGTTCTGTTATCCAATCTGCCTAGCGAAATCCCAACTGGGCATCCTAGCACAGCTGCCAGCACTGTCATGGAGAAGGGAAAAGAATGTTGTGGCAGAAAACGGGAGCACTCTCCCATGGAAGATGACTCCCCCATAGATGATGACTCTCCCATAGATGATGCTGCCATGGAGAAGAAGAGACAAGGTACTTGCCGAGGATAGGAACACTGTCGGCAGAATCGCATGTGTGTTTGCCACACTGTGCTTTGAAAACTGCATATGCAAATCTGTATAGTGTGTTCCTACCTTACAAGAATCTAGCAGGGCGAGGGAATGTTATGGTAACAGTGGACATTAACCTCCCTGCCGTTCTAAAAATGTGCTGCGCACGGCAGGGAGGGTGTTTTTTTGCAATTTTTTTTAGCATGTAGCTAGCCTAGCGCTAGCTACATGCTTCCCCCCTCCCTGCGGCGTCCCCCCGTATGCGCCGATCGCCGCCGGCGCATATGCCCATCCGGAAATACCATTCTGAACGGGATGTCCATGAGGGCTTCCCCCGTCGCCATGGCGTCGGGCGCGATGACGTCACGGGGGTCCCAATCCACCCCTCAGCGCTGCCTGGCACTGATTGGCCAGGCAGCGCACGGGTCTCGAGGGTGCACCCTCGATGCGGTGGGTAGCGGCGAATCGGCGCGGAGCGGTGGCGATCGTAAGTGACACACAGCTAGCAAAGTGCTAGCTGCATGTATATAAAAAAAAAAATTATGCAAATCGGCCCAGCAGGGCCTGAGGAATCCTCCGCTGCAGGTTACCCCGAGCTGAGCTCGGGATAACCGGCAAGGAGGTTAACAGTGGACATGGTGGCACTCCACTGGGCAAGGCCAATTGTGGCAGTTACTGTGGATAGGTCATAGTGTTTGCGGATACAAAGTACCCCCCAGGGGCGTAACTAGGCCCCACCGGGCCCCCTGCAGAAATTCTGAGCAGCCCTCCCCCCCCCCCCCCGGGCCCGCTCAGGGCCATTTTGGAGGGCTAGAGGGGTCGTTGTACAAGGGGAAAGCCACGAGGGGAAAGCCATGCCCACAGTCGGCGGGGAGGGGGGGAAGGTCCCCCCCTCACCTCGGGGCTCTGTATAACAGGAAGTCGCATCAGAGAGTAGAGTGAGGAACGCACGCTGGACCACACGGAAGAGGGAAGGAAGGTATGTATCAGCCGCTGCCCACTGCTGCCCGGACACTTATTAAGCTGGAGGTGAGCGCAGAGGGGAGAGACCCGAGGTGAGGGGGGGACCATCCCCCCTCCCCGCCGACTGTGGGCATGGCTTTCCCCTCGTGCTGTGACCCCTCCAGCCCCCCCCCCTGCAGGGGCAGGGGTCGCATCCCCTATTGTTACGCCAGTGGTTCCCACAGGCACTATGCCATAGTACCACAGGCAGTTACACTATGCCATACTGCCAACCTTGTGGGTAGGTGGAAGTCGAGTGCCACCATATGCCACAAGGGTGGCACTGTGGCATAGTGCCAGTGGGAGCTTCGCTTCCACATGCACTGTGCCCTAGCTCCACTAGCTGACACTCTGGCCTTGCCCAGTGGAGTGCCACCATGTACGAGGCACTCCACTGTGCGAGGCCATAGTGGCCGTTAGTGGGAATAGGGCATAGTGTGTGTGGAAACAAAGCTCTCACAGGCACTATGGCATACTGCCACCCTTGTGGGTGGGTGGAAGTGGAGTGCCACCATGTGCCACAAGGGTGGCACTGTGACATAGTGCCGGTGGGAGCTTCGCTTACATGCGCACTTTGCCCAAGCGTCACTAGCTGACACTATGACCTTGCCCGGTGGAGTGCCACCATGTGCGAGGCACTCCACTGGGCAAGGCCACAGTGGCCGTTAGTGGGGATAGGGCATAGTGTTTGTGGAAACAAAGCTCCCACAGGCACTAGGCATGGTGGCACTCCACTGTGCAAGGCCACAGTGACAGTTACTGGGGTTATGGCATAGTGTTTGAGAAGCAAAGCTCCCACAGGCATTATGCCATAGCGCCACGCTTGTGATCCAGAGGAATGCGAAAAACCCTTTGAAGGCATGGTCCAATTAGCCCCAAAAGGGAAAAAATTCCTTCCCAACTCCAGTTGGCAATCAGATAAAATCCCTGGTTCAACACCACTGGGCATTACCTACTAAATATAGCCACATGGTGACCCTCTCCAGACCAAAAACACAGTGGCAGGTTGTGGGTCAATGGCATAGTGTTGGTGGAAGCAAAGGTCCCACAGGCACTATGGCATATCCTCAGCAGTACCCGACTATTTAAGAAAAGACAACGGACACACACTTTTTATTACATAACCATTACAATCATTCCATTGATGCATACGTTTTTTCGCCTGTTCTTCAAATGGTATTACTCTCGTAGTACTCCATCACTGTCCATCCGAGACAGGGTCAGACTGGGACATTGGGGGCCCACCAAAGAAATTTCAACCTGGGGCCCACACATCTCATGATTGCGGTGAAAAAAAGGGTGTGACCATGCACCTGAGGGTGGGCGTGGTCATGATGTATTATGGACAGGGCCAAATGTACATTATCTTAGCAGCATTGTAATTCAGAGACACTGCTGCCCAGCAAAACTTTGCATAGAGTCCCCTCCTTCAATATAAAGTAATGTCCTAGTTACCATACATATGACATTGATTAGACTGTGAGCTACTCTGGGGACAGTCAATGACATGACTATGTACTCTGTACAGTGCTGCAGAAGATGTCAGTGCTATATAAATACATAATAATAATAATAATAATATGGTAGGATAGCTACGCCACTGCTCTCAGCATGAGTGATTACAGCACTGAGGAGAATTTTTGTGCTGCAGGCAGAGACTAGAGCTCTAAAAGACGAGGAGTGAGAGGGGGCCTCCCAGAGACCTGGAGGCAGGGCCCACCGAGGGAAAAAAATGTACTACTGTGGCCCAGTCCGACCCTGATCCGAGATCATTTTGACCTGCCAGCTGACTGCCCTTTGTGTGCAAAAGTACTGCCTGTAGTCTTTGTTAGCTTTTGCATCGTTGGTGGCGTTGTGAGCAGTGGCTGGTTTGAGGGCAGCGATGTCAGCATGTCTTCTACACTCACCCGGTATGAAAGTCCCTGTTTGGACGTCCTCTTGATCCAGCATTGTTGGTGGACAGTAGCGCTGTGGGTTTTTCTGCCTTAGGAAATTGTGAAGAGTACATGTGGCCAGAACTATTACTTCCACTTTAGACTGTTCTACATTGATCGATGTTAAGAAGTCCCTAAACCGCTGAGCAAGAATTCCAAACGCATTTTCCACAACGCGTCTTGCGCATGAAAGTCTATAATTGAAAATACGCTTCTTCCTGTCCAGTCCATGTTGCGGGTAGGGTTTGATGAGGTTTTCTCCCAATGCAAAAGCCTCATCAGCAACGTGCACAAAGCTTAAATTGGCAACCGTTTTGGCATTAGTGGGGAGATTTAACTCTTTGGCCTTCATGCGTCTACAGAACTCTGTGCCATCCATGACTTCACCATCAGAGATACGGCCATTCTTCCCCACATCCACCATCAAGAATTCGTAAAGTGCATTTACAAGCGCTATCATCACCACACTAAAAAAAAAACCTTATAATTGAAAAAAAAGAGTTGCTGTTGGCTGGTGGGTTGATCCTCGCGTGCTTGCCATCCAGAGCACCACCACAGTTCAGGAAATTCCAGATGGTATAGAAGTCTTGGGCCACTGCCTGCCACTCTGCCGCATTTTTGGGGAAACTAGAGAAAGAAGAGATAACAAAAAAATCAACAGCAGATTGTTCTACCTGACTTTTTACATAACAAAGGGGAGGATGTATAGAGAGAGAGACATTTCTGGGGAAATTGGAGTACGCAGCAACCAAATTGACACATGGTTTCCCAAACAATGTTCACTAGGTATCCACATACACAACTGCAAAAAAATCATTAAAAAATCATTGTTAACACAAAATGGAAATAGATTGTGCAAGGAATTGTGCAAGTAATACATACATTGATATACTCCTGCATTAATTCAGATACAATGGCCTGACACATTTCTGGAAAAATGTGCCCGAGTGCCTGCGCAGATATCGCGGCTATGAACTTGAGATCCGCATACGAACGACCTGTTGCCAGAAAACGAAGGGTCACCTATGGCCTCTGTTCTGGTATAATGGCTGCTTGCATAACAGTGTCCTTCTTTGTAATTCTCAGCCAAATTCTTTCCAACAACTTATCGAAGTTTGTATCAGACATCCGCATATAATTCCGGAAGTCATCTAGGTTGCCACGCAACTTCCGAATAAGTCCCATATGGTCCAGGTCACCTTGTTTCTGTAGCCAAGTTTTTACCCACTCTCTTCGAACTCTCTTTGGCCGATTGTTTTTTTTTTACCTTCTCACTGCTGCTGCCATCAGCATAAGCCCCAAACAGGTGTGCTGGCGATCCTTCTAAGAAAGATCCATGCCTCCACAGCTGCTTCCAAAACTTGCCATGCTTCCACCCACAACTTCCAGAGCTGCTTGCACAACTTGCCATGCTTCCACAACTGAGAAAAAAAGGCGATTGACATGTTTGTACCTCGAACGGCCTTTTGTTCGTAAAACGCTTCCAGTCAGAGGTATTCCTGCAGAAAGTACTATGCCACACTGCTTTCACTCCTCCCATGTCACCGCCCTGTAACCGCCTTTTGTTGTTTAGAAACAAAAATCGGACAAAAGAAACGTAGAGTATGTTCTGTTAATTCGATACTGCACTCGACCGATTACTATTTAAAAAACAAAAGAACATTTTAATAAATCGCATAGGTGTGTAGCGTCTTTCAATAAAATTATGTTAAATTGATTGTCGAAATGAAAATCTCCTGAAAAAACTTATGGTGTATTCCCAGCATAAGACAAGAAGCTGGAGCAGAAAGCCTCTCCTATTATGCAGGGAGTATACATTTAAAGTAATACTGTAGGGGGGTCGGGGGAAAATTAGTTGAACTTACCCGGGGCTTCTAATGGTCCCCCGCAGACATCCTGTGTCCGTTCAGCCACTCACCGATGCTCTGGCCCCGCCTCCGGTTCACTTCTGGAATTTCAGACTTTAAAGTCTGAAAACCACTGCTCCTGCTGGCCTGGTCTGTGCACAGCACAAACACAGACACATAGCAGCTGCCTGCAGCACACACTCTGACTGTCACACAAATGACATCAAGCTAATTAATGTTTTAACAATAGTGTAGTGATAGTGAAGGGGTTAACCACTGAACAGCTTTCGGTTTATCACTGCTAGGCCAGCAGCACTGGAGCACACACTCTGACTGTAACACTATGACATGAATCAAGCTAATTAACAATTTAACAATAGTGTAGTGATAGTAGTGAAGGGGTTAATCACTGAACAGCTTATCACTGTGTGCAGCCCTTGCTACTAGGCCCAGCAGCACTGGAGCACACACTCTGACTGTCACACTATGACATCAATCAAGCTAATTAACGATTTAACAATAGTGTAGTGATAGTAGCAAAGGGGTTAATCACTGAACAGCTTTTGTGTACAGCCCTTGCTATGCCACCAGCACTGGAGCATGTCCCTCAGTGAGCATTCAGCAAGCTAAGACGATATGTCTCATCATGGCAACCCTCCTTATTATACAGGGGGGCTGGCCAGTGTTCCTTTCTGTGAGTGGGTGCCAGGGTTTAGGCTGGGAGCCCTCTGATTGACTCAATGAGGTCAGGTGGGGCTGGTCAGGGTTCCCCTCTGTGAGTGGTTGCTAGGCTTCTGCTGGGAGCCCTCTGATTGGCTCCAGGACATCATCTCCTTAGTTACAGTATTTTGGATCCGGATATCCGCAATATCCATGGATATCCGCATTATGCGCCCAAATATCCCCAGATAGCTATCCGAATTTTTTAAAAAATCCGGAATCTGAATCGGATAGCGGAAAAAAGTTCTGATATCCAGGTTACATGGAATCCTGATGAGCAGCCCTGGTTACTTGTACAGATTGTTATAGATAACAGAGGTGGTCTATGCTAAGTGGATCTATTCAGCAGTGGCTGAATAGAGTACTGGTTAAGGGCACCGCCTTTGACATGGGAGACCAGGGTTCGAATTCTGGCTAGGGTCAGTACCTATTCAGTAAGGAGTTCAAGGCAAGACTCCCTAACACTGCAGGGTGGCCTCTTGAGCGTGTCCCAGTGGCTGCAGCTCTTGAGCACTTTGAGTCCGACAGGAGAAAAGCGCTATATAAATGTTCAGATTATTATTATTATTATGATATCCCCTATTCCCCTGATGAATTTATTAGTTTATATGTGAAGTTACTGTATTTGTTTCCTTATCTTTCAGTTTTTGTGCCAGCATTTTTTCTGGCTTGTTGACCTGCCTATAATATTTTGCCCCTGTCCACCTGATTGTCTTTTCTGTTTTATTAGCTAATTTTATATTGATTGATTGTATTTTGTGTGTCTAATTGCTTTTCTTAACCAGGACAGTGATCTCTGTTTGGCACTCTCATAATTAGATTATCTAAAGCCACATTTTTATTCATTTTGTAGTATTTTATATGAAAATTGATTGCAATTAGTGATGAGCAGAAATTACGCCGATGTGCAACTACGGATCATAACTCGCATTTACACATCATAATCGTAATGCAAAATTGTGGAGAAAAGCATAATTAGTTTCATATGTAATTCTAAGCATTCATAATTAAGTAGGAATTTACGTGTAATTTTGTGTTGACTTGTCGGCGATGAATAGCAAAGCCCCCCATACATACTATCGCTACCAAAATAGCTACATATGTTAAGGAGAATAGTGGGTACAAGCCAAAAAAGGAATCTTCAAAAAAACAAAATCAGTGTGAGGTTTAAAAACCATTTTTCTTTGCCTTTTTAAAATCGATTATCTCAAAAACGACAAGGTCTCTTTTTTAACTTATTCCCACTATTCTTCTCAATATATGTAGCAATTTTAGTAGCAATAGCATGTATCAGGGCTTTGCTGTTCACCGCCAAAGTCAGCAAAAAATTACGCATAAATTACATGTAAATTCACGCGTAATTATGAATGTTTATACAAAGTAAATTTTATTTCTCATAATATTAATTAGCAATTTATTTAGTCAATGGCCTCGATTCATAAAAGTGTGTTCGGTGAAGTAAATCCGTGCGGGAAAACTCCGCGCTCAGTATTTCAGACTTCTGGGTGGGCATCCATAAAATGTTGCCAGTTGTGATAGCAGAGTGGAGATTTCCCACTGTAGGCTGGTGGTAGGGTGTCGGGAGCCTTGCAGAAACACAGAAGATGGCTGAGTTCCTCAGTGCGCTGCTCTCTCTGCTGCTGCTAGAGAGGTCTGTCCCATTCACTGCAATGTATTCCGCACGCTTCTCGCCACATCCGATGTAGTGGTAATCCCCGTCCGCATATCGCTTGCTCTAATTTTTATGAATTGACATTTTGTTACATTTGTTACGATAATCACAGCACAAGGCGGTGATTTATTGCTCTGCTTAGGAATGTCGGCTTTTCATGCGGAAACAGCCTTAATGAATACAAATTTTGCTATGTGCTCTGTAAAGTCAGCTGTTTTCAGCATTTCCGCATGCGGGAATGCTTTACGAATCAAGGCCAATGTGTGCACAATGTAAAATCTTACCTCACACTGATTTACATTTTTTTTAATGCATCAGTGATGCTGGCATATTTACTGCAGGCAAAGTGAATCAATGTACAACATATTACACTTTACTATTACAAAATGTTGTTGTTACATGGTCCAGTGTTGTATAAATTGTTGTAAGTAGTTTGACAACTTCATGCCAAGGACTGAAGGGTCCAAATGCACGTGTGCACAAGTGCTTCCATGGCATGTGGAATAGCAGGACTTTCATAAACATTCTGTTTACAGGAAGTGTTTAAAACACATTACAAGAACATTAAAAACAATCAAAAACATAGTTTATGCTTGATGTCCAAATCCAGAGCTATCCGAAAATAAATAATTTACCTACGTTTCACTATGTATAATACATTGCTCAATTTACTAACAAATTCAACTTACAATCTCCCAGAAAAGAACCTGTTTGTAAGTAGTTGATTGCCTGTACAGTGATGTATACTGTAGGTATACGAAGCATTACTCACGGTAAAACCAGGAAATGTAACGTGACAATTGGTATTCAGAATTTTTCTTTGTTTACCGAGTTGTTATGGTCTTTTTTTTTTGTATTGAAAACATGCCAAGTTTATTGAAGCACTGAAAAAGGACACGTACTGTATACAGTACATTACAATGCAGTGTTCACATTTCAGAGACAGAGCACTACATAGTAAGCATACAGTAAATATTTGCCATAGGATCCCACTAAGGATAGTGTGGAAAGGCACTCATCCCGATAGAACAAACAGTAACATGCAAAACCTGGCCTGTTGTCTAAAAGGAGAATATAGGAATATACAACATCAACAAACCAATAAACAGCAATCAGTGCATTTAATACCTATGATATCTAGCCAAACAGTCATTATGGTTTTAATTTAAGTTTAAACACACCATTATATAAAGAAAGAGATCACTGAACTACACTAATCAAATAAATAATAATAATAATAACAACCACACTAAGCAATACTATGCTACCCTAAAGGTTTATGTTACTTTTACCTAGAACACACTATACTTCAGGCAAAAAGCAATATCCTAGTGCAATAAACTTTATTAATTACATTAAAAATTGTGTAACAATCCACATTTTGTGCATATACTCCACAAATTTATTTATTACTATGCCTATTTAATTAATAGCTCAGGCCTGAGACACACTGCAGAACACTTTTTGATCCATCAGCGCTGCATTTGCATTTAAAAAAAAATGCTCCCATTGACTTACATAGAAATTGTGGTAAAATTGCAGTGATCTTTGTGAAATCACAATCGTGGCGATTTTGCCATGATTTTGACACGTTTCTACTGTGATTTTATACAACTCAGTGAAAGCGTTTTTTAAAAATGCAAATGCAGTGCTGACTAATCAAAAAAGTGCTCTGCAATGTTTCTGATGCTGGGGATACACGGCACGTTTCTGTACCGTGCATCGACCAGCTGATCCGGCCAGCTGATAATATTTAGCTGGCCCAATCAAGCCGCTCGACTCCCTCCCACTCGATCCCCGCCGGCGGACAATGGCAGGGAATCGAGCGCAGATAAGGAAGCGCCAGCGGGGATGAGCAGTAATCGATCCGCGCGGACGAGTGGGGACGTGGCGGGGGGCGATCTGGCGGCTAAGTCTATTCCCAGCATCAGGCCTTAGTACTTAATGCCCTTACTGTCCTGTATTGCTAGGTTGCAATTGTGCAAAGCTCCATCTACCATTGACATTCTGAATTTCTATATTTACATGATGCCCATCCATTTACCCTGTTGCAGTAAACAGAGTGGAATGAAAATTAATCAGCTGTTCAGAATTAGGACTACTTGGACTAGGGGCAGTGTTTATAACACTACACTTTTTAAAATACTTAACTTCTTAAAGACCGCTCCACGCCAATTGGTGTGGACACGGCGGCATCCCCAGGACCACCTAACGCCAATCGGCGTGCAGTCCTGGGGACGTGTTTTGCAGGAGATTGCGCATCTCCGCTTGAATGACGGAGCTCCGCTCTGTCATCAGCCTACCAGCGGCAATCGCCGCTCGGAGACTGTTAGAAGGTGAAACCGCTGTCTATTTACATAGTACAGGGCTGCGATCTATGACAATGATGTACGAGGGGACAGCCATGTGACACGGCTGTGCCCCTGGGACACAGAAGAGCAATAAGCTCTCATTGGCTGAAGCCTAAGACACCCGATCACTGTCATAGGCTGGCTAGGGGAGGGAGGGAGGGAGGGTAGGGAAAAAATATATAAATACATACTAATATTTATTATAAAAATAAAGAAACAAATATTTATTAAAAAATAAAAACATCCTGGGAGTGATCCTCGCCCACCAACAGAAAGCAGAAAAAGGGGAGGGACGAATCACTTGTGTGCTGAGTTGTACGGCCCTGCAGTGAGCCCTTAAAGCTGCAGTGGCATAATTAGTGAAAAATTGCATAATTTTAATTTTTCTTTAGTTAGCAATAAAATATGTCTCACTACAAGTAGAATACATATGAATAGTACAGGTGAAAATGTTGGGGACATACACGCTACTGCATGAACACTATTGTGAATACGCCTACTTTCGAGATTGTAGACATTTTTTGGGGCCAAAGCAATAAATGTTCAAGTTTCAATCTTGTGATTTGTTTTTGTTGTTTTTTGTTTTTAAAGTCTGTTCTCTAAACTAAATGAGATTTCCGCTGCAATTTAGATTCATGGTTGTCCTGAAAATTGATGCGCATGGCAACAGATGTTATATTTCAAAATGAGAAAATACACTTGATAAATATTACATTTATGACTGCAAACTTGCCTCACGCTTTCAGCAATGATTTATAAATTCAATTACTTGCAGGATAACATTTTGACATCTCTGCATTACTTAGAAAGTTGCGGGGTTGGGATAAGATTCATGTACAGTACATGATATTGTAGAGTTCTACAAAATTTTTGTGATTCCCCCCGCCCCTCCCCCCCCCGGGTCAAATCCATGAAGCACATTCTGCAAGGCAGAAAAAGCATCAGATATGATCTTTGACCACACATGTCCCATTAGGAACTTGGCATGAGATCATCTGCTGATCCTATAGGCAATCACAAACTCCACTCTCTGCTTGGCTTTTTTGTTCCTTCACAGTATGGATTGCAAAGCTTTTCTGCTTCTCTCAGAATAACAAGACCAGAAAAGGTTGTTGCTATTATATCTACGTGATGAATAAACAGGGTTTGTATTTTATTTTGCCATCTTTAGGCTTCTTGCACACCAAGACATTGCGTTAGGTGCCACGTTAAGGTCGCATAACGTGCACCTAACACAACGTATGGTGCTGCAAGAGCCGATGGTAGAGTGAGCCGCGTTAGGCGGCTCGATTCCTATAATGTCTCCCAGAGTGGCGCTGATTGGCCAGTGGGACCACGTGATGCGGAGCGAGACACTCCGCATCACGTGGTCCCGCCGGCCAATCAGCGCCCGCCAGTGCAGTGAATATTAAGTAGCCATGTGCGCGGCTACTGTAGCTGGCTCTCCCCACCTCCTCTCCGCCCCCCACTGCGCATGTGCAAACAGTCTAACGCGGCTATAGCCGCTCCAACGCCGTAGCATGCTGCACTTTGCGGGGAACGTGCAGCGTTACATGTAACGCAACGTGGGCTGTGTGAACACCCCACTTGTGTTACATTGCTGTGCGTTGGGGGAGCGTTACAGGCGCCTGTAACGTCTTGGTGTGTAAGCAGCCGTCATGTAGGACTTAGTTGCTGAGCCACTTTTCCCCTTGACCGCGTACTGCTGCTATACTGCTCAACAGAGCTTCTGCCTTGTAACTGTCAGCTACCTACTTTCAGTTTCAACCTTACAGAAAGCTATTAACACAGCAGTTTTATATATGTTTATTATGTTTTTTCAATGCTCATTTACAAGTTTCATCATGGCTAATTGGCTAGCATTTTTCATTGCAGCACTAGATCTCCAGGTGTAATTCCCTGCCATTGCACCATCTACATGCAGGTTGTATATTTTCCCTGTTTTTGCATGGGTTTCTCTTCAACTCTTTGCTATCCTTCCAAATACTACTAAACCCAGTAGGTTAATGGACATCCAGCCAAAAAAAATGGCCCAGACTTTTGGTGAGCCAAATATTTCAAGATCCGCACCATCAGAAAAACTTTTATTTGTAGCTCAATCCATAAAAACAAAAAGTATGGGTACACATGTGAATGATAACATGTGCACCCATACTTTTTAACATGGGTTTTTATGGATTGAGCTACAAATAAAAGTTTTTCGGATGGTGCAGATCTTGAGATATTTGACTACAGATGCTCATTATTCCAGAGTGGATCTTGGCACATCATTGCACACCATCGGTGCAGTAAACAATTTAGACTACATTTTACAACAGACTTTTGGTGAGCACATTAGTTTGGGAGGAACATTAGATTGTTTAATGTATTCTATAAAGTGTACCTGAGATGACATGTGACATGATGAGATAAACATGTGTATGTACAGTGCAAAACATCAGATGCGTATCTGGCAACGTGCACATAGGGCAAGTGCTATAGGCGCCCCTTGTCTCGGACCTTGGTGGGGGGCGCATCTGAGTGCAAAATAAATAATGAGTCCCCTCTCCCTCAGGTGGCATTTGAGTCTGCAGCCTCGCTCTCGTCCCCACCTCCGGCAGAGCTGTTACCATTAGGTCCAGCTTGCAGTTGCAGTAGTAGAGGAGACAGAAGAGGACTGTGCAGTTTTGCGGCACTGGAGTCCTCCCAGCTTCTCTTAGTTACCCTGGCAATGTCGGCACCGCTCGCTTCCCCCTCCTCAGTCGTGATTGGCCAGCGGGCACATCAATGGAGCCGCTGGGGCTGATGGGTGTGGGAGGGGATTTTAGTGCGTGCATGTGTAGCTGCTGCAGTGAGTGAGTGTGTGCGTGAGTGAGTGAAAATCACCCAGCCACTGCCCAGTGAATCGTCCTGCACAGCCCCCAGCCAGCCCAGCAAATTGACAAGCAATGTCCCCAGCCCGACCAGCAAATTGCCAAGCAATGCCCCCAACCCAGCAAAGCCCTTAGCAAATTGCCAAGCAATGCCCCCAGCCCAGCAAAGCCCCAAGCAAATTGCCAAGCAATGCCCCCAGCCCGGCAAAGCCCTTAGCAAATTGCCAAGCAATGCCCCCAGCCCAGCAAAGCCCCCAGCAAATTGACAAGCAATGCCCCCAGCCCAGCAAAGCCCTTAGAAAATTGCCAAGCAATGCAACCAGCCCAGCACAGCCCCAAGCAAATTGCCAAGCAATGCCCCCAGCCCAGAAAAGCCCCCAGAAAATTGCCAAGCAAAGTCCCCAGCCCAGCAAAGCCCCTAGAAAATTGCCAAGCAATGCCCCAGGCCAGCAAAGCCCTTAGAAAATTGCCAAGCAATGCCCCCAGCCCAGCAAAGCCCCAAGCAAATTGCCAAGCAATGCCCCCAGCCCAGAAAAGCCCTAAGCAAATTGCAAAGCAATGCCCCCAGCCCAGCAAAGCCCTTAGAAAATTGCCAAGCAATGCAACCAGCCCAGCACAGCCCCAAGCAAATTGCCAAGCAATGCCCCCAGCCCAGAAAAGCCCCCAGAAAATTGCCAAGCAAAGCCCCCAGCCCAGCAAAGCCCCTAGAAAATTGCCAAGCAATGCCCCAGGCCAGCAAAGCCCTTAGAAAATTACCAAGCAATGCCCCCAGCCCAGCAAAGCCCCAAGCAAATTGCCAAGCAATGCCCCCAGCCCAGAAAAGCCCTAAGCAAATTGCCAAGCAATGCCCCCAGCCCAGCAAAGCCCTTAGCAAATCGCCAAGCAATGCCCCCAGCCCAGCAAAGCCCCAAGCAAATTGCCAAGCAATGCCCCCAGCCCAGCAAAGCCCTAAGCAAATTGCCAAGTAATGCCCCCAGCCAAGCAAAGCCCCAGCAAATTGCCAAGCAATGCCCCCAGCCCAGCAAAGACCCAAGCAAATTACCAAGCAAAGCAGCCCAGCAAATTGCCCTGCAAAGCCCCAGGTCATAAAAATGCTCAAGAAAGCCCCCAGCAACCCCCCAAGCAAAGCTCTTAGCCCAGAAAAGCCTCTAGCCCAACAAATTGCCTGGCAAAGCCCCCAGCCCAGCATATTGCCCAGTAAAGCCACCAGCAGATCGCCAAGCTAACCTCCCAGCCCAGCATATTGCCCAGCAAAGTATCCAGCAAATTGCCCAGCAAAGCCCTCAGCCCAGCACAAAGCATGCAGCACCCAGCAAAGCCCTTACCTCCTCAACCCCACTTGGCTACTTAATTATTTTATCTTGACGGGCCTAGTTATTTAATTTGTTAATTGTGAGGCGCCCGGCTACTAAATTATTTTATCTGGAGGTGTGTGACCACTTAATATTGTTATTTAGTGGCATGTGACTACCGTCCTTGATAAATTATCAGGAGGCCTGTGACTACTTGATTATTTTATCTGGAGGCATGGAACTATTTGATTCTTTTATCTAGAAGCATGTAACTTCTTTCTTGTTTTATCTGTATTCGTGACTATTTAATTTTGAGGCACATGGCTACTTAATTCATCTAGGTAACCATGGCTACTCAATTTGTGTTGAGAGTCAAAAGGGTAAGGTTAGGACTGGAGTGGGAGGTTACTTTAGTGTTAAGTGTTAAAAGGGGATAAGGTTAGTGTTAGAATAGAGTACAGAAAGGGAATAGGAAGAGAGATTTTTGCACCAAAAAATAACAAATGTACATGAGAAAGGATGCCGTGTTAACAGGGAAAAGGTGCTCAAACTCAAGGTGGGCACAATTTTAGTTTTTGCCATAGGCGCCATATTACCCAGATACGCCTCTACAAAACATATTAACCTCTAACCTCCCTGGCATTCAGTTTCTGATGGATTTCTGTGCAAAAAGTGATCTAATTAATTTTCATAACCCTTTTTCCTGTAACTTAACAAGAGGTGTCAAGCAAGGGTCTAGTATATATTTTGAGTATAATAAAAGCTTGAAACGCAAAATCAAATCAAATCAAAACTAAAATGTCAAAATTACTCCCTAAAATCTCTGATCATTTACATATCCAAGCTGCAGCTGCTCAACCTGCACTAATACAAATGTAAAGGTGGCCATACATCTAGCAATGATGGGCAGACAAATCTCTCTCTGATCAAGTCTCATTAGAGAGAGATCTGTCAGCTGCCTATACACCGCAGGCTGATTTCTGATTAATTTCAACATAAAATCTCTCAGGAATCGGCTGTGTCTTCTGCCTCACCGGTACCCTTCTAGTGTATAAATGTACATTTATGGGTGAGTATACATTACCTGTTATGTGTCGGCCACCATGCGGTGCTCATCCATCTTCTGAATCCCCCGCAGGCTGTTGTATTGGATTCAATACAAAAATATGAGTTAATTAGTTTGCTACTAGATGTTGATGATGCTACTTGACCCTGGCTTCAACACCACCGATTGCCGGGGAACGTGTCACTATCAGTGGTACACAATCAGGCATTAGCACACTGATGGTAAGTATCAGTGCCCCCAGTATAGGTAGCCAAGTATAGGTGCCACAGTATAGGTTAGCCAGCCATAGGTGCCCAGTACAGATTAGCCAGCCATAGGTTCTGCAGTATAGGCTAGCCAGCTATAGGTGCCCCAGTACGGGTTAGCCAACTATAGATGCCGCAGTATAGGTTAGCCAGCCATAGGTACCCCAGACAGGTTACCCAGCCGTAGGTGACCCAGTACAGGTTAGCCAGCCATAGATGCTGCAGTATAGGTTAGCCCATATAGGTGCCACAGTACAGGTTAGCTAGATACAGGTGCCACAGTACAGGTTATCCAGCAATAGATGCCACAGTACAGGTTAGCTAGCTATTAGTGCCCCAGTGCAGGATACCCCCTGCAGCAGCTGCCACTCCCTCCCTCTGCAGCGATAGTGGATGGCTGGTGCTGTTACTCACCGTGTCTCTTGCACGCACAGATCGCACCACCAGTTCTGGTCCTCTCTGTCTAAAGTACCAGGGTGCAGCTTGATGATGTCATCAAGCCACTTCCCGGTACTGTAGACACAGAGGACCGGAACTGGTGGTGTGATCTGCGCTGGCAAGAGGCACATGAGTAACAGCACTGGCTGCCCGCCCGCTATCGCTGCAGAGCTGCAGGGTTGCTAAGGGGTGACACCTAAACTGGGGCTCCTATAGCTAGCTAACGTATTCTGGTGCACTTATAGATAGCTAACGTATTCTGGGGGAACATAGTGCACTAGAAAACCTCCTAGGTGGAATGCCAGACACTGTGTCAGGCATACCTCTATCAGAATTTTTTTCTTGTCTGACACAGTGTCGGGCATACCACTCAGGAGCTTAATAACCAGGCTGTTTTGATGTTTTTATTTTGCTGCCTGAAATAGTTAATTTTAAGGCATGCAAGTGACAGCTTCTGTCTTGTCGGTACCTTTCCAAGAATATAGTAAACCTCTCTGAAAATTACAGCCATAAATGTATTCCTGGCAAAATACAACTTCTTCAAGCAGGGGAGAGATTGAAAAAGGTCAATAATGAATGTATTGTAACTATGGGACACTTAATAGACTGCCATTGAGCAAAGATAATAAAACATTCAATCGACTTTGTAAAAGTTTAAATATAAAATAAAACCATGGGATATCTGAAAAGGTCATTTTGAGGAGTAGGAGGATAAATACAATTGTTTATCTCATCAGTTTATTTTCACCTCGGGTTTACTTTAAAATGCAGCTTTTTGCTACTCTCCCATAACTGTGACTTGTGAAGCACCTGGGCAACAGTAGTTTTATGTAAAGTCACTCTAGTCACAGCCCTTGGGGCCTGTCATAAGGTAGCATGAAGACTCTCCATACCCAGTTAACAGACTGGCAACTGGATAAATTATGACTTATCCCAAATATAGCAGTAACAATCCACATTCCAGTAAACAACATCAATCTATCTCAGTAGCTTCTGACTCGCTCTCTGTTATCCAGTCAGGGGAATTGCAAGCACACAACACTACACCTTCCTATTACATTTTACAGAAGTAGCCTTATGGTTTTTACTAAAACACAAAAAAACTAATAGTACCTTTTGCCAGATACCAATAACTGCAAGTAAATATAAAGATAATACATAACATAAAGGAAGCAAATAACTGCACAATAGGAAATGAATCTGTTCACAGCATACATCACAATTATATCAAACACTATACAGTTTGTGATCAGGTTAAAGTGGGATAAAACTCTGACAAAACATTCAATAAAAATGTATTGTCCTATGTTTTATTACCAATACAGTTATCATATCTGTGTAATATTGTCTATTTACAAACTACAAGCTCCTAAAGTACAGTTTATCTGCTCTGAAAGCTGCCATTGCATTTAATTGCATAGCTGCTGTATTTATATATTAAACTCGATCTAGAGATCATTTCTCACCTCTCTCTGCTTCTCAGCTCAGCACAGTTCAGTTTCAGCACTCTGTTGGCTTCATCCTTATTGTAGCTAACAAAGGAATGTAAACAAAAGATAATGTTATCACCTCTTCAGATGTGGCCAGAAGCTTTCCACTGAAGCAAGGAGCTTTCCACTGAAGAACAAAGTGCTGTGTTTAACTGTTTGAATGGTATTCTACTACACTTTTTTTTTGTAATAGTAGATTTTATGCTGTAAATAATCTTTTAGAGCAAATAAACAATGGTGAGTTTCATAACACTTTAACTATCAATGTCCCCCAGTTATTGATGTTTTAACCAGTCTGCCACTTTGCACCAGCAGATATCAGACAACACAAGACAAGACTTCAGTGGATATCTTGTCTAAGTTTAACTCCGTAAAAAAGGAACCTTTATTGAGTACAACTGCTAAGTGCTAAATCCAGCTCCCACTCTTTTCAAGAAATCCTGCTCCAATATGTGGAGAGAGATCATGTCTGCATCCCTCCCCCACTTACAAAAAAAATTCAATAGACCTGGTGGATCTCAGTCAGAGAACACCTTGGCAGATCCATTCATCAGTGTCTTGAGGGTCCTTTTAAGAATAGAATAGAACAGGCAGAAAATTTGGCATGGAGGATTCTACAGTGCCAGATGCTAAATAATATATTATTTGATAAGCATACAGCCAGCTCCACTCACAAAAAAAAATGTAGCAGTGAAGTGGAGCACACCACAAAATAAAACTAAATAAAACATGTATTTGCAATGGTGTGACTGGCACTGATAAATCTAAAATGTATTGGCAATAAACTGGATGGCGGTATTTGACAACAATGAAATGGAAGCAAAAACAATGAGAGGATGGGCAGTGAATTCGAATTAAAAGGTCAATATAGGTAAGGGTTAGTTATAGATTAGGAGGCTTGGGGCAGTTTTATATTTTAGGGGACAATTTAGGGTCTCTGGCAAGAAGGGGTTAATGTTGGGTACTAGGGTTAAGCTTCAGGTTAAGTGTTTAGAAGAGGTTGAGGATTAGACATTAAGAAGGACCAATAGGAATGAGCTTGAATTTTCCAATTTTTGCACGATACAAATTTTTGGTGAACCAAAAATTACCATATTTACTCATCAATAAGAAGAGGTTAGGGTTTTATGTTATGAAGGGTATTCACATGATGGGTATTGGTTAGTACTACTAATAAAACCAGTGTCACATGAAACAGTAATTTTTGGTGCTTGGGTGCCTGCTGTTTTGCAGCCCTATAGATTGCAATGCTAATGTGTGGATATGGAGGAACCAGGTGCTAAGATTTAGCGTGGATTCTCAGCAATGGAGTTGGCACTTGGCAAAATAGCATGACAATGAAATTATTAAGTGCCAGGTGCTTAGATTTGGTGCGTTCACTTGACAAAATAGCATAACCACTGCCATAAAGCCAGCACAAAGGATCAGGGATGGCAGAAATGATTGGTAATGTGGTTGGCTTCGGTAGCCAAACTCATAGCTGTGTGAAGAGTGAATGCATCGGAAATGAGTTTAGATTCACTGTAGCCAAACTTAGATAGGTGTAGTCAGTGTTTGGTGGGAAGAGGGAAAAGTTTAGTGTTAGTAGTGGAGAGGAGGGAAGTTAGTGTTAGCAGTGGAGATGGGGGAGGTTAGCGTTAGGATTCAAAAATTAGGAAGGTAAGTGTAAGAATATGAGATGGAAGTCTGTTAGGATATTACTGATACTAATGCACGCATGTCACATGCTTAAGAAACAAAAGTATAGGGAATTCTATTTTGGATTCTCTCGCTAAATCCACTGCACCCAGTCCTAATTAACTCTTCCTGTCACCATTTTGCTATCATTTAGTAGCTTAAGATTCACAAAGCTGCCATAATTTAACTTTATAAAATTCTGTTCATTTTACATACAGTATGTAACATTTTTCGTGACTTTCTCTTTTTATGAAAATTCAAACTACAAAGTTAATCTCCAGTTGCTTTCGCTTTAAATACATAATTTATAAACATCTTGCTATTTGCATCAAACCTGATTTATTAAATTAAGCAACATACTTCAGGAAGGCTTTGAAAGCTTGCTTGCATTCTAATATAGTCCTGAGCCATCAGAAGGCATATACACATGAAGTGGAGTTATCATTTAATGTGTGTCTCTCAGGAACACTCAGGTTCAGGTTTATGTATGAGCAATTGATGGCTAAATGCGTCTAGTTGGGGGAAAATGAGCATTAAAAGAAAACTGCTTTTTGAATGACTAAAAGCATAAAAGGAGCATTAACAATAGCAGAAAATATGTGTAGTGTAGCATATTGTTAGGGGATTTATAAAGATAAATGTTGTGCAACAAAAGAAAAATGGTATACCACTAAATTGTATCAGGTTTACATCCTTCATCCATTTTCCTCTACTTTTTATGTAACTAAGGGGCCATTAGACTACACAATAAAAAAGAAGAAAGAAAAAAAACTCATGCAATGTACAACAGTGTGTTCATGCTGAAGAACGCATTACTAGAAATAAGCATGTGTGTCTCTTTAATCTTGCTATGCAAGCAACCTGTTACATCAATCATAATGGGAATTAACTGTTGGATAGAATACCCACAGACCAACCAGCCATTTTATTTCTTTTTTTATTTGAAATTGCAATATTATTTTTAGTTCCCATTAATACAGTCTTGTTTTATTTCATGCTTATATCCAGCAAAGCATAGTTATTCATAATTGGAGTAATGACACAGCAATGAAAGGCAGCAATTCAGAGAACCAGTTTATATTTGCCACATTCTCCACTGAAAATCAGAGAAGCGTGGTATATAGTATGTAGCCTTTCCAGTTACAGAAGAGAAGTCTTAAAGTTAAAGGAGTCATCAGGCAATCCTAATGGAAAAAAGTGCCACGTGGGCCTGCGCAGTCCGATCCGGCCCACATGGCGGTGATTGACAGCGCTGCTTGTGCAGGCGCAGTACAGGCCGACCTGGAGGTCGCCCTGACGTCATCGCCGGGGACAGGGACAAAGCTGCGGCAAATGGCTGAAGGGAGAGCTACGGCGAGGGACATGCTGGGAGCTTGGGGCTGGAGGAAGCCCTGGGTAAGTAGCACTTATTTCCGTTAGGATTGCCTGATGACTCCTTTAAACAAAACTCTGAACTTCCTCTCTGCTCCAAAAGATTTGCAACAGCATGATAACCTTTGGGGAAAAACAATTCTTCATTACAATTTATGGAAATCCTAAAGAAACAAAATAAAAAAAACTAAATTTTTAAGTGGACCCACTTCACTAGAAGCACTGAAAGGGTTAAGCTTCTGTTTACACAGGACAGAGAGCAGTTGAAGCACAACTCACACAAAGTGCCACATGGCTTGTGCCAAGTGCCACGTGACACGTCCTAAGTGCCAATTGCAACGTGCCATGTTCGCCATGCTCCTGGCACGCATTACACTTGAGGCTGCTGCATTGCCCTGCTCCTGCTGCCTGTGCAGCTCCCACCGCCAGGCCAGGGTGTCACAGGCCACTGATACCCCCTATATTTAACCCAAAACACAATTGCTGAGTAATTTTTTGGAGGTGTCTTGGCTGAAAACTGTCATCTCCCAGTTGTGTGGTTGGACTTTGGACACAATGTGGGCTGCATGACCGCTGTCTGGAACCTAGGCCTAATGTTAATTGACAGCCATTTTTTGGGGGGGGGATTTTAAGTCCCCACATCATCAATTAGTGTTTCCCTTTACAAAATAGTAATGCTACCTGCCTCATATACCCTAAGAAACGATTTCAAAACAATTTAAAGGCCACTTCCGGTTTTTCTACCCGGATATCTGAATTTGCCTGGATATCCCAGATACTAGGGTCAAATATCCGATTCGGATTGGAAAATTTTTAAATCAGATATCCGACCCGGATCAGATATCCGGATCTGAATCGTATCTGGATTTTTAAAAGGGGTATCTGAGCACCCCTGTGTGTGTATATATATATGTATATATATATATATATATATATATATATATATATATATATATATATATATATATATATATATATATATATATATATATATATATATATATACACACATATACATATACATATATTTTTTCTGGATTTTATCCTCTAAGCCTAGTTGTGTCTTATGGTCCGAAAAATACGGTATACGTAAAGCATGACCATTAATGCAAATCATGTTAAATCATGTTAAATCACATTTAAATAAATCACATACATTTTAAAATGCCAATATTAAAAAAAAATACTAGTTATAGTAGTACAATATAAAAGAAGATCCAAAATGCTCATGAACAAAAGAAAAATTCACAAAAGAATGTGCAATTAGCAACCAGCAAATAGCATCTACCTAGTATTTTTATATTGATATTTGAATAAGTTAAGTATCTGATTGGGATCTCTCTTAGGTGGCTCCTATTAATGTGTACCTAATGTGAACATATGCCAGAATTCAATTGTGTCTCGATTAAAAATGTAATAGATGAAACCATGAGATTGAGACAGATCCAAAAGAAAACTAAATAGCATTTGCAATGTACTTTCAATTCATTGCTTTTGTTTTTTTTTTTAGAGCAACAGAAACAAGACTATGCAATTCCAATAGTAAGTAGAAGATACTAAATGTAAACTTAATTTGATAAAAGAAGTTAGTCTAAAAATAAAGTAAAAAAATTTGAAATAATAACACAAAAGTATTAACATTCATACTTTTGCCCTGAACGTAGTGATGTGAAGCTAATAACCAAACAAATTAAAAACATCACTAACTATTCACAATTTAATTCACTTGAGTGTTAAATTTTTTTTACAAAATTAACAATACAGTATGGAAAAACAGACTGGTTAACAATTGGTATTTTTAACTTGTATGTCAAATATGTAATGCGGAAAGCTGGTTTGGATGAGTCACATGCTGGAATTACAACAGTGGGCAGGAATATTAACAATCTGAGATATGCCGGTGATACCACTCTAATGGCTGAAGCAGAGGATAAATTAAAGTGCCTAGATCATGAATGCTTTGGCTGGTGTACTTCTTAACATCAAGAAAACTAAAGTCATGTCATCTGCTTCAATTAATCATTTGCAAATAGATGGAGAAAAAGTAGAAGCTGTAACAGATTTCAGCTCCCTGGGTTCAAAGATCTCTGCAGATGGTGACTGCAGCCCTGAGATTAAGTAGCACTTGTTGCTTGGAAGGAAAGCTATGGCAAATTTGAACAAAATACTACAGGATAGAGAGATGTAACTTTGCTAGCAAAGATCAGGATAGTTAAAGTCATGGTCTTTTCAGTAGCAACATATGGCTGTGAAAGTTGGCCTATAAATAAGGTAACACATAGAAAATGTGATGCTTTTTAAAGAGACACTGAACCGAAAAAAGCAATTTGTAACATTCTTACATTCCAGCGGCAGGTCCCGCGGCGTCTCCAGCGTGGTCCAGGCGAGCGACGAGACTTCACAGCCGACGTCCTCTGGCAGCATCCCTAGCTTCGTTCCGGCGGTAAGTTATGGCGTGTGCAGTGCGACCAAACGCGCTCGAGCGCGACTGCCAATAAGCCTTGAGTTTCTGGGGAATTGGAATCTGTATTTAAGGCCAGTGCTTGCAGTCACTCACTGGCCTTGATACTAATCAGTTCGCTGGTTCTAGGTCTAGCTAGCTACTCTGAGCTACATTGATATATTGTGTAGACGCACAATATATATATACTCCAGTTAGTCAGTCTTTATTATTTTCGTATATATTCTCATAATATTATTATTGTAACATCTCATTGTATATTATCTGTGTACCTACTTTTGCCTGCCTCTTGACCTTGCTCCTGTCTAGTCCTTCTGTACCGCTGCCATCTGATATTCGTTACTGACTTTGTTATTGCCTAATCCTTACAATACGATTGACATCTGACCTATGTGTATGGCTCTGCTCGATTATTGACTTTGATCTAGCCTAGCTACTCTGTACCTTGATATCTCTGACTAGTGAACGACCTTAGCCTGATACTGACTACGATGTTACTATTAATTATATATTACCTGTACGCTATCTCTCCACGCACCAGCGTGATACAATTATGATATAATTATTTTTATGTGTAGTACAGCTAAGAAATAAAACATTAGGAGCAGAGACATACATCTAATATTGTTTCCAGTACAGGAAGAGTTAAGAAACTCCAGTTGTTATCTATGCAAAAGAGCTATTGAGCTCCATGACTTTCAAAGTCACAGAGAGCTCTGTCTTCTGAAGCTTGTAATCTCAACTGTCAGCCATTGTATTTTCTTTTTCTCTGCAGAGAAGGGTTCAAAAGTTCACTTTCCTGCTCTGTAAAATCATTTAGAGTGCTGAGTAGTGTGTAAACTGCAAATATTAGAGAATTATGCAATGTCATAAAAAAATATACAACTGAAAATAAAATATGAGAATATTTTCTTTGCTACTAATGTCCTAGTAATTATCCGTAATACACAACCAATTCATTATTTCATCATTTTTTTTTTCGCTTCAATGTCTTTTTAACTGTGAGTGGAGAGAAAGCTACTGAGAGTTCCCTGGACTGCTAGAAGATCTAACTAGTCAATACTTAAAGAAATAACTATATGTCGTTGCAGTGCCTCTTTATTTATTTATTGTATTTATAAAGCGCCAACATATTATGCAGCGCTGGACATTAGTTTAGGTTGCAGACAATATTTAGGGGTGACATACAGCAAAATGACAATACATGAATAAAAGAAAGACCACAGTATGAGTACAAGGTAATGCTTAGTCACTGGAGGGGAGCATGGAGATTAGGCAAGTTAGGTTCACTCAGATGCATAGCATGGGTTCACAGTAATGGAGGTGCATGATCAGGTAGGGCACAAAAGGAGGAGGACCCTGCCCAAAGGCTTACAATCTAGAGGGAGAGGTACGGACACGAAAGGTAGGGGACCAGAGTTCAGCTGTGGGTTTAGAGCACTTTAACAAGAGTGGTGCATGCCTGGGATTAGTCACATTAATGTGGAAACTAAATAAACTGTTTTCTTTGCTTGTGAAGTATGATGATGACCTTGTCTTAGAGATTTGTAATTCATACACCTTTTCCACACTGCATAGCTATGCTGCTGACACTAATATCTCCTGTTTTAGCTTTGCAGTTTTCTGCACCACTTACCTGCTTAATTAGCAAGCAACATGTTTTCATACTAAAAACTAATTCTCAAGTGAGCTAAAAGATTACACAAATCTATAAAGTTAACATAGAAAACAATAATGCCATTATATCATGTGACATAAGTGTGTGGATCACAAGATTGTAGACATTTTATGGAAAGATCTGTTATCAGCCCTTTCACATCAACTTTATAAACATCCTAACTTACTGAAGAGTTTATATACATATGTGTTAACCAGTTAATCAACATATCTATATCAATACAGTAATATGTAAATTGCATGTGCGTGTATACTTCCCCACCTCTTGTCATCCTCCCCATGACTTCAAATTGTAAGCTTGCAAAGGACAGGGCTCTCTCACCCTTTTGTGTCCTGGATTTTGTTACATGTTTATTCATATTAACCATTTTTGACATCCTAACGTATTAAAACGTCATGCTTACAGCTATCAACAGCAACATGACGTTTTAATACGTCAGGCGTTCCCGCCGCTGCTACCACCGTGTGCGCGCCGCTACCACCGCTGTTTCTGTCGGGCTTCCGTGCTGGGTGATTGGGGAAGAGGACCGAACGGTCCTCTACCCAATCGCAGTGCCTGGAGTGAATGGACGTGACCGCGAACAGCGGCTACGTCCATTCACAATAACAGGAAATGTAACAATTAAATAAAGTGAAGGAAAAAAAAAAGTGAACACTTCCTATAACAAGTGTTCACTAGTATATTACACCTACAAAATACATACATTTTCAAGTACATACAGATCATTAATAAAATTACACTTCCAAACCTTCCCCCGCAAAAAAAAAACACTTGTAAAAAAAAATCAGCTTAAAAAAAATAAATAAATAATTGCCTTAGGGACTCAGCTTTGTTAATCTATATTTTATGGGGGAAAATTAATTTTAATTGATTACATAGGGGCTTGTAATTATGGCCAGAATAAAAAAAAACAGAACAGAAAAATAACACTTATATTTCAAAATAATATACTGTCGCCATACATTGTGATAGGGACATAATTTAAAGAGACTCTGAAGCGAGAATAAATCTCACTTCAGAGCTCATAGTTAGCAGGGGCACGTGTGCCCCTGCTAAACCGCCGATATAGCGCCGCTAAACGGGGGTCCCTTCACCCCCAAACCCCCCACTGTGACACTTGGTTGCAGACTTGCTCGCTCCTGGAAGCAGGGCTAACGGCTGCAGCCCTGCCTCCAGTCGCGTCTATCAGCAGCGCATCGCCGCCTCTCCCCCGCCCCTCTCAGTGAAGGAAGACTGAGAGGGGCGAGGGAGAGGCGGAGATACGTGCTGACAGACGCGCATGGGGCAGGGCTGCGGCGGTTAGCCCTGCCCCAACCAGGAAGCGCTCCCCCGCTGAAACGAGGGGATTTGGGGGTGAAGGGACCCCCGTTAAGCCGCGGGATAGTGGCGGTTTAGCAGGGGCACACGTGCCCCTGCTATCTATGAGGTCTGAAGCGAGATTTATTCTCACTTCAGACTCTCTTTAAACGGTTTAATAATCAGGACAACTGGGCAAATAAAACGTGTTTGTTTATCCACAGGAGAATGTTTAATTTTAAAACTATAATGGTTGAAAACTGAGAAATAATGATTTTTTTTCAGTTTTTTCTGTTTTTCTCATTAAAACGCATTTAGAATAACAAAAATTCTTAGCAAAATGTACTATCCACAGAAAGCCTAATTGGTGGCGAAAAAAACGAGGTATAGATCATTTTCTTGTGATAAGTAGTAATAAAGTTATTAGGGAATAAAAGGGAGGAGCACTAACAACTGAAAATTGCTCTGGTCCATTAGGATAAAAACCCTTGGGGGTGAACTGGTTAATTTTGTCAGTGTTATTACCAATTCTGTACTTTGTACTGATTCTGTATTATGTACCAACTCTGTATTTTGTATATTGGTGTATACCATTGTCTGTATTATTTTGCACCTTATGTTTGTTTCTTACTTTGTACAGCACCACAGAATATGTTGGTGCTTGATACATCAATAATAATAGTAAATTAGAAATTACAAAGGGGGTTTTACCCGGAATTATTTTGGCACATATGGGGTTGGTGACGGTACAGTAAATATACTTAGAATAGAAAATACACAGAGTAGGCATATACTGTACACTACATAAGATAGTGGAAAAAGTCTCTATGTGTACTGTATAATATTTTAAAATGAATTGCCTGTTTCTGGAATACTACTTACACTTTAAGGCAGAAATAAATAAATAAACATGTTTTATGCTTCAAGTACTTCAAGGATCAACCTCCTCAGCCACCAGGGATATTGATATCCAGAGTATGTCTGTGGAATAATATGCTTACAGACTGTCATGTACAGCAGCAGAGAACATGATTAACAATGCTTACAAGCAGGACTTTGTTGCTCTTTAGGCAAGCAATTAGCCTTGGCTGACCTCAGTATAGGTAATTTAGGCCTAGTTAATGAGCAAGGTGTGGGTCTATTAGTTACAGCTAAATATACCGTATGAGTTAACTCTTAAAATACCAAAACTGCCCCATGTGCCTACCCAGTGAAAACTATTTGAACCAATATTTGCACAATGAATAAAAAATACCTATGTAACCGGTACAGTATGCTTTAATGAATGAAAGGAAGATGTTTTTCTATAGAAGATATTCTCTATAGAACAATCCTCCAGGCAAGCATGTTAATATTCAGAAGGAATATGTACTGTGTAATTAAGCTGACTGTTCTGTCTTCAAAAATATATTGTCATTTGTTTAATCCATTCAATTGTTTGATTGTGACAGCTCATTCAGTGACAATATATATTTTCCACATCAGTTAGGTCAATGACACTTTGGCCTCAATTCACTAAGATCATGCTGGAGATAATAAGGCAAGAGAAAACGTACCTCCACACAGTCTTATCTCTTCATTCCTTAAGTTACCTCCTCTGTAGTTTCACATGCAGTTAATTACCAACCTGTCTTTAACTCTGGATTTATTTCAAGGATTGAAGAGTTAACTTAAAGACAGAAGAGGTAACTTTAGGTTTGCCTGAGGTAAAATGTTTCCTGATTACTACATGCCTCGTCACTATGGTGATAACTATAGAAACGTTATTATGGACAGGGGATACGCTTAGTGAATTGAGGCCTTTGTCACTAATCTCTACTCAAAGCTTTTTATACATGTTTGTTCTCAGCTGAGGCAGGGCCACCTCAGCCAATAATCTAGCATGTGTATGGGGACTAGGGATGAGCAAGCATAATTTCCGAACTTGAACTCGCAGCGTATTTGCCCATTTTCACTTACCAAACTCTTTTGTGGTACTGAGACATATTTTGCATTAAAATACACCTTTAAAGTAACACTGAAGTGACTTAGGAAACAAAGTCAGACATTCACCTATGGAGAGTGAAGTCTCTGGATCTCATAGAACCTTCCTGGTCCTCTCCTGTGTCCTCGTTCCAGCGCTGTCACCTTTGTTGAAGTTATCTGACCAACTGGTTGAATACACCTTTGGGGGTCCTCAGTAGGCTTCAGAAGCACAAAGTGTTTCCAAAGATGGGCGACTCCGTACTAATGTGCAAGCTTGCACGCACGTACACATGCACAGTACGGAGCCTGTCTGTGGAAGCAATGTGGGACTGGGACACAGGGGCTTTCCAAAGCCCTCAGAGGGCTTCCGAAGGTGGCAAATTTAAAAGAGGGACAGCATTGGAACAAGGACACTATGTGCTTGATTCACAAAAGAGTGCTAACACTTAGCACGCCTGTGCAAAGCTTCTTTGTACGTGATATCATGCGCACAACTTTTTATGCCCGTAAACTAATGACAACGCATAAAGTGATACGTTTACATGCATAACGTTTTGCACGCATTACATCGCATGCAAACCAGCTTAGTACGGGCATGCTAAGCATACACTCTAATATGTTAGCACGCGAAGCGCCATAGTTTTCACTTGCAAAGCGGACTTATTGTGCGTACGGCGTAACACCATACGCGCATAAAAGTTAACGCGCATTTCTGCAAATGTATTGGCAGATTTCAGGGCAAAATTGCAATGAAGAATACTGCGGACTTAACTCGTTAATAGCAATACCCCCATCCCTGCTAAAAGTACTAAATTTGCTATTTATGTTAAAGAGAATAGTGGGAACAAGGAACATTTTGGGAAAAAAAACCTTGTAGTTTTGAGAAAATAGGTTTGAAAGTTTCGATAGGACATTTTTTTTTAAATGTGGTTAATTGACAGATAATGTATCTTCCCATCAGTACTGAATATGTACATATATACAGATAAACAGCCGTGCATTTCCTGCCAGGGTTTCCTGTTGGTCAAGTGCAGTAAAACTGTGTTCAGCTTCCAGCTAATTGATCGGCAGCTAATGGCTTTAATTTGCATCCAGTCCCTAGGTGAGCAGAAATTTGCATTTGATTTTCCACTCATTCTTATGCTACGTACACACATGCGACAACGATCGTTCGCTGAGAACGACGAATGAACTTTTAATTGATGAAAGAACGACCTAAGTAAAGTTACTTTTTAAATGTGTGTAACGAACTGATCGTTAGAACGAACGTTACATCACGTAAAGCAACTATTGCGCTTGCGCATAAAAATGAGAAGTTTCATGGAGAAATAGCGAAATGCGCATGTCAAGCCTAGTACGGACGATCGTTTCCAATGATGTACTACTTTTGCAAACGATCGTCGTTGGTAAAAATCCGCCAAGCTAGATCGTTAGTTTTTAACGATCTAGCTCGTCAGTCGTTAGACTTAATGATCGTTGGTTGCTTTTTTTCAAACGACTATAGTCGCATGTGTGTACGCACCTTAAGACAAACAGTTAGTTCAAGTTAATCAGAGGAAGCTGAGCCATTCTATTGTTAAATACTGCCACTATTCCATCACTTAAAAACCCTTCAAATGTTTCAAAATCATTTTGTTTACTGTGTATTGCTGTTAATATTTCACTAATTTCTATAGAGAATGATATACTTATGCAGAGCTGCATTTAGAAACTGGACCCAATTTTTGGCCGTTGTCTAAAACATTGGCCTATATGCAATTCACGCCTTTTTTAAGTTTTCTCCTAGGAGATCATTTCTGATCACCTGTTTAAAATAACTTTTCAGCACTTTGTAATTGAAAAATAATATCAAAAGTAGGTGAAAAAAGTACTTTCAAAAATGTTCAATGTATTTTCTTGCTTTCTGGTGGCTTAAAAATAATTTTATTGACAAGGTGTAAAAATATAAAACTGAAGAAAAGTAAGGAGAAAATTATAATAATTACATATGAGCCACTAATAACATATAATTACATATGAGCCATTATCTATAGTGTATATATTTTTTTTGTCCCTAGCATTTCTGTAATAGGCTTAGTAGACCCTCAAACAGTGGCTATAAATATTTAAGAGGCTATAAAGGACAGCAGGATAATGTTTTATTTTGTACAGGATGTACCGTATGTATAAAGTTAAAGCATGTGGAGAAGCGACGCTGTTCTGTCATTTTGCCCGTGGTGGCATGGTGCCACTTATAAATAATATAGAAGACTTGTAAAGGCATCACAATAATTAGTTATCGGGATCATGTGGATCCGTGCTGCCCAATGAGCTTTCATTCCATTCTTGTCTTCGTGCTGCTTACAAGCACAGTTGACAAATGTATTGCATTAAAGCTTAGTGAGGGTATCATTTTCCTGGGTTCATTACATGGGCTGCTATGGCTATACTTATACAATACCTCTGAGACTAATTAATACAACATAAAACACTTAGAACAGGATAGAAAACTGTGGAATCTGCTAATGGATGCTTTTATGTCCCCATCTCAAGTTACCAAGATGTTTTACCTCCAAGTTTTCACATCTTGGTCCATCAGGCATTATCATACAATGACACCATAGTTGTATTTCACTACCGTCATTGAAGATTGCAGTTTATAGAATATATATCATAAGTGAAGCATTTACCAACAGGGTAGCAGTAAGATTTAAAGAGTAACTACATTTGTGAAAAAAACAGAAACCTACTGGACAGCTGCATATATATTATATTTTTTTAGCAAACGTTAATAGAGCTGCTTTCTTGTCTGTTATTTTTTCTGGCCGGTGACAATATGCTTTTATGTGAGTGAGAGTAGAAGGGTGCATACACAATTCTAACTTTGATCGGCCAATTTTACCACTTCCATGGAGTGTGAGAGCATAGCTACACAATCTGTTTAATTCATAGTATTGAGAATCTGCTGGCCCTCACATTTTATGAATTTTACTACTTCTTTGCTCATCATTTTTCTTAAAGCGAGTTGCCCCTTTACGGTAATCATCCTATACAATGAAATGCAAGTGTCCCTGCATCATCAACTGAATGAATGTGTGTCCCTGGCTTTTTTGTACTGAGCATGTGCGCAGCCAGGGCAGTTAGGACACAGGGCCGGATCTGACAGTTTGCTGTGTGTGGTTCACAGAGGTTCTCATTGCATTGTGGGAAATAACAGCTTTTTCCAACTGCCAAGCAAGCAGCTCCCTGTGTGCATATACTTCAGACAGTGGTGGGGAACGACTGTGACCTAGCACCCGTTTTTTAACAGGCGGGCCTTTTTACTAGTTATGCATAAAGTGCAAAGCAACGTTAATCTTTGCACTAAATAAATACATAAAGCAACCAGTGACTTAGACAGTGATAAAACCATTACAGAGGGTAAAATGGAGAATATTATATTACAGTGTTTTTGCCTTCACCAGTGACAAGTTTCCCTGGAGTAGGGACAAATTCAAAGCAGGGTAGCTTTTCACTGCTGATTGACTAGCTCATTGCAAAAATACTGTAGTTTCCAACAATGTATAAAGTGCCAATATTGGGTTGACACAGGCTAGACACATCACCCTGGCAACAGCTGAGTCACTTTAGCAGAAAAGGAGGGGGCAAAGAGAAGACGTAAGCACAAGGATATTTTTGCTTTTGCCGATGACAAGAGATAAGCAAGCTTCTCCTGCTCTCTGCAGTGAAAATAATCAATTTTACACACAGGAAATACTTGGAAAAGCTTTCAAATGTTCTTCTATGAAACTAAGAGTAGTTACAAAAATTTCAGTTTTGCGAGTATAATGTCACTTTATGAGTACACTATAATGAAAAACGGTAAATTTTAAATACATGTGTACTCATAAGTACAAGATGTACAACATGCAATGTAAATTACTTTACTTCTAGGTAGCTGTCACTTAGCGTAGCTGTTTTTAACCTACTAGAAGCTTCAACAGAGTCTCATTTGAGATAAGTGCACTGCTTTTGACCTCAGTTGGCAGAACTTATTGTGCTGTAAATTCTTGGAATGCACCCGCGATTTCGATCATGAAAATAGCGAAAACTAAAAGGCATAGGGTGGCGGTTTATCTATCGTTGGAAAGAGGAGAAAGAGAGCTTCAAAATGGTATTCATCTTTCCATAGTTTCTGCACTGCTCGGAGTCCCTTTAAAGACTGAGTACAATATATATACATATATATCCAACCAATACATAGCCCAAAATTGGAATTAACATAGAAACGTCAACTGCATGTTTTTCTTTTCCTCCTTCCTGTGAGAGAAATGTTTTGTGAGAGAAAAAAGGAAGATGCCATTGTCTAAACGTGACAAGGTGAAACTTAGATTGGCAGCCTATCTATACAGTAAATGTGATGAGAAGAATAAAAGCGTGTGGAGTAAGAGGTGGCTTCTTGATAGAGGAATTTTCCTATTGTAATTGCCAATTTAACAACGTAAAATATCGGTGTGTGTTTGTATATAACTACTATACTGGCTCTTGCAGGATATATTCAAGGTCATCTCACTGAATGACTGTACTTAAATATTACATTCTTTTACATATAAACACACACTTTCATAATTCAATCCATTTTTGTTGTTAATACAGTATAAACAGTAAATAAAGCTTGGTGTGTTCTGAATGGTTATACACAATTTTTCTGGTTGAATGCAATTTCACAATCCAGCACACGGCATACAATTCTTTCTAAAGTTGGTCTGAATTTTCCAACACAACAAATTTCAAAAAATGGCAAAAAAAGGCAAATCTGTTGAATGCAAACAACAAAAAAACCCTTTTGATTTCTCGGTACACCTGATCATTTCTATTGAATTAGTGTAAAATTGAACTTAAAAATCATAATATGTGTGGCCACCTTTAGGGCTCCCTGTACAACGCATGCAATTCCGATTCCAATTTTTAATCAGTTTTTAAATTCGATTCCGATTTATAATCGTTACTGCAAGCTGCGTTTTTTCCTCCATTTTTCTGTTGATTGCATTCAGGGAAAATCGGAATCGGAATTGCAAAATGGATTTACAGTGTGCAGAGAGCCTTAGACTTTAGACAAATGTGGGAATAAAAAAAACAGTATGTGAGAGATATCCATACTCACTAAATTTTTTAAAGTCAGGTTATGAAAGCAAAACCATATCAGCCAATCAAATGTAAGTGATTGCTGAGACGCTAATGGTGAAACCTGGCTTGAGTCATGCCTCACTGCTATCGGCAGTTTAACAAGGAGAACATGAGAATTATCAGGAGAGAGAACACAATCTGCACCTAGTTACGCATATTTATATCTCCACTCTAGTAGGAAATTATCCATCTGCTTCTTTTTCACATGCTGTGACCTTTCACAAATTCTTTATGCTGCATTCCTTAATGTTTTCTTACAGCATGTGTAGACAAATATTTTGTTTAATGTGCAGCAATGTGTAGTCATTAACAGTATTGGTTTAATTTTATAACCTTAGCGAGATATCTAATACCACTCCACACCGAGGAAGTAATATGTAATTAACAGATCACATTTGTAAGATAATATTTCTAAAAGCCAGGTTTATTTTAGGACTCACACATAGTGGTGGCATATGTAAAGTGTCCTATCTATTCAGCCCCACACAAGACACTATTATTATTATAGATTTATAGAGCGCCAACATATTCCGTGGCACTGTACAAAGTAAGAAATGAAGATGGTGTACATAATACAGACAGATTGAATACACCAATATATACAATAGATAATTAGTGACAAAATACAGAATTGATAAAAAATACAGAATTGATAATGGCAGTGACAACAGTAACATGATGAATAAAATGTAATGAATTCCAAGATACAAAAGGGGAAGAGAGCCCTGCCCTTGTGAGTTCACAATCTAGAGGAATAGGGCGGAAACAAGAGGTGGGGTAGTATACAATAAATATACCTGGAGGCAGCCTGCTTTAGGATATCTAGTGTGAGTGCAACTTGGCCTTAGGACAAAGGAGAAGTGCCTAAGGTAGAGTGCATGCTTGTCGGTACAAGTGAGTTTTGAGAGAGCGTTTAAAGTTAACAAAGGTTGGTGAGAGATGGATGTGTTGTGGGAGGGCATACCAGGGTGTGGGAGGGCATACCAGGGTGTGGGAGGGCATACCAGGGTGTGGGAGGGCATACCAGTATATGGGTGAAGCACATGCAAAATCATGTATACGTGAATGTGAAGAGCTAATTCTAGAGGAGGACAACAGCAAGTCATCTGCAGATCTGAGATTACGATTGGGTTGGTATCTAGAAACTAGTGAGGAGATGTACAGGGGAGAGAGATTGTGCAGAGCTTTGTAGGTTAGGGTAAAGAGTTTTGAACTGGATCTTAATTGGTAGCCAATGAAGAGCTTGATAGAGAAGAGCAGCAGAGGAAGAATGAGAAGAAAGATGAATGAGACAAGCAGCTGAGTTCAGTACAGATTGGAGCGGTGCCAGTCTCTTAGTTGGTACACTACAGAGTTGATAAAAACTGCACAAAGAAACAAAATTAATTATTAAAGACCTTTACTAATGCTACTAAATACTTCACACCTGTCCTTGAATTTACTGAATGCAATTTACCACAAGATAGTGCATTTGCGATATTTGGATTTTTTTTTTAACAAACATTTGTGCGCTTTTTATAATTTTTATATGCACTGTCATTCAAAAGTCCACACTGTTATTTTTCCATGAATATGAATGAAGTTAATCTATGCAAAAAAATACATATCATTAACTGATTTTTTTTTTGTTTGTGAAAAATATGATTTCTCTGATTTTTCTAAATTCTCCTAGACCTTGTCAGTCAGCTGAAGGGCATTGAAACATAAATCACACATTGGACCTGTCATCTGACTTGAAAACCCAGGAAAATTGCAAATGTGTGCATGAATGCAAATATGAATGCCATTGAAATACATCAGGTGTGTAGCAACTGAGAGTTTAAAAATTCAAAATCACACAATTTGTAAAAAGTGTGATCCCTGCCGTAGGGCTAATTCACACTGGGGCACTTTTCAGGAGCATTCCAGCTCTTTGCTAATTGCTGGGAATCAGCAAATACTGTACATTTCAAATGTGCTGTATCAGTGACATACCTAAGTAATTTGACACCCGGTGCTGATTATTTACGGACACCCCCAAAAAACCCCAATTTTTTTGATGGGAGGGGTGACAGGTTGGGGCGCCTAGCATGTCACTGCAAGTTTTGGGGGATTTTGGGTGAAAAAGAGTCATCAGGATGGGGATGGAGCTAACCGTTGTGAAACTCTGTACTCTCTACAGTCAGTGGCGGCGCCATGCTGGGGCTTACCCAGGCTTAAGCCCCAGCTGGCAGCTCATTAGCCCCCCTCAAAGCCCCCCCGCCGCCGCCGGCTGTGTCTGACCCGACCTGGCTCAGCTGCACTGCAGTGAGCGAGGGCTGCCTGAAGTCTGGGAGGAGGGCGACTGGGCAAGAGCTTGGGCTGGCACCCACCCCAGCAGCGATCCCACGGACCCACCCACCCTGGCTGGCCGGCCGGCCGACATCTGTCCTGGGCCGGGCCGGGCGCAGGCTCAGCTGAGTGAGTCATGCAGAGCGCGGCCCGCCCCAGGGGTAACGTCGTGGTGGGTGGCAACTCGCGGGCGCCGCGTAGTATAGCGGCGCCGCGTTATAAAAGTGTCTGCGTCACAGACAGACTCTCTCTGCGGGGTGGCCGGGCTAGTCACGCTGCCTGTCACTGTGTGTCACACTGACACAGACACGCCACCGACACACGGACAGGACAGCGGCAGCGGGGCTGGACTCTCTGGACCCTCTGGACCTCACCTGGCTGACACACTGACACAGCCAGGCTAGCCAGGCAGCAGCCAGCAGGAGCAGGAGGACTCGGAACTCCGCGACAACTCCAGGTGGGTGCGGTGGGCGGTGGCTCCTCTCCCAGAGTCCCAGTCAACTGCCAAATTGTCTCTTTCTGCCGCAGCCCCCCCAGGCCTCCTGAGCCTAGCACCAGCAGCACCACCACCAACAACCCCCAGGCCCCAGGCCTGACTCTGGGGCCCCAGTCCACCAGCCAGGCCTGAGCTGCCCTTGGGCCCCCCATCCCACCACCACCAGCCAGGCCTGAGGTGCCCTGGGCCCCCCATCCCACCACCACCAGCCAGGCCTGAGGCCTTCCCACCAGGCCTGAGCTGCCCTGGTACCCCCATCCCACCACCACCAGCCAGGCCTGAGGTGCCCTGGGCCCCCCATCCCACCACCACCAACCAGGCCTGAGGCCTTCCCACCAGGCCTGAGCTGCCCTGGGCCCCCCATCCCACCACCACCAGCCAGGCCTGAGGTGCCCTGGGCCCCCCATCCCACCACCACCAGCCAGGCCTGAGGCCTTCCCGCCAGGCCTGAGCTGCCCTGGGCCCCCCATCCCACCACCACCAGCCAGGCCTGAGGTGCCCTGGGCCCCCCATCCCACCACCACCAGCCAGGCCTGAGGCCTTCCCACCAGGCCTGAGCTGCCCTGGGACCCCAATCCCACCACCACCAGCCAGGCCTGAGCTGCCCTGGGCCCCCCATCCCACCAGCCAGGCCTGAGGCCTTCCCGCCAGGCCTGAGCTGCCCTGGGGCCCCCAGCCCACCATCACTAGCCTGACTACATATACTGGGGACACTGGCTGTCTGTCATTATGTGCATTAACTGGTGAAACGCTGTCTCTCATTACATGCATTTACTAGGGAAACGCTGTCTGTCATTATGTGCATTAACTGGTGAAAAGCTGTCTCTTATGTGCATTTAATGGGGAAACTCTGTCTGTCATTACGTACATTAACTGGCGAAAAGCTGTCTCTTTATGTGCATTTACTGCAGAAACGCTGTCTGTCATTACGTGCATTTACTGGTGAAAAGCTCTCTTATGTGCATTTAATGGGGAAACGCTGTCTGTTATTACGTGCATTTACTGGTGAAAAGCTGTCTGTCATTACGTGCGTTAGCTGGTGTAAAGCTGTCTCTTATGTGCATTTACTGGTGAAAAGCTGTCTCTTATGGGCATTAACTGGTGAAAGGCTGTCTGTCATTATGTGCATTAACTGGTGAAAAGCTGTCTCTTATGTGCATTTACTGGGGAAATGCTGTCTGTCATTATGTGCATTAACTGGTGAAAAGCTGTCCCTTATGTGCATTTACTGGGGAAACGCAGTCTATCATTATGTGCATTAACTGGTGAAAAGCTGTCCCTTATGTGCATTTACTGCGGAAACGCAGTCTATCATTATGTGAATTAACTGGTGAAAAGCTGTCTCTTATGTGCATTTAATGGGGAAACGCTGTCTGTCATTATGTGCGTTTACTTCATTTTTTTTCCCATGTAACTACGTTAGCTGGTACAACTACATTACAGTTAGCCCCGCCCACATGACATCATGACCACGCCCAATTTTTCGCCGCGGCGCGCAAATCCCCCCCCCAAGCCCGGCCTGCCAGCCCTCGTGCCCCCTTTGAGCCCCCCCAAAAATCTAAAGCTGGAGCCGCCACTGTCTACAGTGTTGCAGAAGATGTCAGATGTCAGTCTGCAATAGCAGACTGCCCTGCATTATTGATTAATTGCACTGATCAGGATAAATAATCAATAGTCTAGGGCACTCTGGTAGTGTATGGGAGGAATCGGCGCGGGAGACTTGGGTGCAGGATACAGCCGATATATGGCTGATCCTGCTGCGGCACAAGTCCCGGCCATGTTAAATACTATTCCTCCTCCAGGCCGCCATGGATGGTGGGGAATGAAATAATTTGGCTTCCAGCAATAGCTGGAAGCCAAATTATTGTGTTTTAAAAGTAACTTCAGCTCCGTCTTCTGATGGCGCCAAAGTTACTCCCTGTGCTCCCAAGTCTCCTGTGCTGGCATTCACTGTGTTCGACTCTTGTATTACAGCAGTCAGTGCACATGGCTACTATTGACAGGCCCCTTCTGAAGCAGTAAACACATCCTGCCACCTCTCCCTGCTAATGTCCTAGCTGCATCACAGCAATCATTCTCTCCATTCACCCTGCTGCTCTGCACATTCACTCACTGCAGACTGTGTGTAGAGTGCAAGGAGACACATTGCCCATGGGACAGAAAGGGGTAGAGGTGCTACATGTAGTGCAGGAAGTAGTACAGTCCAGTGGCGTTCCTACCATGGGGGCAGCAAGGGGCGCCCCACACCGGCTGTGCAGGAGGGGAAGCAACACAGAATGGAGGGGTAGTGGGGAAAGTGGCGGGGAGGGGGGATGGACCCCCCACCTGCCTCACCTGGGTCCCCTCCTTCTGGCGCTTCCCCCCTCAGCAGAAGCTTTAGATATGCGGGCAGGAGCGGGCAGAGAGGACTTACTCACCTGCTTCCTGCGTTCCAGGCGATGGCGCACAGCGTCATTGTCACGTGACGCTGCTCTTCGCCTTCTCCGCCCACTGTGCTTCCTGATTAGCGAAAGCGCAGTGAGTGACAGAGAAGTCGGAGACCAGCGTCACGTGACGATGACGTGTGCACCATCTCCAGGAAGCAGGTAAGTCCTCTCTGCCCGCTCCTGCCAGCATATCTAAAGCTTCTGCTGATTAGGAGGGGGGGAGCGCCAGAAGGAGGGGACCCAGGTGAGGGGTCTGGCCCCCCTCCCTGCCACCCCTCCTTCCGAGCTTCCCCCATACCGGGGGCAACTATACTGGGGGCAACTATATACTAGCTTTACTGGGGCAACTATATACTAGCTTTACTGGGGGCAACTATATACTAGCTTTACTGGGGGCAACTATATACTAGCTTTACTGGGGGCAACTATATAGTAGCTTTACTGGGGGCAACTATATACTAGCTTTACTGGGGGCAACTATATACTATCTTTACTGGGGGCAACTATATACTAGCTTTACTGGGGGCAACTATATATTAGCTACACTGGGGCAACTATATACTAGCTATACTGGCGGCAACTATATACTAGCTATACTGGGGGCAACTATATACTAGCTATACTGGGGACAACTATATACTAGCTATACTGGGGGCAACTACATACTAGCTATACTGGGGGCAACTATATTCTAGCTATACTGGGGGAAACTATATACTAGCGATACTGGGGGTAACTATATACTAGCTATACTGGGGGCAACTAAACTAGCTATACTGGGGGCAACTATATACTAGCTATACTGGGGGCAACTATATACTAGCTATACTGGGGGCAACTATATACTAGCTATACTGGGGGCAACTATATTCTAGCTATACTGGGGGCAACTATATACTAGCAATACTGGGGGTAACTATATACTAGCTATACTGGGGGCAACTAAACTAGCTATACTGGGGGCAACTATACTAGCTATACTGGGGGCAACTATATACTAGCTATACTGGGGGCAACTATATACTAGCTTTACTGGGGCAACTAAACTAGCTATACTGCGGGCAACTAAACTAGCTATACTGGGGGCAACTCTACTGGGGGCAACTATACTAGCTATACTGGGGGCAACTAAACTAGCTAGCTATACTGGAGGCAACTATACTAGGGGCAACTATACTGGGGGCAACTATACTAGCTATACTGGGGGCAACTAAACTAACTTCATTGGGGGCAACTGTACTAGCTATACTGGGGGCAACTGTACTAGCTATACTGGGGGCAACTAAACTAGCTATACTGGGGCAACTATACTAGCTAATACTTTAAATTACAGTTAGCTCCACCCTCATCTGGTCATGACCACGCCCATTTTCGCTGCTGCGCGCTAAGCACGCCGCAGATTGTGGCCACGCCCATTTTGTTTTTTTTTGGGGGGGGGTATTTTAATACCCAGCACTTGGTGCCAAATGCCCTAGGTACGTCCCTGCAGTGCCTGCTGCCATTTTCCCAAATGCTTCCCAAAATATTCAAAAAGGTCCCAGGTGGAAGAACACAGTGACTGAGCACCACACCACCCCTAGCCATGGCTACATCCGGTGCTGTGAGCACCTGCAGCCATATGGTAGGTACACTACACTGTGCTGCATGCAGCACTTTGGCTGTGATTGTTATGTGTTTCTCATTCTTCTGAATTAAAATTTCAAAATGCAATCGTCAGGATACCCCTGAAATTTCATAATGCAAAATCGCAACCGCTAGGAGATTGCAAATGCATTTTGTGATCTGGGTATGAACCCAGCCTTAATGTAGTACTATTAATCCTGGCTCTGCTGGTATTGAGCTACTTGCACTCTGCACTGCGCGTGATTGCCATGAAAAATTAAAATGTGAGATTGTAGTCAATAAAATTTTTTACACCTGGCCCTTGCATTTGTGGTGCGATGCTCTGCCCCATCTCAATAATAACTCCACAACAAACTACATTATTATGACCCTGGCGCAGAGTGCGCTGACATGCCATTAAAATACATCAGGTGTATCCCCCCACACAACCCTCCTCACCCCCGCACACACTTTGCCACCCATCACCCCCCACACCTAGTGACATACTCCCTGCTGGACAGGAAGTGCATCACTGGGATTCCTGGCATCCCTTCCATATTTGTGTCATTCTGCACATGTGTGCTGCAGCACCGCCACCAACAAATTTAAAATTTTGGTGTCATCGATTGACTTCCATCCATTTTGCCACCGCTGTGTTCCCACAGAAGCCAGGCGGTATCGCTGTTGACTTTGTGGCAAGTCAGTGGCCGATCGTAAACTTCAGGGGTGAAGTGACGCGATGGGATAAGTGTACTAGGCCCCATAGACTTTCATTGCTGTTGTGTTGCCCTACGTGAAAAAGGGTAACTCAACCCAATAAAAGCGTCTAAATGATAGTGATGCTTAACTATCAAAAAATAATCAATGGTTTCATTGCTGCTTTCTGTTACTGTGTTAATTTTGGCAGTCTGCTGTGTTTCACGCATTAATATTTTGGTGCTAGTATACTGTGTGAAGGTCTGTGGAATCTTCAGAGAGATTGATTAGCAGAAAATTCCTCCTGCTTTCCACTCCTCATTAGATGTTCATACATCACTGTTTCCACAAAACACTCCTCTATGCACCTTGAAGGCCGCATAGAAGGATTTGACTTCACCATTACAAGTATGAATACATGGTAAAAGAGGACTTTATTCTAGCTATACATATTTTCCCACAATTCAGCTAATTTTTGAAAGTTTAAATGTCCGTGTTTTCTATTACTTTAAAGTGTACAATACTACAAAAAAAAAAAAAAAGAAAAAGATTCCAAACATCTAAGTAGTACTATTGACATCCACTAGAAAAAATGCTTTTCAGTTATGTACAAACCCTGAATGGCACATACATTGTTCTTTCAAATCATACTAGATAACCTTCCATGGATAAGTCATCAACATTGAGTCCTTATAGGAATCATATTTCAAGCTCTACTGCAATTGAAGCTACAACTATTTGTCTCCAGGGTGATATTATCTTGTCGTCCTTCTGCCACCCCTTTGACACTTGATGTATCAAAAAAATCTTGTGGTTTTAGGATTTGGAAAAAAAAATATCAGCATCATTCAATGTTTTTATTCCACAAAATTATGCTTTTATTTTAAGTACATTAAGATCGAATTACTTTGTAGTACCACTGCACAAAGAAGCAGAACTGGCTCTGTTTTGACCTGCAGTACTTTTGGGTTACGGTACCTCACAGCTGGAATTCCAACATTCTCTTGGAAAACAAACTGACAGGGCACACAAAAAGAGACACAAGGTTTTCTCTTAGGCACTGATGTGTAGTGAGCTATCCATCTTATTACAACATTGCATGCTTTGCTCTTACCCCTGCCTGCTCAAGAAAAATGTACCATTTTGTTTTATTATGTCTCCCCCCTCCCCTTCCTCCCACATCACCACATAAAAATGGAGCCAAAAAAGCTTTTTTTTTTTGGCATCAACAGGTCGTTATCAGTTTTCATTACAGTGATCAGGCCAAAAGCCTTATCTCATTTAAGGCTGCATTCACTGTGCTAGCTAGAGGCAGGATAGTGTAGGTCTAATATGCCATCTAGGACAACTACTGTATGGTGGAGGGATAATGTGTTGTAAATAGTTTAGCTTCATTATACCTGCCAATTTTGGGATGTACCATGACTGGTCAGGACAATCTATGACTGGGGTGTAAAGAGCACATGTGTGAAACTTTTTTATTACAGTGAGAAATAACAAGGGGTTTTGAATTAGCATGATACCATTTATTGGGTAACTTAAAAGAATAAGAGTAAGATTTTCTCTACTCGGCCTTCTTCAAACTCGAATCCTGTAGAACAGTGTTGTCAAACTGGTGGCCCATGGGCCAAATCCAGCATGCCAGGCATCCTGGCCACTAGCACTGGCTGATTGGCATGGGCTACCATAGTGGTGGTGGTGTGGGGGGGTGGGGTGATTGTTCAGCAGCAGGGGGAGTGCAGGCATATGCAAGGATCGGTAACTCACCTTCCAGGATTCACATGCTGCCTATTTCTTCTAGGCATCTGTCACATTGGTAACAGTGCCCCCTGTGTTGACATGAGCTTATGTCATCACAGGGAGCACTGTTACCAACCCAACAGATTCCAAGGATGAAGAAGATAAAGGCAGCATGTGGATACTGGAAGTTCAGTTACCCCTCCCTGTGTGTGTGTGTGTGCGTGCGTGCAGGCGTGTGTGCGTGCGTGCGCGCGTGTGTGTGCTGTGAAAAATCCTGCCAGATTGTGTGTATTTTGTGGAAAATACTGCCAGATCATGTGTATTTTGAGGCAAAATTCTGCTAGATCATGTCTATTTTGAGGAAAACTGCTGCCAGATCATGTGTATTTTGTGGAGAAATGCTGTCAAATTATGTGAATTTTAAGGAAAGATCATGTGTATTTTGAGGAAAACGCTGGCAGATCATATTTCTTTTTGGGGGGGAAACACTGCCTAGTGATGTTAATTTTTTTGGAGAAGGGAATAGAAATTGCATCCATTTGTTATATCAGTCCTTTTGATCTATATATTTTATTCCACTATTGGTACTGTGGGAACCCCATTTATTGTAATCAGCCCTATACCATATCGTCTGAAAAAAAAATAGCCCTTCTTCATACCCGTGAAGTTGGACAGCGCTTCTATAGAAGAAGGCTGAGTAGCCAAAAGCTTACTCATAGGGCTTGTTTCCACTGTTGCGACGCGATTTCGCCGGCATTCCGACGCTTGTAAAAACGCATGCGGATGCGTTTCCGCATGCGTTTTTACCCGCGATTTCGCGTGCGATTTCGCATGGCAGGGTGCCATGCGAAATTAACCATGACACTGCCAGGGCAAAATAAAATTGAAAAAGGTGCGAAATCGCGGGTAAAAACGCATGTAACAAACGCATGCGTTTTTACTATTAAATACATTAGCGGCGATTCGCATGCATTCCACTCGCAGGCGAATTCGTTGGCTCTTTTGTGCGTTTTTTTACCGCTGAAAAAAACGCACCTCAACAACGCTACAGTGGAAACAGGCCCATCCACTTGCATTACATGTGCGAATCTGCATGCGTTGGACGCATGCAGATTCGCGATAGTGGAAACGAGCCCTTATTCTTTTAAGTTAGCCAATAAATGGTGTCATCCTGATTCAAAACTTCTTGCTTTTACTGATGGTGAACACAGTACAGTATGCTACTGCTACCACTTTGAGGAATAAATGTCCTTTAAATGCTGCTCCTTTTTATTGGCATATTAGGATAGCACTGCTAGGCATTTTTGGTTTCTTGGAGATTCATTTGAAACACATGTTCTATTAAGCTAAATAAACTCCTGGAAAATAAAAAAGAAATAATTGAAGTTTTAATAGTGCTAAAATGAATTAGAACATTTTGAGGGCATTTATTGCTTACTGCTTTCCCTTTGGAAAGATTTTACCTATTTTGCTAATCCCCAGATCTCCATGAACCTCTATTTCTTAAACAGGAAACCAAGTGGTTCCAGGGACAGGGAGTGTTGGACAACAAGAATAATAATAATAATAAAAAACTTAAAATGTTTTTACTGTTCCCCACTTAGCAAAAACAAGTTTTATTAGTTGGGGGGTCGGGCGGCACATCTTTTATGTATGCGGTTATAATGTTGATATGTATAAGATTAATAATAACATTTTGAATATACTTTTCCAAATTGATTGAAGGTGGTTTGTGTTCAGTCGGGCCACACCCACTTCTATATCTATCTCACCGTGTTTATTTAAATTTTCTTTGTTGTTGTAGCCTGCATTGAAGATATTTATCCATAACTTTTCTGGACAGCAAATTGTCCCAGATGCAGAAATCGGCAATCATACAAACTCAAAATAAATATCCTTTCCTCCTTATCTAAAATCTAAAATACATTTTTCTTGGATATAGGCTTTAGGAAAAGAGGGATCACATTGCAAAAAAAAAAAAAAAAAAAAAAAACCTCATTGATTTGATGTTAATAGTAATACAACTTTATTTTCAATTTCCACTCTTCATCTCCATAGCAGCCACGGGCCTCACACTGGTTTCCACAAGCTAAGCTAATGGTTCAGTATTGTAATATAAGCCACAGGGGAGTTATTCACTCATGCACAGCCCTGAAACTAGCATACAGCATTTGAGGAATCGTTGCTTTCATGGTTTCCTATTCATGAGCATCAATTTGTACATTTCTGTGTAACAAGCAAACATATGTTTATTTTCTTTTTCTATTCAAATCTACATTTTCATATGTAAAAAAAAAAAAAAAGAAGAAGCAAAAACCTTTACCTGTACATTAAAATAAATACAGTTCATAATACTGTAATTAACATAATGCACATTAATGCACTCAGGATCGGATTTCCAGTGTGTTAAGCTGAACATCTTTTCATTTGATGTACACACACAAATGTTATTATTGAAAAACACTGAAGTCATCTATTGTCTCCACGCTAGCAATGTAATAGCAAAAGGAGACACAGGAGAATAAGTCAGGACACACATGCTCTTTAGTTTTTACCCCAACTTTAAAATGTAAATCTGACCACACAAGTTGGAGATGTAAAAGGGAATTCATGAATGACAGATACAGTACTTTTTGATAAAAACTTAAGCGGAGGAACAGACATTTTTTTGTCCATTCTCCGCTCCACAGTGAACGACTTCTATTTTATAAAATATTATAAACAGGAGCCATTCACACTTGTCACGCTGCATCGGATCTGTGGGATCTGATGCAGTAGGCGAACCACACTTCTGTGCAGTCTGCGATAATCCCGGGCAGGCAGATACATTCCCCCATGTAGCATATGGGGGAGCACATCTGCCATTGGCTTCAGTCAGACCATGGCGGACCTTTGGCTCCCGCTGGCCGCATAAAGATGGTCTCACAGGAAACTTAATGGTTCTTACTTGTACAGTCTTCCAGTTTTATTAGCTGGGATCATTTTAAATCTATAAGGGATTCGACAAATACAAATATGTACTTTAATGATAAAATCTACCTTACTTTAATTTGTCTTAAAGCAGTAAATTATTTGGTGGTTTAAATTAGGAGGAGAATCAAAGAATCCTTCTTCCCACTGTCAGTAGGAGGGCACATTGCAAACTTCTACACCAGATACATTATTTTTTGGAGCCATGCATTTTTTCCCTTAATACTGATCTAAATGTTTTATACTTTTTAACACAAGTGGAATTTAAACCCTCCCTCAACCATTTCAGCCCGCAGGTTGTTTTCACCTTATTTACGAGAGGAATTTTCACATTTCAGCAGTCCTCCCTTCATTCCCCAATAACTTTATTAATACTTATCACAACTAAATGATCTATACCTTGTTTTTCTTCCGCCAGCAATTAGGCTTTCTTTTGGTGATACATTATGCTAAGAATTATTTTATTCTAAATGCATCGGCCATTATAGTTTTATAATTAAATTATGGATAACAGCCACACATTTTATTTGCCCATTTATACTGATATCCCTAGTACGATGTATGGTGACAATATTCTATTTGGAAAAGAAGGTGCAGTTTTTCAGTATTACATCCATCCCTATTTACAAGCTCATAATTAAAAAATTGTATACCCTTTCGACATACATATTTAAAAAAAATCAGTCCTTAATGCCTGTGGGTGTAATTTTACTATTTGGCCACGAGATGTCCTCACGCATTATTTTCTATTAGCGTGCAAAAAGTACTCTACATAGGAAATAATGAGTTACTATGTAACTAAGGAAGTGACACAGGCATCCATAGATGCCTGCGATCACAGTGACCTGGAGGGGAGTTGAATGAATGGGAAGTTTGTTCCCTTTCATTCATCTAACAATCGGCAGCGGAAGCTGTGGAAATAAGGGATCAGGAGGCAGGGCGGTGGCACCAACTGAGATTAATCACTGTTTTTAAACAAAAACAGTGATTATTCTTGGCAGACATGTACGGATTGACTCAGGGGATTTTTTTCCCCTGCAGCCAATCCCCCCTTTTGCCGGAAACATCGCGATCGCAGGCTTCTGCCTGCATAATTGTGCGCACAACCCCCAAACTGCAGGGACGTGACTATCGCGTCTTCAAGGCTGGTTCTAGCTCCAATGGGGCATCGGGGCAAAAGTAACTTGGAGGCCCTCCTGACCACCTCCGTGACCGCTTCCATCACTACGCTGCCATAGGTAGTTCCCCCACAGTATATATAGCCAGATGTGTCCCCCAGGATTAGGTAGCCCCCCACAGTATAGATTGCCAGATGTGTTCCCAAGGAATAGGTATCCCTTCCCACTAGTATAAATAGTTTCTATACTCTACTCTGCATACAGGTAGGAAGGGGGGCACTCGGGGGCCCTTCCTCCATCCCTGCCTCCCCCAATAGGCACAGCACCTGCCATCTGGGCCAGATAAATTGATTCTTCAACTATTTGAAGATGGGACAGGCGTGGGGGGCCCTGGGGCAATTGACACCCTTGCCTTAATGGTAGTGCCAGCCCTGCATGTCCCTGCGGCTGTAGCAGCTACAGCTGCAGACGTGAGGCTCATGTCCAAGTGGCACAAATGGTTAAAAAGGCATTACCTATCTTTAACATTACATTAACTCTAAGGGGCCTCACACTCTATGTTCATTGCATTACAGAATAATTCTGCAAGCCATCTCACTGCCCATACAATTCTATGGGGCTCTTTACACTTCTATGCAATAATAAATCATGTTTTTTTAACTCCTTGCATGCAAGTTTAACTTAAAGTATATGTCCAATCTCCATTGCGGTTTACACTCACAGTGTAAACCCACTGGCGTCCACAGTTGTCTCCCCACTCCAGCAGAGCACAATAAGTACCACCATTTATGGACATGTCTTTGTGAACCATTCACTATATATGCATGTTCACTTGCTGTTTTTGCATTAAAGCTTCAGTGCCAGACATTTTTTGCTTTTTCCTTTCATGTGAATGATGCAATGTTTTGACTTTTTTGTCGTGAGCACGTAGTTTCTATTGGAGTTTGCTTATTAATATCCAGCTTAAGTCATCATATCCGCAGCCCTACTTAGTGCCTGCCTTCTCTCCTCTTAGTTTGCTTTACACTTACAGTGTGCAAGGGCTCTAATCCTTCTACGGTTGAGCCAGTACATTAGGATTTGCTCCAACAAAAATAAAGACAAATAATACATTAAAATAATGATACTCAAAGCAAACCTGTGGTGGAGAAAGGGGAGAAAAGTTAAATACTTACCCCAGTAGTACCCCAGTAGTAGGAGGCCTCTGGGTTTCTCAAAGACTTCCTGGATCCTTGTAATAGCCCACTGTTACAGTGGAAGGTGGGTCCTTGTTCATCATATAGCTATGCTCCTGGCCATGGACAAGTGCTTCCATGCTTAATGTGTGGGAGTGCATGCTCTGTAGAACAAAACTATTCAAGCAGGGCTTTTTTCTTCTGTGGACGATTGCTTCATTCTTCTGGGCATGCATAGACCTAACTTGTGTATGCCCAGCAGTCTGGATGTGCTTTTCTATGGCTGAGATAATGGCCAGAAGAAACCGATTCAACAAGTTTTGTCCAATAGGTTTAGAAGGACCTTGCACTTGTCTAGGACCATCTAGAGACTTCCAACTACTGAGGTAAGTATCTAGTTTTTTTTCTCCCTTTATTTTAGGTCCTCTTTAAAATATTGCTCCAAAAACCCTCCTTTCACTTCTTAACTGCTGTAGGTTCATGTGTAAAGAATAATTTTCATCAACATCATTGTCACTCGAATCTTGCACCATTTAAAAGATTAGATTTCTTCCTTTTGCTCATTTCTAGTCAGCAGGACCATATGATTAATTTAAAAGTATGTCATTAGCATGGACCAAATTAAAACCTATCTTAAATTACAATTAATTTTGGCAAATAAGCATCCATTGATCACTGCCACTTACATTTATGGAAATTAAATAACTCATTCGGTGTCCTACTGACTTCATATTTTACATCTGATTAATTTCCCGTAATGTTTAATTAGAATACAAATCACTTTAGAGTAAAGAAGAATCAATAATAGACACCCCACAGCTATCTGAATTGCTTGATAAAGCATTTGATTATTTTTAATTATTTACTTAGTCCCATTCAACATATATATGATTGGACTTCGCACGTATATTTTTCAGTGGAAGACAGGTATTTATGTAAGATGACCTTTTCCTGATACATTGCTCACTAGCTATAAAACTGAGATGAATAATGACTGCTTCCCTATGAAGGAATTTTTTGAGCACAAAATAAATTACGGTCAATTGACTGAACTTTTCTGATGTGTAAATTGAATCATTCCTACACACTAGGGTTTCATAATTAAAAAGCACTTTTCACTGTGGGAAATTTTACTGAATTTCATATTAAAAGAAAAAACAAACCATCAATCAGGAGGAGGTAGAGTTTCTCAAAGAGCTCAACCCATTAAACTTGAAGAGTACAGGCAAACGGTGACTGATTTGCTTCAGGAAACTGTAAATCTTTTAAGACTTAGTGCTGTACAAACATTAATGAGCAGATTACTTATGTGATATTCTGTTCTGAAGCTGTTTGTAGATTTTTTCAGTGGAACATGTTTCCAGTTCTTAGAAGAAAAACAGAGAGTGAAATAATAAGAATATATTAAAGGGAACCTATCAGGAGCTAAATACGTGCACTGCCATGTTCAGCCCCAAACAATTTGCACTTTGGGAATTCCAGCAGCACAGATCGCATATATTTTTTGATAGTACAAGTTGTGGGAGTGAAGCTGTGGAAGTGAAGATATGTTCCATTCAGATGTAGACTTGGGATGATCCCAGTGAATGCAACCCAAAGTCAAAGATCACATCCAGTAAATGAGAAGAAAACTACAGGCCTGTACAGATGCCAAACGAAACTCAGATGAGGCATCCAATAATGACTGCCTCTGCCAAAACTCCAACATGTGTACAGCACTCCCAATGCCCTCGACCAGCGATTTGCCTGGTGGATCACTTCAGCCAAGCGACGGGAGACAACATTTTCTCTTACTGTGCCCTCTGCGCGACATCACTCCCATCAGGGATGCTCATTACGACCTCGGAATCATGGGTATCCTGTGATTACAGGGCGATTTAAACAAACATGCAGGGCCGGCCCGCTCATGAGGCGGGGTGAAACTTTTGCCTCAGGCGGCACTTCTTGGGGGGCGGCAACCGCCCGTCCGTGGGTGCGGGGGGCCGGCCGCCGAGCTGGAGGGGTAGCGGGCAGGAAGGGGGGATTGGGCCTAGCGGTGGGTCTGACAATTCAGTGGGCGACGTTGAAGGAAGTGACGTCAGTGGAGCGCACGCTGGAACCGGAAGAGGTGAGTGATCCCCGCCCGTCCCTCTTACTATCGGCAGCTACGGAGCTATTTAAAGCTGGAGGTGGAGCGCAGATCGGGGGACCCAGACGAGGGAGGGGGGGTCCGACCCCCCTCCCCACCGCTAGGCCCAATCTCCCCTTCCTGCCCGCTACCCCCTCCAGCTCGGCGGCCCCCCCACCCACGGCTTGGGGGGGGGGCGGCATTTTTTTCTAAATTTGCCTCAGGCAGCAAAAAGTCTAGGGCCGGCCCTGCAAACATGGGCTCAAAAACAGAATCTGTGATCAGCTGCGATCATGGTTTCCGATTTCGAATGCATCTATAATTTCATCTGCATTCCACCCATAATCACGGCTGACGGCCGTAATCACGAGTCGAAAATCCATGAATAATTTAATGGTTAATAGCAATGCTCCCGTATGTGCTAGAAACACCAACTTTGCAGTGTATGTTAAGGAGAACCGTGGAAACTTTTTTTTCAGAAAGACTTTATAGTTTTTGAGAAAATCAATTTTAAAATTATAGTGCAGTGTGTGGAAAATGTTTCCCTTGCTGCTGAGGATGTTCATTGAGTGAAATTTAAAGAAAAATGATGTGGGGTCCCCCCCGAGCCTCTTTAACCCCTTGTCCCCTTGCCCTGCAGGCTGGGATAGCCAGAATTTGCTATTTGCTTTGCTATTAACCATTAGTCATGGGTAATCACGGATTCTGACTCAAAACCGCATTCCAATTCGGAACTCTGACTCTATCCGCTAATCACGGTCACTGCCAAACCGGAAGTGGGCGGAGCCTTGATAAAAACCATTTGAATCCAGAATTGGGGGTATCCAAGCAACACTGACTCCCATGCTGCTCCACCCCTACCGCATAGAGCAGAATACTTTGCACATTTGCAAAGCGAGCAAGCAGTCTGCACAGCTTCAGCCTTGCAATGTTGCCTGAGGGTTTGGCTCCCAATACCCGTTGACCAATCAGGAGCTTGTATACAATAAAACATGTATACGGTCCTTTAATGCAACTAACAGTGGTTTCAGGACAATTTAAACGCCCACAGTAAAAACATAACAGAATAAAATGTTTAAATTGAAAAAATTATAGGACAGTAAAGTAATGCAGCGTGGGGTTTGTTTCTAGTCTTTTGTAGTAGGTGTTGCTGGAGAGCTGTCTGTTTACTTCTTGAATAGAGCTGGATTTATTCAAAATCACTACAGCACCTCCTTTGTCAGCTGGTTTAATTACTATGTTGGCATTGCTTTTAAGGCTCAGTATTGCTTTCCTTTCTTGAGTATTGAGGTTGTAGAGTGTCTGTTTTTGTTTGTCCAGTATCTCTAATTTGATTATTTTTCTGAAGTTGTCAATATACTCTTCTAATTTCTTGATTTAGGTGTCCAGGTACTGCTCTTCTTGGTTTTGCTATTTGCAGGTTCAGTATCTTCAAATGATGAATAATTAGATCTGTTGTGAAAAAATTCCTTTAGCCTTATCCTTTGAAAAAATTCTTCCATGTCACTACAAAATTCTATTTCATCAAATCTTTTGGTGGGGAAAAAGTGAGTCCTTTAGATAGAACAGCTAATTCAGTCTTGCTTGGGTTAAAGCTGGACAAGTTAACCACAGGTAAAAGATTGTCAGTTTTAGGCTCTGAACGGGGTACACTTGTATTGTCTTCCAGAATTATGTTTTCAGCTTTGAGTCTAAGGCTGTGGAGTTTCTTTTTCTTGTTTTGTATTAAACGGTGCTGTAATTGTTTGTAGAATTTATGTAATGTATATTTCATGCTTTCTGATGATGGTCCTTGCAGTGTAGAATAGAGTAAACGTAGATTATCTTGGGCAATTCTCTTTTTGCTGTAACAAACCTTAATGAGATGATTCCTCATCCTTTCTGATGTTCTGAAGTAGAGTCGCTGTGCAAAATTGGTATTGAAGGTATGTTGAACTGGGTTTCTGATAGTAATACCTTTTGGTATCAGATTTTCTTTTTTGCACTTGGATAGAAAAAAGATGTCACTGTCCAGCTGTGCTAATTTCTTCAGTAAGGTTTTACATTCCAAATGTGTGCAGTACATTATGGTATCTCGCATGATGATATCCGCAAAAATGTTTCTGTACCGTGTTAGCCAAACAAATTATATAGGAAGAAAAAACAACGTTTTGTAAAAAATAATACCTTTTAATGGCTAACTGATAGAGTTAAATTATGCAAACTTTCTGGGATCTAATACCCTTCTTCGGGCATATTTCCAGATGTTAGCTGAAGTAAAACACTGATGCTGGTAAATAGTAAACACTAAGATGACAGTTGTGCTGGTTACTGTTTATCCGTTAGGTGTCAGGTGATCAGCAGGCTGGAGCCCATGCTGGGTGAGAGAAATATCTCTGTAAATGGACAATTGTGTGTAAAAAAAAAATCAAAAAAATCTAATTTACAGAGATATTTCTCCCACGCAGCATGGGTATGTGTAAAAATACACCCCTAAACACATTATATTATTTCTCTTGAGTACAGCAATATCACATGTGTGACACTTTTTTGCAGCCTAGGTGCACTAAGGGGCCCAAAGTCCTATGAGCACCTTAAAGAGACTCCGTAACAAAAATTGCATCCTGTTTTTTATCATCCTACAAGTTCCAAAAGCTATTCTAATGTGTTCTGGCTTACTGCAGCACTTTGTACTATCACAGTCTCTGTAATAAATCAACTTATCTCTCTCTTGTCAGACTTGTCAGCCTGTGTCTGGAAGGCTGCCAAGTTCTTCAGTGTTGTGGTTCTGCTATGAACTCCACCTTCCAGGCCCCTCTATGCACACTGCCTGTGTGTTATTTAGATTAGAGCAGCCTCTCTCTTCTCTCTTATCTTTTACAAGCTGGATAAATCGTCCTCTGAGCTGGCTGGGCTTTCACATAGTGAGGAATTACAGACAAGGGCAAAGCTGTTTGCAGGAAGAAACGAGCAGCCTGAAACTTCAGTGCATGAGAACAGGGGGAAAGAAACACACAAATGATCTCTTGAGATTCAAAAGGAAGGCTGTATACAGCCTGCTTGTGTATGGATGTATTTTCTATGTGTGGACATACTGTACATCAACCTACTTCCTGTTTTGGTGGCCATTTTGTTTGTTTATAAACAAACATTTTAAAACAGTTTTTAACCACTTTTAATGCGGCGGGGAGCAGCAAAATTGTGACAGAGAGTAATAGGAGATGTCCCCTAACGCACTGGTATGTTTACTTTTGTGTGATTTTAACAATACAGATTCTCTTTAAGGCTTTACAGGGGTGCTTACAATTTAGCACCCCCCAAAATGCCAGGACATTAAACACACCCCACAAATGACCCCATTTTGGAAAGTAGACACCCCAAAGTATTCAGAGAGGGGCATGGTGAGTCCGTGGCATATTTCATTTTTTATGTCACAAGTTAGCAGGAATGGAAACTTTTTTTTATTTTATTTTTTTTGTCACAAAGTGTCATTTTCCGCTAACTTGTGCCAAAAAATAAAATCTATAAACTCACCATGCCTCTTATTGAATACTTTGGGATGTCTTCTTTCCAAAATGGGGTCATTTGGGGGGTATTTATACTATCCTGGAATTTTAGCACCTGATGAAACATGACAGGTGCTCAGAAAAGTCAGAAATGCTTCAAAATGGAAAAATTCACTTTTTGCACCATAGTTTGTAAACGCTATAACTTTTACCCAAACCAATAAATATACACTTATTGGATTTTTTTTATCAAAGACATGTGGCACAATAAATTTGGACAAAAATGCATATAGAAATTTTACTTTATTTGAAAAATGTCAGCACAGAAAGTTAAAAAAATCATTTTTTTGACTAAATTCATGTCTTTTTTGATGAATATAATAAAAACTAAAAATCACAGCAGCAATCAAATAGCACCAAAAGGAAACTGTATTATTGACAAGAAAAGGAGGTACAATTAATTTAGGTGGTAGGTTGTATGACCAAGCAATAAACCGTTAAAGCTGCAGTGGTCTGAATGGAAAAAAAGTGTCTGGTCCTTAAGGGGTTTTAAGACTGCAGTCCTTAACCAGCCGGGCGGTATGGACGAGCTCAGCTCGTCCATCACCGCCGGAGGCTGCCGCTCAGGCCCTGCTGGGCCGATTTTCATCAAATAAAGAGCAGCACACGCAGCCGGCACTTTGCCAGCCGCGTGTGCTGCCTGATCGCCGCCGCGAGCAGCAGCGAAAGAGGGTCCCCCCAGCCGCCTGAGCCCAGCGTAGCCGGAACAAAAAGTTCCGGCCAGCGCTAAGGGCTGGATCGGAGGCGGCTGACGTCAGGACGTCGGCTGACGTCCATGACGTCACTCCGCTCGTCGCTATGGCGACGATGTAAGCAAAACAAGGAAGGCCGCTCATTGCGGCCTTCCTTGTTTATTATGGGCGCCGGAGGCGATCAGAAGAACGCCTCCGGAGCGCCCTCTAGTGGGCTTTCATGCAGCCAACTTTCAGTTGGCTGCATGAAATAGTTTTTTTTTTATTTAAAAAAAACCCTCCTGCAGCCGCCAGGGTGGTTAAAGAGACACTGAAGAGAAAAAAAAATTATGATATTATGATTTGTATGTGTAGTACAGCTAAGAAATAAACCATTAAGATCAGATACATCAGTCTAATTGTTTCCAGTACAGGAAGAGTTAAGAAACTCCAGTTGTTATCTCTATGCAAACAAGCCATTAAGCTCTACGACTTTCAAAGTCGTGGAGAGGGCTGTCTTCTGACTTTTATTATCTCAACTGTTATTGAACTATTTACTTTTTCTCTGCCAGAGGAGAGGTCATTAGTTCACAGACTGCTCTGAAAGAATCATTTTGAATGCTGAGTGTTGTGTAATCTGCACATATTATAGAATGATGCAATGTTAGAAAAAACACCATATACCTGAAAATAAAAATATGAAAATATTTTCTTTGCTGCTAATCTTCTAGTAATTATTCATAGTACACAACCAATTCACTATATCATATATTTTTTTTCGCTTCAGTGTCTCTTTAAGTGGTTAAAGAAATACTATTAAAGTATCTCAATTTCTGGCAGCAGCATTAATCAATATGGCAATAACAGTCAGAACGAACACAGCATATGTTTCTGCTGTGCAGTGTGTCTTTTTTTTTTAATACACCTTGCAGACAGCGCCCCCTGAACAAACTGACGACGGCAGGTTATTGCGGCAGCTCATTATGCTAGAGGTGATGCCACTTGCTGAGTGCAGCTGTGGATTATACTATTTTTATGCTCCCCCACAACAGTGCAAGTTATGTAGTGTTTTACTATGAGGAGGGAGAGACAAAAGCTCTCCCTCCCTCACTCCAAGTCTGCCCGGCCGCCAATAACATGCTTACTTGTCCTCTTCTGTTTGCGTGTGAAGGGAAACTTCAGTGTGCAGCGGCTCAGCACACAGAAGATTCCATTCACATTAGTGATGTCCGGTTCATGAGTGATTGGCTCATTTGAGCCGGTTCTTTCCTGTGAGTCGAGTGATCCGACTCATCACACTGAACCAAATCAGTTCAGTGGATGAGCAAGGAATCCTTTCTCATCCACTGAACTGATTTGGTTCAGTGTCTTTCTCATCCACTGAACAGATTCGGTTCAGTGTGATGAGTCGGATCACTTGACTCGCAGGAAAGAACTGGCTCAAATGAGCCAATCACTCATGAACCGGACATCACTAGTGTGAAGGGAATCTTCTGTGTGCTGAGCCGCTGCACACTGAAGTTTCCTTTCACACGCAAACAGAAGGGGACAAGTACGCATGTTATTGGCCGGGCAGACTTGGAGTGAGAGGGAGGGAGAGCTGTTGTCTCTCCCTCCTCATAGTAACATGCTGCATAACTTGCACTGATATGGGGGAGCATAAAAATAGTATAATCCACAGCTGCACTCAGCAAGTGGCATCACCTCTAGCATAATGAGCTGCCCCAATAACCTGTCGCTATCAGTTTGTTTAGGGGACGCTGTCTGCAAGGTATGTTAAAAAAAGACACACTGCACAGCAGAAACATATGCTGTGTTTGTTCTGACTGTTATTGCCATATTGATTAATGCTGCTTCCAGAAATTTAGATACTTTAATAGTATTCCTTTAACAGAAGGTTTAAATTGTGGAACAGGATTCATGACTCCTTATGTAACATGATTGATTTGACTTCATGATCTTCAAAAACCTGCTGGATTTCATGTATGGTTGCACTAACTCACTGGCTCCAGCCTGCTGATCACCTGACATCTAACTGCTAAACAGCAGCCAGCACAAATACCATCTTCATGTTTGCTATTTCCCTGCATCAGTGTTTTACTTCAGCTAACATCTGGAAATATGCATGAAGAAGGGGACTAGAAGGGGACTGAAAGCTTGCATAATTTAACTATCAGTTAGCAATTAAAAGGTATTCTTTTTTACAAAGTTGTTTTTTCTACCTATATAATTTGTTTGGCTAACACGGTACAGAAACTTTTTTGCTACTGTATTCTTAAAATCAATGAGGGTAAAATGGACAGTGGGGCAACACTTCTGTGAACCAGGACACAGCATGCAAGATCTAAAAGTACTTGTTCTTAAGGGTAACTTCAAAAATGAACAATCAAGAAAAAATTCTTAGTACAAATTTATGAAAATGTTCAAAACATTAACAGAAGGTTTAATGTGATGATTTGCTCAGCTGCCTGTGCAGGCAGGCAGCTTTTTGACCATTGTGTAGGTTTGCATGCTGCAGGACTCTGGAAAGAAGAGCTTCTGTCAGTTTTGCAGCTTGTGCTTGCAGAGGAATTTGCATACGTTGTCATGCAAATTGCCTGGCCACATTCATTGGAGGCGTGTACTATAAGTACTATGTCTTTTCCACAATGCTGGGCTGTTCATAAGGAGTCTTCCTGTGAAACACTCTGGAGAGTGTCAGCCATGCTCTTTGTTTGAAGATCAGTTTAGAGTTTTCCTGGAAACTGTGCTAGGCAGGTTCCCTAGTGCCGTTAGGATTGTTATATGTTTTGTTTGTCTGTTGCGATTGTCCTGTCCCAATGGTGGTTGACAGGAAATCGTTCTGATCTCTGTTCTTGGAGTATAGCTGGTGCAGCGGTTGCTACCAGCTATCTCTTCTGATCTGTCTCACTGGGATCGCACTAGCATCTTGCGCTAGCGCTGTGGATCCTTCTGTTCTGTCTCTTTGGATCGCGCTAGCCACTTTTCGCTAGCGCTGTGGATCCTTCTGTTCTGTCTCTTTGGATCGCGCTAACCACTTTTCGCTAGCGCTGTGGATCCTTCTGTTCTGCTACTCTGTACCTGGATTGCACTCGCTTCGCGCTAGTGCTGTGGATCCTTCTGTTCTGTCTCTTTGAATCACGCTAACCACTTTTCGCTAGCACTGTGGATCCTTCTGTTCTGCTACTCTGTACCTGGATCACACTTGCTTCGCGCTAGTGCTGTGGATCCTTCTGTTCTGTCTTCCTGGATCGCGCTAGCCAATTTCGCTAGTGCTGTGGATCCTATCTCTCGCTTGTCCCTGTTTTCGTGTGTCTGTCTTGTCTGCTACGACCGCTTGCTGGAGGCTCGGTGAGGTAACCGTTAAGCAAGCGTTCGCGTCCTCTGTTTCATGTTTGTCTGTCAATGGTTAGTTAGGCGTGCTTGTCTCTATTGTGCTTATCACGTGGAGACCGCGCATAACCGCGTGCACTGTTGCGAATGAGTGCGGTGTTCGCGGTTAGCTAGCGTTTGTTATTTTCCGTATCTCCTCATTGTATGATTTGCTGTGCCTTTGCTATCCTCGTATTCTGTTCTGATCTGCCTTGTGTCACTTCTGGCAATCGCCTTTCTTGCGGTTGCATTTCTGTTTCGTATCTGCTGTTGTGTGTGCGCGGTCGCGGGGTGGCGACTAGATTGGCGCACACACATACAATCTGTCCCTTTGCTTGTTCTCATTCGCAATCGCTTCTCTTGCGATTTCGTTCTGCGCTTCGTACAATTCCTGTCTGGCATTTGTGGAGGTACAGAGGATTGGTTCCTCTGCACTCCCCAGCGCCATCTGCCGACAGGAATTTCCCTCTACGTGTGCGTAGCACCTTTTGCTGGGTGCCTGCAATTATACGCTTGTGGAGGATTTCCGCCGTATCAGCGCACGCGTTGTGCGCTGCTCACGGAGAAAGTTCCACAATCGTTACATTTAAATTGTGGAACAGGATTCATGACTCCTTATGTAACATGATTTATTTGGCTTCATGATCTTCAGAAACCTGCTGGATTTCATGTATGGTTGCACTAACTCACTGGCTCCAGCCTGCTGATCACCTGACACTTAACGGATAAACAGTAACCAGCACAACTGTCATCTTAGTGTTTACTATTTACCTGCATCAGTGTTTTACTTCAGCTAACATCTGGAAATATGCCCGAAGAAGGGGATTAGATCCCAGAAAGCTTGCATAATTTAACTCTATCAGTTAGCAATTAAAAGGTATTATTTTTTACAAAGTAGTTTTTTCTACCTATATAATGTGTTTGGCTAACACGGTACAGAAACTTTTTTGCTACTGTATTCTTATGAGAAATGTTTTGTTAAGCAGGAACAGTTAAACAGAGCTCCAACTGGGCAATTTAAAGCCAGTTGCTTTTGGTAATCCTTTTCACTTTGGCACATTTCTGGAACATATGTTTTTTCTTTCTTTTTAAAGTGTAAACCCTATTGGATGCTAGGGGCCTGATGCAGTAAAGCTCAGTAAAATTGCCGTGCACAGGGAACGCACAGCAATATTACTGTTGGTCTGTTACTATTGCAGAGAGAATAAAGCCATTAACCCTTAGCGCCTTGTGGGTTACCATTGCAATGCATCCATTGCTGGGGTAACCAAATAGAAAATGAAAAGAAGAAGCGATGATCGGCACAAGATAGCATGTAGCCAGTATTGCGGGTAACAGGTGTAGCAGTTGTGCCTCCAGACAGCAGTTTTCAATGGATAAAGTATGGAGAGGAAAAGAATCCGGGCACCAACCACAGAAAGATCCAATCAGTTCACACCTTTATTGCATCCCCAATAAACCCGATATAGGGCTTGATTCACAAAGTGGTGCTAACTGTTAGCACGCCTGTGAAAACCCCCTTAGCACGTCTAAACGAGCTTTTACACGCATAAAACTTTACGCGCATAAAACTTTATGCGCGCACTGCACAGAGCGCAGGGTGCTCCGCGCGAAGTGCCCATTAAAGCCTATGGGACTTAGCGCGCGCATAGGACTTTGCGCGTGCAAAACTTTGCGCGCGGTACTTAGCGCGCGATCTGATTGAGAAAACCGGTGCTAACCTACTTAGCACCCTGGTTAGCGCACCTACAGACTTTAGACGTGTTAAGTAGGTTAGCACCGCATAGTGAATCAAGCCCATAAATGGCAAAGTGTAGGCCTGACAGCCGTTCCGCAGGTACAACCTGTTTCGTCAGAGGAAAGATTTACAAAGAGCCTACATTTTGCCTCTGACAAAGCAGGTTGTACCTGAGAAGCGGCTGTCAGGCCTACACTTTGCCACTTATGTTGGGTTTATTGGGGATGCAATAAAGGTGTGAATTGATTGGATCCTTCTGTGGTTAGTACCCGGATTCTTTTCCCCTCCATACTTTATCCATTGCTGTGGTAATGCGCATTACACCATGTGTTACCATAGCAAGACACCGCTTAACCCTGTATTGCATGTTCTGCTAACAGCAGCAGCTACTCCCCCATGCTAGTAATGGTAAAATTGCTGAGCATGGCAACTTTACCAGACTTTACTGCATCATAACCTATGTGTGAAATGTCCATCATGCAGTTCATGCATACATAGGAAAGAAATTTTACAATGACCGGAGGGAAATAATTATACATGGTATCCGAACATCCTATTAAGGTCATATGAGGTTCTTGTTTATATTTTGTGATGCTGCACATACACCAGTAATCACAGGGCATGTAACTTGCTATAAATAAAAGCAGACATGGTTGGACCTGGTGGCTACAAGTACAGCCTGCCATTCCCATGGTATATATAGAAGTGACTTGGAAAATGATCCAAGGTCTCTTCATTTCACTTTCAATATGTGCTTCTGACCCTCATTATCTCTGGCTTGTAAAAGCTGCCATGCTTTGCTGGAAACATATAAAGTAGTCAGGAAATGAATCATCTTCCTTACTTCTTGGACATCAAAGTTCTACTAATAGTATGAATTGTGTGCTGATGCTGAACAATGTAATTTTTCCAGCTGCTGCTGCATACAGCAAATCCAATGTTGGCCTTGGTAGTACCAGCTGAAGAAAGAATCATTTGTAGGATTTACTGCTTGGTGACCCATTAACAGACTTTCAGAAAGGTGGCCAGTGTTTACACTAACAGCGATCAATATTCACTTGTTTCCTGAGGGACAACTGACAGCTGATCTGGAAGCCAGTCAGAGCCTGATATGTGAAAGAGTTATTACAAAAAAAATATATATATATACAGTATATCATTATTTACAGCCACTGGTCTGTTTTAAACACAAGATTACAATCTGCTTCTACCACTTGTAAGAACAAAATCGAATGTGATTAGCATGTGTATAAATGTAATAATGATTCTCTGACTGAAGACAGTTTGAATTGCAAGTTTGATACATGAAAAGAGGTCTTAAAGAGAAACCGTAACCAAGAATTAAACTTCATCCCAATCAGTAGCTGATGCCCCCTTTCCAATGAGAAATCTTTTCCTTTTCACAGACGGATCATCAGGGGAGTCTGTATGGCTGATATTGTGGTGAAGACCCTCCCACAGTGTGATGTCAGGACTATGGTTCTGACATCACACTGTGGGAGCCTTGTTACATTGTGGGAAATAACAGCTGTTTCCAACTGCCAAAAAAGCAAGCAGCATCACCTTCCACTGACATTATCTGCCAGCAGTAAAAATGTCACCATGTGATAAATGTCAGAATGTAGATCAGGGAGAGGAAATATTTTACAATGGGCAAACAATGACTAAATAATTTATACATAATTATTGTAAAAATGAAGCACTGTTTTATTACATTATTTTCACTGGAGTTCCACTTTAAAGAGACTCTGTAACAAAATGTTCAGCCTTAGTTCTTCTATCCTATAAATCCCTTTGCCTGCTCTAATGTGCTTACTGCAGCTTTTCCTAATTGCACAGTGGCTGTGTTATCTCTGTTATATGATCTAATCTGTTTTCTTCTGTCAGCACAGTCGGCTAAGGCTGGAATGTGTGGAATGTGCAGGGCTGCTTGTGATTGGATAGAAGCGATACACACCCTCTGCAGGCCCCCTGCAAGCTCTGTATGACTCACACACTCTGCTTATGTGAGCCTATCACAAGCTGGTTAGTTTGTTTGTAAACACTGCGTAAAACTGGCAATTACAAGCCAGGATTGCAGCAGGGAGTGGCGGAAACAGAGGGGCCCAGGAGAACATAATGAATAGAATGGTATGCTTTTTGCTGTAAAAATGTTAGAGTACAGATTCTCTTTAAGGCCCATAGAGATGTTAAACAATTGTTGCCAGAAACCATCAATGTTGTCTTTTTTGGGTAACTGTTTTAGTCTTTGCTATAGACATGCTGTTTGGTTATTATTTATTTATTATTTATTTATTGTATTTATAAAGCGCCAACATATTGAGCAGCGCTGGACAATAAATAGGGATACATACAATATTTAGGGGTGACATACAGCAAAATGACAATACCTGAATACAAGAAAGATCAGTTCATGCAGCACAGTATGAGTACAAGGTAATGCTTAGTCAGTCACTGGATGGAGCATGGAGATTAAGCAAGTTAGGTTCACTCAAGAGGCCTAGCATGGAATCACAGTAATGGAGGTGCATAATCAGGTTGGACACAAAAGGAGCAGGACCCTGCCCAAAGGCTTACAATCTAAAGGATTGGTTACAGCTGAGCTGCCTATCCTGTTCTATGAAAAAGGGAGTTGGCACACGGAGGAGAAGATGAGATGGTGGAGGTAAGTAATAGTGGTAATTTGTCTCCATCAGTTAACAGATCAATAAATGACACAAATATGGCATATACAGTGATGTGAATTTTTTTTTTCCCCCTTCCTGATTTCTTATTCTTTTGCATGTTTGTCACACTTAAATGTTTCTGCTCATCAAAAACCGTTAACTATTAGTCAAAGATAACATAATTGAACACAAAATGCAGTTTTAAATTATGTTTTTTATTATTTAGTGAGAAAAAAAAACTCAAAATCTACATGGCCCTGTGTGAAAAAGTGATTGCCCCCCTTGTTAAAAAATAACTTAACTGTGGTTTATCACACCTGAGTTTAACTTCTGTAGTCACCCCCAGGCCTGATTACTGCCACACCTGTTTCAATCAAGAAATCACTTAAATAGGAGCTATCTGACACAGAGAAGTAGACCAAAAGCACCTCAAAAGCTAGACATCATGCCAAGTTCCAAAGAAATTCAGGAACAAATGAGAACAAAAGTAATTGAGATCTATCAGTCTGGTAAAGATTATAAAGCCATTTCTAAAGCTTTGGGACTCCAGCGAACCACAGTAAGAGTCATTATCCACAAATGGCAAAAACATGGAACAGTGATGAACCTTCCCAGGAGTGGCCGGCCAACCAAAATTACCCCAAGAGCGCAGAGAAAACTAATCCGAGAGGCCACAAAAGACCCCAGGACAACATCTAAAGAACTGCAGGCCTCAATTAAGGTCAGTGTTCACGACTCCACCATAAGAAAGAGACTGGGCAAAAACGGCCTGCATGGCATATATCCAAGGCGCAAACCACTTTTAAGCAAAAATAACATTAAGGCTCATCTCAATTTTGCTAAAAAAAATCTCAATGATTGCCAAGACTTTTGGGAAAATACCTTGTGGACCGCCGAGACAAAAGTTGAACTTTTTGGAAGGTGCGTGTCCCGTTACATCTGGCGTAGAAGTAACACAGTATTTCAGCAAAAGTACATCATACCAACAGTAACCAGTGGTGGTGGTAGTGTGATGGTCTGGGGTTGTTTTGCTGCTTCAGGACCTGGAAGGCTTGCTGTGATAGATGGAACCATGAATTCTACTGTCTACCAAAAAATCCTGAAGGAGAATGTCCGGCCATCTGTTCGTCAACTCAAGCTGAAGCGATCTTGGGTGCTGCAGCAGGACAATGACTCAAAACACACCAGCAAATACACCTCTGAATTGCTGAATAAAAACAAAATGAAGACTTTGGAGTGGCCTAGTCAAAGTCCTGACCTGAATCCTATTGAGATGTTGTGGCATGACCTTAAAAAGGCGGTTCATGCTAGAAAACCCTCAAATAAAGCTGAATTACAACAATTCTGCAAAGATGAGTGGGCCAAAATTCCTCCAGAGCGCTGTAAAAGACTAGTTGCAAGTTATCGCAAACGCTTGATTGCAGTTATTGCTGCTAAGGGTGGCCCAACCAGTTATTAGGTTCAGGGGGCAATTTCTTTTTCACACAGGGCCATGTAGGTTTTGAGGTCTTTTTTCTCACTAAATAATAAAAACCATCATTTAAAACTGCATTTTGTGTTCAATTATGTTATCTTTGACTAATAGTTAACGGTTTTTGATGAGCAGAAACATTTAAGTGTGAGAAACATGCAAAAGAATAAGAAATCAGGAAGGGGGCAAATAGTTTTTCCCATCACTGTATATGTACCTAGGGATTAAGTTGGGCATACATTATAGCAATATGTCACGTCAATGTCCAGTGATAGGCCAGTCAGACAATATTACTCAATAACGCAATGCATTGTGTACAGCAATGTACACAATGGACACATTTCTTATACTATATACTGTAGAAATAGCATGACACACGTCCTACAAGTAATGTGTGCATTGTGTATGTAGGGAGAGCTAAACAATACCTATCATGAAGTTTACATAAACACCGTGTTTCATAAATCTGCCCTACAGACTCTAACAAAAATTATTAAAAACATGAAGGCTCCGTTGGTTCAGGATTAATTATTTTGTCATTCAAACATTGCTGACAAAACATCATTCTTCAATGTGCGTATGGCTGTGCAGCAGTGTAATTCAGGTGCAGACAATAGCCGGACCCTGAATTACTTCTCCCTCTGAGTTGCTATGACTCAGAGGGGTAATAGTAATTAACACCACCTTTTCAGCAGCAGCAGAGTGAGCTGTCATTTGGGTATGCCTCAATGGTGCATGTTTTGTAGAAAACCACAAACATTTATAGGTGAAGTAATTAGTGTCTCAGCAGAACTCATGAACCACCTGTGTGGATTTCTACAAAACATGCACTGTTGGGGGTACTTAATGGACCTCAGTCGTAAAAATATTAAAATTTAAAATACATGTAAACATATACAAATAAGAAGTATGTTTCTTCCAGAGTAAAACGAGCCATAAATTACTTTTCTCCTATGTGGCTGTGACTTACAGTAAGTAGTAGAAATCTGACATTACCGACGAGATTTTGGACTAGCCCATCTTCTCATGGGGGTTCTCGGGGTTTCTTTGTTTTTAAAAGCACTTAGTGATTGGCAGTTGCTCTGTCTAACTGCCAAGAAAGTGTATAGTGAGCAGGGAGGTTGGCCAGCATCTTTGTATAAATCTTTTTCAGGGAATGTCTTTATAAAGAATAAATAAATAAAGGCCATGCTGAGAATCCCACATGAAGAGATGAACTAACCCAAAACCTGTCAGTAATGTCAGATTTCGACTACCTACTGTAAGTGACAGCAACATAGGAGAAAAGTAATGTATGGCTCATTTTACTCTGGAAGAAATGTACTTCTTATTTGTATGTGTTTTAAATGTTAAGATTTTTGTGACCGTTCCTCTTTACTGAGGTGTGTGTGCGCGTGTGCCTGTGTGTGTGGGTGGTGCGTGTCTGTGGGTGCTGTGTGTGTGTGTGTGTGTGTGTGTGTGTGTGTGTGTGTGTGTGTGTGTGTGTGTGTGTGTGTCAAGAGGTAGAATACCACAGGGAGGAGTTAGTATTGGGTTTGCACTTCATCCAGCAATAAAAAAAAAAACTAAAAAAAAAAACTTGTGGCTTCAGCGTGTGGTTGGTATTGGATGAGATCTAATGCTGAGAGTGGCAAGTTGAAAACAGTTAATTTCAGGAGACATTTGCTAACGGTATCCTGCCTTTATGCTGCTACACCCTAAATTTGTTTCAGACAGGTGAGTGAACTGAATATACAAGAGTGAAACTTTCTTCAATGGGTACATAGAAACATACATACTCATATCCATTCCTAGGACACCCCCATTGCTTTAATGTGACTTTTCTGTTTGTCAATTTGTCAGAAAGCCAGACAATGAGAAATGGAAATAAAAACTTAACAGAAGGTTACGTTTTAAGAAACTGACTGCTTCATCTGCCATTGGATTTATCAATGACCTCTTAAATTAAAAAAAAATACAAGATTTCAGAAATAAAATCTATTTTTTAAATTATACTAATAAATAACAGCCTTTTTTCAGCTGCATGATGCCAAATATAAAATATTTTACATTTATTGGAGGAACCCCTCCCTTCCTTTCATATTGCTGGGACAGAATCTGGCAAACTGGTGGAGTAGATGGTGTCTGGCAAAGAAGGAATAGCTAATGGCTGCCACCTGTATAACCCTAGTTATGAAAAGAAAAGGGTGAAAAGCATGCACTGAAATGCTCATAGGCTTGAAGGAGTGTTTATTCATCTTTGTATGTGTCAGAGTGGTGCAACTAAATATTTTGAATTAAAAAAATATTTGGTTTGGGTCCACTTTAAACAAACAAGAAAACTTCTACTGGATAGAAATACAGGAAGCCATAAAAATGCAGTCCTTTTGCTATGCTATTTACTCCTATACTCCTTTTGCTATACTATTTACAATCCTTTAACTAGGAAAAATACTTACCTCAGTAGTGGGAAACCTCTTGTATAGTCCAGAAGCTTCTCAGAGTCTCCTACAGCCCACTGTTCAAGTGCAGGGTCTATCTAAACCTATTTGGCAAAAGCTTGTGTGTTAATAAGTGTTGTTGTGGTGTCACTCATGACTATTGGATGGGTGCATTCAGATTGGGCATGTGCACATGCCCAATAGACCAAAACTCTTGTGCATGCAGGGTAAAAGCAGTGCACAAGTTGCTTTGTTCTACTGGGCATGCATAGGGCTTGATTCACTTAAGGGTGCTAAGTGTTAGCACACCAGTGAAAAGCCCCTTAGCACGTGCAAAGTGACTTTGCATGCGCTAATGCGCGCGCAAAAGTTTGCACGCACAAACTTTAGTGCTGCACGGCGCGCCCAAAACGTTGCATCGATGCATGCTAAACGTCACACCGGTGCGCGCGAAATGTCGCACCGTCCGCGTGCAAAATAGCCTGAAAAGCTATTTTGCGCGCGGACGGTGCGTCATTTTGCGCGCAGCGGTGCGATGTTTCGGGCTCATCGGATATCACATGATCAGTAACAGCTTTGACCGTGCACACTACTTAGCACCCTAGTTTGCATGGGCAAAACTTTTAGGCATGCTAACTCTGTTAGCACGCTTTTAGGGAATAAAGCCCATGGACTTTACTTGCACATGCCCAGTCCATGTACACTCATTCACATCCAGGTATGCCACCAGAAGATGAAGAGGGACCTTGTGCTGCAATGGTGAGCTTTACAATTATCCGGTAAGATCTGAGATACTCACCTCATCCTAAGTGCCTGCTGTCCCCTGTGGCTGTGGTGTCTTGAGTGCTCCCGCTTCTGTAAAAGTAATCAGCAGCAGCAGCAGCCACCTGTTGTACTCACTCCTCCACTCCTCTCTCTTGAACCTGCGGTGATCGGCTGCTTCCTTCTTGCACTCCTTCCCTTTAGCGTTGGCACTTCCTTGGCAGACGTGACGTGACCAGCCGCTATGCAGAAGGAGTGGGAGAGAAAGAAGCAGCTGACCACTGCAGGCTTAAGAGAGGAGGTGAGTGATAACTGTGGGTGGCTGCCGCTTCTAATTACTTTTACAGGGGCGTTCAGGATACTGTGACCACGGGGGATATTCCACGCACATGGAGGGGGACAGCAGCTGATCGCCGCAGGCACTTAGAATGGGGTGAGTAATAGCGGCTGACGCTTACTACCTTTAACAGGGGACACGGGGAGACACAGGGGACATGGAGGGGGACACAAGGGGTATGAAGGGAGAAACAGGGGACATTGAGGTAGACTCAGGGGAAATGGAGGAAGACACAGGGGACATGGAGGGAGATACAGGGGACATGGGCAATGGAGGGAGACACAGGGGACTTGGAAGGAGACTCAGGGGACATGGAGGGAGACACAGGGGACATGGAGGGAGACACAGGGGACATGGAGGGAGGGAGGCACAGGGGACATGGAGGGAGACACAGGGGACATGGAGGGGGACACTGGGGACATGGATGAAGACTCAGAGGACATGGAGGGAGGCACAAGGGGTATGAAGGGAGAAAGAGGGGACATTGGTGTAGACACAGGGTACATGGAGGGAGGTACAGGGGACATGGGGCATGGAGGGAGACACAGGGGACTTGGAAGGAGACTCAGGGGACATGGAGGGAGACACAGGGGACATGGATGGAGACACAGGGGACATGGAGGGAGAGAGACACAGGGGACATGGAGGGAGACACAGGGGACATAGAGGGAGACACAGGGGATATGGAGGGAAACTCAGGGGCATGGAGAGAGACACAGGGGACATGGAGGGGGACACGGGATATGGAGGCAGACACAGGGGACATGGAAGGAGACACAGGGGACATGGAGAGGGACAAGAGGTAGACACAGAGGGGACAGGAGGCAGACATGAATGAGGACAGGAGGACACAGAGGGGGACAAGAATAGGACACCAAGAGGGACAGGAATAGGACACCAACAAGGACACAAAGGGAGGGCAGGAGGAGGACACAATAATTGGGGGCGGGGGCACCTAAAAGATGCCCCTGGATCATAGACGCACAAGATTTAGTATATTTTTCCCCCTTGCTTTTGCCCTCTAAACCTAAGTGCATCTTATAGTCTGGAGCATCTTATAGTCCCAAAAATATGGTAAGTTTCTAATTCCCTCCTTCCCTACTACAGGTTTGCTTTGAAATGTAACTAAACGTGTGCTGCTTAAAATGTATCTTTAGTTTCACCACAGAACACTAATGCTGTGTTTAATTTTAGTTTTTTTTTTTAAATTGCACATTTACCTGCCAGAAAGCTTATTTTGTTTCTTGCGCCACTCCCTTATCTTCACACTGCGGCCATAGGATTACCTTGACCAAATGTCCTGTACATATCCTCTCACATCCTGTTCAGCCATACACTCATGTTTTCCTGCTCTTTTTGCAGATTTTCCAGAAGACACTGTCAGTCCAAGTAATTCCCTTGATGTTACACGCAAGACTATTACGCATGTGCATGTGCACACAATGGGGAACATGGAAGTATATGAAGAGTCCACTATGGGCTTGGGAAGACAAGGGGAGAAAGGGATGGTCACCAATGCTGCTTTTCTTATAATTAAAAAACCTTTAAGCTGGAAATGTATTAAGAAAATGTAGCAATATATTGTTTTTTCTCATAGATGTTGTAAAACCCTTTTGGCCGAGCAGACTAGCATTAACTTGTTTACTGTCGAGTAGATGATTATCACTTTTGGACATCAAGGCTACACAGAAATCCAGAAATGCTTCAACAAGGTTTGTGGGACAATAATTTATTTTCTTCATGTGTTCATTTAATTTGGAGGTGTTAAGTGAAGAAAACATTACCCTTCAATTATTCTTTTGTCATTGCTTCATGCACACAATTGAAAAATGAAGACTCCTTTCATTTAGTGAAGAAAGATTTCAATTTCTTTCACAATTTCTCACAGGATTTCAAGGGACAAAGAACAAGGACAGTTACAGAGGAGCTAGGGATGTCTTTATTTCCAATTAACAACTCCAATTACCACACAATAAATCTTGCCACGTGTAGAATAATGCATAATTCTTTTTCTTTTGACAGCAGTGTTACAGCATAAAGCAGGTCATGATTTTAAGGTAGATCAATACAGCATTAACTACTTGGTTAATGTGATAAAAATAATTTGCTATATGGTTTGATGTTCATGTAGTGATTTGAGCCAAAACAAGAAAAATAAGAAATGTTAAAGGTTTCCTTATCATGTTTGTTTGCTTGTTACATTTCTTGTTTGAAGTGAAGCTTCTTTTTTGTTTTGGAAAAGAAAAAAAAAATTAAATGACCTCATGTCAGTTTTACAAATTATGAGGACTTTAGAAAACATGATATAAGGTTATGTACTCAGGTCGCATATTGGTTGCAAGCCACTGCTGAATTGGGCTAATGTCGATAGTGAAAATATCTTTAATGCAATTTTATTGGTATTTTACTACTCAGTACCTAATTGTAATGGAAAACCTCCTCCTAATGCTGCTCACAATTCCCCTACTAATGCCTAAAGCTAATCCCAGTCCTAATGCCCAGCACTACCCCCATCTATGTGTTATTTATGGTTATTTATGCTGGCTAGAGCACAGTAAAAGGTAAGGGTTAGGCATATGGTAAGGGAGTGTAACACACATTATTCTATTTGCAATGTAATTTAATGCTATTTGTAATGTGTGTTACGCAAGTAGCATAACATGACCCATCTACTGCAGGTTGCACTAATTGCATAATGTGCGGTACACTGTTGGCAGTAACAATGGTAATATTGTTGTGTGCTGCCTGCGCCCAGCAATATTACCGATGATCAGAGCTGTATTAAAGCCAAATGGGTCCCTAAGGAAAATAGCAGATCTGGGCCCCCCTCCCTCAAGCCACCTCATATCACCCTCTGTTCCCCCGTGCCACCTCTTGTCCCCATGTCCCCTCTGTGCATCCCCTTGTGCCCCTGTGTCCCCTCTGTAGCCCCCATGCCACCTTCTCACTCACTCTCACACAACACATAGAGACACTGCCTGTCACACCACAATGTACAGAGACACTGCATGTCACACCACAACGCAGAGATACTGCCTGTCACACCACAACGCAGAGACACTGCCTGACACACCACAACACACACACTGCCTGTCACACCACAACACACACACGTACTGCCTGTCACACCACAACACACACACATACTGCCTGTCACACCACACAACACACACATACTGCCTGTCACACCACAACACACACACATATTGCCTGTCACACCACAACAGACAGAGACACTGCCTGTCACACCACAACACAGACTGCCTGTCACACCACCATAACACACAGAGAAACTGCCTGCCATACCACACCGCACAGAGACACTGCCTGCCACACCACACAGCACAGAGATACTGCCTGCCACACCACACCGCACAGAGACACTGCCTGCCACACCACACAGCACAGAGATACTGCCTGCCACACCTCACAGCACAGAGATACTGCATGTCAAAACACAAACACACAGAAACGCTGCCTGTCACACCACAACACACACACTGCCTGCCACACCACAACACACAGAGGCACTGCCTGTCACACCACAACACAGAGACACTACCTACCACACCACAACACACAGAGGCACTGCCTGTCACACCACAACACACAGAGGCACTGCTTGTCACACCACAACACACAGAGGCACTGCTTGTCACACCGCAACACACAGAGACACTGCCTACCACACCACAACACACACAGACACTACCTGTCACACTGCAAGAAGTGTGCAAGCAAAGTCAAGAGAATAGCTTTGAGAGATAATCCAACCATATTTTCAGTGCTCTGAAAGTCATGTTAGTTTCCTCTACCCCCGGTAATCCATATGCCTGTGCAATGCTTCTGTGGCTACCAATAATCACACTAGATACTGTCATTTTCCAGACATAGAATCTGTCCCAGCAGCACAGAACAATACATGTGTAGATTGAGTGTACAAGCAATGAAAGTTACTGAATAAGGAAGCCAGCATTGTGACAGGACAGAGCTTGCCTGCTGTCCTTCTCACCATCTTTGCCTGCCAGAGAAGAGAGATGCCTGGGACAGAAGACTGAGAGAGGAGGAAGATCATGCAGGGAGAAGTAACAGGAGATAGTGTCAGACATCTCTTTCACTTTCAGAAGACACTAAAGTTGATGGAAAGCCTGCTGTGAGCCTGCTCTGGAAATGCCTGTTCTCCTCTCCTGATTCATGCTGAAGCCCATATTCATGTGATGAGAGGAGACAGGGCATACATACAGTGCAGGGAAACAGCCATAGCAGATACATGCAATGCAATGCTGCCGGAAGTCAGGGCTGCTTCCAGAACCTGGCTTCCTGTTGTTGCCTGGTGACACACAGCCACAGCTCTGCAGCGTCTCTCAAGGGCTAAACTATTAACTGAAGTGGGGAGAGCAAACCTTTAGCAATTAAAAAAAAACAAGTGGCTCTGTTCTCCAATGTTCTCTCCTTCCCCCCCCCCCCCCCCCCACATCCTGCAGCAGGACCACAGGAGCCTTGCTGGAATTACAGGCACGCTGAGCAGGGATGAGCAGAAAATATGCCAGTGCGAATTTACGCATCGTAGTTCGCATCTACGCATCGTAGTTTGTAGATGAAGTTTCAAAACTACACTTACGAATTTACGTGTAGCAAAGTACAGCTACGCGTAACTTATGCCCAGTATGCGTAGTTAACATGTGTATTGCATAGTGAACTATGAATGCGTTACTCGCATCTAACTTTCCGCGTGCGACTGTATGCTCACAAATTTACGCATTGGAAAGGGGAATGAATGCATAGAAGAATTCCCGGTTTAGGCATTTAAAAGGGAATTAATGCGTAACATTTTCTAAATACGGGCATAAGCATCCGCATATACTATGCTTCGCACTACGCGTAATTGCGTATTTTATTGCGTATTCTACGAAATGCATACGAATCGAATATTTGATTTTGAAACCGTAGTTTGGCGAAGCGTAATTGTTTAAAACTACCCATAATTTGCTAAATCCTATATGAACTCAGAATTATTTGCATCTCGTTTACCATCCCTAATGGGTTCTGTACCAGTTGAACTTTCTAATTCACAGTCCTGTCCAATCAGAATTCAGGAGTTGGCTCCTGACATGAGTGTTCACAGTATTGCAGTAAAAAATGAAGAAATAATGGTGCTTGTAATTGGTCAATTACATTGCATAATTGCGATTACAGTATGTACAGCATACTACGTTTGTGAATCGTAATTACGCCTACAATTACTTGTAATTCGCCTTAAATACGTACAAATATTTACTAGTATAATGTGCATGCACATCTATTAGTTAAATATTCGATGCAAAAAATGCTTTCATATGTGAAAAAAAAAAATTGCATTGATCAACCAGTTTACTGTAGACGTATGGCTATTATTTAATTATTCAATACGAAAAATGCATTTGTATGCAAAAGAATGGTCGCGTCTAAAATTATGCGTAAATTGCACTAACATGTGTAATCACAATAGTGATTACATTTACATACAAAATGCTTTACTCATAATCTGCAAATTTCGCATTACGATTACGATACGTAACTGCGATTCGCGATGTGTAATTACGTATAAGCATAATTTCTGACCACCACTAAGAAATGGTGCTCTGCAGAAAGCTGCTGTGATCATTTGTATGGTAAAGTTATCTTAAGTTCGTGTTACAATTACCGTATATTCCGGTGTATAAGACGACTGGGCGTATAAGACGACCCCCCTACTTTTCCAGTTAAAATGTAGAGTTTAGTATATACTCGTCGTATAAGACTACCCCTCTTCCAATGCCCTGGAATCTGAACAGATTACAACATCAGGCAGGGGAAGGACTCAGGACTTCCAGTGGTGGAGATCTGATCTGTGGAGCAGTCTGGCATGAGTACAAGAATGCTACCAGAACACTAATGCTGGGGTGCTGGAGGCATGGTGTCTGATGGATGGTGGACATACAGCCGTAATTCAGAGTCAGGAGCGGGCACTGTGACCCTTCTTACAATGTGCAGCTGATTTCATGTGACCGACCTGCAGGCAAGCAGTGTTGTGCCGATCCGGGAACAATGGTGGAGGGCAGCCCCTTTGGCGATGTGGCAGGCGAAAGGTAGCGGTGATGAAAGGAGATCCCGATGTGTGCAGTGGCATTGAGAGTAGCAGTTTCCAGCAGCGGCAGACCCACGATGCGTCTGGTTTCTGACGATGAGGAGCAGTCTAGGCAACAGAGTTCCGGGACCAGGCAGCGGTGACGAAAAGAGCATCCTTGCGACGCACAGAGATAGAGTGGCCGATTTCCGCTTCCTGTATCCCCTAGTAGCAGCGAGATCCAAGTTAGAGCACATGCCCTGATCAGCTGACCGCTAGATCAGCGGGCAGGCGCAGCTCAGCGGCTGAAACTCGGGTACTGTGGGCAAGCAAGCCAGTGTTCCTGCATCCCACTAGAGCCCTGTGACCGTGAAGCCCTGTGGCCGTGACTATCAGTGCAGCACCATTTTAGCACCCACTAATTTAAAGCAGCTGACCTGACACCCAGCGTATACGTCAACCCCCAACTTTTCAGAATATTTTCAGGGGTTAAAAAGTTGTCTTATACACCGTAATATACGGTACAAATGGGAATCACAGAACATGGGACTCTTACATATCTGTGAAGGCTGCAAGTGGTTTATTTGTCCTGTAATCCTACATTACCTAAATCACAGTGATTATCTATTGGACTGAATTATTCTAAATTATGCACTCATAAACTTGTGTTGTTTCTATGGAATACTTCAAAGAAAACTCAAGGTTTGTTAAAAAATGCAAAACAAATTCAGGAAGAAATTTGAATTGACAAAGGAGAGTATATTGTTACTGGCACTGAAGCACTGATATCAGGCACCTTTTATGACAGCCTCTCTGAGGGCTTTCAGCTTTACAAGAGAGAAAAAGCTAGTGCTTTCTATACAGGTAAACACTGGGGAAATTGCCATTTCAAGCTGATAAAAATTCACAGTTAAATAGCAGCAGAATTATACTATTAAAAATGGCAGTGTAACGATTGGTGTCAGCAAAACAGATTTTCTGATTATTGGTGATCTTCAGTATCACCAATAATACAGATGCTATACCTGATTATGTTGTGATTAGTGTTGGGCGAACATCTGGATGTTCGGGTTCGGTGTGGTTCGGCCGAACATGCCCCTGATGTTCGGCATGTTTGAGCCGAACCCCGAACCCAACCCGAACATGTCCCTTTGGGGCCCCTATAGGGTCCCAGCATAAAGGGAGAGCATGCCCCGAGCGTGGGGGGGGTCAGAAATGCCCCCCACCCCTCCCCGCTAAGCTCTCCCTTTTGCCGGTTCCCTATAATGTTAAATTTAAGCCCCCCAAAAGTACCTGAGGAGGAGGGCAGGAAGCGGGCAGCCAGAGATGCTAGGCACTAGTACCATCTGGTACTTCCGCCCTCTCTTGACGCACTTCCTGTTTATATTTGAAGTCGCATCAAGAGAGCGCAGAAGTACCGCGATGACGCGAACGAGGGTACGCGTCATCTACATGATGACACGTACCCTCGTACGCGTCATCGCGTCATCGCGGTACGTCTGCGCTCTCTTGACGCGACTTCAAATGCAGAAGTACCGCGATGACGCGAACGAGGGTACGCGTCATGTACATGATGACACGTACCCTCGTACGCGTCATCGCGGTACTTCTGCGCTCTCTTGACGCGACTTCAAATGTAAAAGGGAAGTGCGTCAAGAGAGGGTGGAAGTACCAGATAGTACTAGCACCTAGCATCTCCGGCTGCCCGCTTCCTGCCCTCCTCCTCAGGTACTTTTGGGGGGCTTAAATTTAACATTATAGGGAACCGGCAAAAGGGAGAGCTTAGCGGGGAGGGGTGGGGGGCATTTCCACCCCCCCCCCCCCTGCGCTTGGGGCATGCTCTCCCTTTATGCTGGGACCCTATAGGGGGCTATGTTAGGCCGGACACGGCTGTGTTCGGCCGAACAAAGAAGGCCTGTTCGGGTTCAGGCAGCGTGCCCGAACACCCTCCCGAACACCATGAGGTGTTCGGGGGGTGCCGAACCGAACCCGAACAGGCCAAGATCCGGGCAAACCCGAACAGTGGCGAACACTGTTCGCCCATGAGTAGTTGTGATCTGCAGAATCACCAATAATGCTAGTATAGCCAGACACTGGACAACCAATGTGAGATAGTGTTTGGTGCAACAGTAATGAGTAAGAGGAGATCTCCCGAAGAGCGGGTGACTCAGACAGTACTGCAGCCAATGATCACCTGAGGAGCAGGCAATTAAGACTATACTGCAGCCAGTGGACACCTGAGGAGCAGGGACCACTGACTGTGCTGCAAAGGCTGATCACCTGAGGAGCAGGCGATTAAGGCTAAACTGCAGCCAGTGGATACCTGAGGAGCAGGGACCACTGACTATGCTGCAAAGGCTGATCACCTGAGGAGCAGGTGATTAAGACTATACTGCAGCTAGTGGACACCTAAGGAGCAGGTGTTACAGACAGTGCTGCAGCTGAGCTTCACCTGAGGAGTAGGTGAAAGCTACTACAGATCCCTCACCAGTGGCTAGGCCCACCGGTGAGAACAGGAAGGTCAGACAAGCAGAGTAGGCAACGTACGGACAGATAAAGTACAAAGACAGAAGGCTGATTCAGTGTCACGTCCAGGCAGAGTCGGCAACAGGAATAAGATGAGCAGAGGTACAGAGTCGACAAGCAGGAGAATAGTCAAAGGAAGCAGAAGGTCATAACAGATAATACAATGCAATTAGTACTTTAAGCTATCAACAGAATCTGGCTAAGTGTGGATCCCCAGCTCCAGCTGGTTCTAGCACACTTTGGGATCTGACAAGGGTCTGAGCGCTAACACGTTAGCATTCGCAACAGCAGACACGGGGCAACTGACAGACTAGTACTATATATACAGAGATGCCCGGCAGTGCCGCCCCCATCACTCAGCCAATCCAAAGTACCGTTGGAGTCAGCTGACTAGGCAGATCAGCTGACTCCCCTTCTATTCGCATAAAGGTCCTGCCGCCTGCCGCGGGCGCGCCTAGCCCTCAATCTATGTGTAATAGAAGGACCAGGCAGAGCAGCATGTAACTGCGTGGCAGAGGCCGCCGGCTGATACGCGGAGATAGCCGCCACGCCGCCTGCCTCTGTGGCGCTATCTCCGCTATCCACTACAGGCAGTTTGATGAAGATTACTTAAAGACTGGGCGTTAATTAAGCTTTACTTGCCTGATTCAGACTTACTCCTGATGGATACTTATACATACAGTATATATATATATATATATATAAAAAATATTCAAATGTATCTGTTATCGTGGTTGTTGCAAGACTGGTAAAAGTACTGTAAATCACTATTAATTCCTGCAGATGTACGGTATGTGTTCATCAGCAATGGAGCAGAGGTTGTGGTTAAACAGGTTGTATTCACAGCCCTGGGTTAAGTAACAGGTCAAGGTTGATCAGTGGTGCAGCAATGAGAGCTCTGCAAACAGAACACCCAAATACTTCTGCCTGCCACTGTTCAGCACCGAACAAGTGGACAGGGTCAGGAGACGTTCACTGCCATGCATGTCATGCTGTGTTTCACGTAACTCTGATGACTCTTTCTTCCAAATAGGCAGTGAACACCTCCTGACCCTGTCCACTGTGACCCTGATCTGAACAGTGCTGAACACAAAGTCTGAACTATTCAGGTAATGGGTGTTATACTGTACTGTAATGCTATACTGAATGTGAACACCCACACTACTTGCCTCGTATAACACCTTTCTTCTAGGCATGAGACCTGAAGAAGTGAGCTAAGTCCCGTGAAACCTTTTGGAAAATCCAGTACCAATAAAGCATCCAGCTAGCTATTAACCATTATTTTGACTTTAGATTTTTCAGGAGTGTAACTACTTTACGTATTTACAGTAACTCTTTATTTGTTTAATTTGCTGTTGAGAGTCACCATAACATGCAAAAAAAAGATACTTCATTTCACTTCTCAAATATCACTGTGTGTGTCTCCTATATGATATATTTAACTGACGTCTTTTATCGTAAAAACCAGCGATTTATACAGGAAAATCATGACAATTAACAAGGTTGCCCAAACTTTCGAGAGAGAGAGATTCTCAGGTATATAATCCCTAAACTTCCCTACTCTGAATGGAGAGATAGATTTCTAATTACCTCTAGAGACTGTGGTCGAAATCTTTTGGGAAATCCTTCTATCCATTTATTTTCTGACATTAGCCTTAAACAATTAACAAAAGAAGGGCATTTAAGCCAGATGATAATGGCTTTGTATTTTTCTCTTTCTCTTTTTCCTTACACCTTTTTTGCTATAGCAGAGGACATGGAGTAATTTCCTCTATGTAGGGATGGTGGAAAGAGATTAGTAGGATCGTTTGTAGCACTCATATAAACACAGTTATCAAGAAAAAGGAAGTCCATCGGGCTCTAAGGTGATCACCAAGCAATCTACATTAGGCTAAACAAAGGCACTGACATGTATATTTAATAATATCCAAAAACTATAGGACTCACATTGGCTCTTATTCAATTTACTTTTTCTCCTGACTTTTTATCTTCTTTTTAAAATAACTTTTTAGGAGTTTGCAACAACAAAAATGACAAAAATGTGAAAAAGTACTAACAGTTTGCGAATTTTCTTGCTTGCTGATGGTTTCAAAGGCATTTTATTGATAAGGTGAGAACATATAAACTTGCTGAAAACTAAGGAGAAAAGCTAATGGCATATGGGCCATGGTCTTCAGTCGCTACTATATACAGTGGGATGCGAAAGTTTGGACAACCTTGTTAATCATCATGATTTTCCTGTATAAATCGTTGGTTGTTACAATACAAAAATGTCAGTTAAATATATAATATAGGAGAGACACACAGTGATATTTGAGAAGTGAAATTAAGTGTATTAAATTTACAGAGAGTGTACAATAATTGTTTAAACAAAATTAGGCAGGTGTATAAATTTGGGCACAAAAAAGAAATTAAATCAATATTTAGTAGCTCCTCCTTTTACAGACATTACAGCCTCTAAACGCTTCCTGTAGGTTCCAATGAGAGTCTGGATTCTGGTTGAAGGTATTATTCCTCTTTTCAAAACATCTCTACTTCATTCAGGTTTGATGGCTTCCGAGCATGGACAGCTCTCTTTAACTCATACCACAGATTTTCAATTAAATTCAGGTCTTGCGACTGATATGGCCATTCCAGAACATTGTACTTGTTCCTCTGCTTGAATGCCTTAGTGGATTTTGAGCAGTGTTTAGGGTCACTGTCTTGTTGAAAGATCCAGCCCGGCGCAGCTTCAGCTTTGTCACTGATTCCTGGACATTGGTCTCCAGAATCTGCCGATACTGAGTGGAATCCATGCGTCCCTCAACGTTGACAAGATTCCCAGTTCCCGCATTGGCCACACAGCCACACAGCATGATGGAACCACCACAATATTTTACTACAGGGAGCAGGTTTTTTTTCTTAGAATGCTGGGTTCTTTTTCCATGCATAATGCTCCTTGTCATGCCCAAATAACTCAATTTTAGTTTCATTAGTCCACTGCACCTTATTCCAAAATTAAGCTGGCTTTTACAAATGTGCTTTAGCATACCCCAAGCGGCTCTGTTTATGCTCCATGCTCCCACTGCATTACTCTTGCATACAGCATCTCCTTGTGTAAAGTGTGCCAAATAGTTAAACGATGCACAAAGACTGAATCTGCAGCAAGATGATGTTATAGGTCTGTGGGTTGACTCTGACTGTTCTCACCATTCGTCACTTCTGTCTATCTGAGATTTTTCTTGGTCTGCCACTTCGAGCCTTAACTTGAACTGAGCCTGTGGTCTTCCATTTCCTCAATATGTTCCTAACTGTGAAAACACACAGCTGAAATCTCCAAGACAGCTTTCTGAATCCTTCCCCTAAACCATAATGGTGAACAATCTTTGTCTTCAGGTCATTTGAGAGTTGTTTTGAGACCATTATGTTGCCACTCTTCAGAGAAATTATAAGAGGAGGGAAAATTACAATTGACCCCCTTAAATACTCTTTCTCATAATTGGATTCACCTTTGTATGTAGGTCAGGGGTCACTGAGCTTACCAAGCCAATTTGAGTTCTAATAATTAGTTCTAAAGGTTTTGGAATCAATAAAATGACAACAGTGCCCAAATGTATGCACCTGCCTAATTTTATTTAAACAATTACTGCACATTTTCTGAAAATCCAATAAACTTTATTTCACTTCTCAAATATCACTGTGTGTGTCTCCTATATGATACATATATGATATTTTTTTTATCGAAACAGCCAACGATTTATACAGGAAAATCATCACGACAAGGTTGCCCAACAAGGTTGCCCAAACTTTCGCATTCCACTGTAATAAGTGCATCTGATTTATCCACTTTTGTATTTTGACCGTGTCTCTGGTACATACACTTAAATTATATATTAAAGTGTCTTCTTTCTTTCCTCAGGTCTATTAAACATTTGAATCCTTATTTATTAATTTACCTGACCAACCAAACTATTTTTATAGGGAGCAGAATGCTACATGTTGTACTTCAGTTAAAGTCTTTTTTTGTTCATTAATATAACTATGTTTTGGCTGAGGACCATTTTGTAAGATTTAACCATTTCACCTCGAAGGGTTTTAAAAAATAATGAAAATGTATTTCATTTTTCTATGGGAAGGTGTATAATAGGGTATTTGGATGTGGTTTTACTTTTTGGCCACAAGATGGAGATACAGAGTTAGTGGTTTCTAAAAATAGAAACAGAACCAAGTGTTTGTATTTGTTTATATTTGTGTAAATACAGGGACGTAGATACTCGTGCTGGGGGAGGTGAAAAGGTTAAACACAGTGGGCTTGATTCACTAAACTGTGATAACTGATATCACGGTCGCGCTAATGTTTTGCATGCGTTATGATGCGCGTAATGGTTTTTTTTGTGGAATCGTGAATTTTTGCATGCAAACAGTCGCGTTTTTGCACAAAAATTCACGTTTGCACACAAGAATTCGCAATTGGATGAGGAAATATAAAACATATAAGGTGTGCAAAATGCTAGCACGACCATGATATCAGGTATTATGGTTTAGTGACTCAAGCCCAGTAAGTGATCAATTTGTTTGAATATGGAGATATACAGGAACTATGGTAGGTGATTATTGCTTTAGGGCTAGTTCCAAGTGCTCAGTTGTGTTGCAGAATAAATCAGCATTTCAACTCACTACCCATACAATTCTATGGACCTGTGTACAGTATTGCATTGTAACTGATTGCGTGATTCCAACTCGCTGCACGCAGGCTTTGTATTAAAGTCTGTCAGTCTCCGTTGCAGTTCACACTCATTATAAAGCATTATAACTTGTATGTTATGCAAATGACCACTGTGAACCTAGCCTCAGAGTCACTGGTTCTTGGATTTATGTTTATGACTTACTGAAGATGTTGCATTATATTGAACTTTGTTTTGAAATGATTATGCCTGTTTGTTGCCCATTGTTATTGATCCACAGGATCTTGATCATAGTTATATATACTTCTGGACAGATCTTAAATCCAGGACCAACTTTTGTAATGTACAGGGTGCAAGAGAAGTAGAATGAGCCCCTGCAATGACATATGACATCATTTGCTTCTCCTATTCCTTTAGATTGTAAGATCACAAGGGCAGGGCTCTCTCACCTTTTATGTTTTGTTTATGGATTTTGTTACACATTATATTCATATTAATGATGTCACTGTTATTACCAGTTCTGTACTTTGTACTGGTTCTGTATTTTGTACCAACTCTGTATTTTGTATACTGATGTACAGGGGTGTTGCTAGCTTCAAAGATCAGTGGCACATGCCAGAGATCTATTCTGGGGTTCCCTGGATGTCCCCCAGGCAGAGTCAGAGCTGTGGAGCATCTGTAGGGCATGCTGGGAGCTGTGGTGCCCAGGGCCGGATTTGTGGAAAGGCCCCCAAGGCACAGGACTAGGGCGAATTATATTGCTACATTGCATGGGGCGGCCGCGGGTGACAGGTCAACTAACTGACTGACCTGTCACTCACAGCTGAGCCGCCCGCTGCTGCCCCGCTAGTGTGTGTCCCCGTGTCCGCAGCCACCTGCTCCGCTTGCCGCTCTGCATGCAATCATGTGAGCAGAGAGGCAAGGCGGGTAAAAGCGGCTGCGGTTGCCTGGCAACATGGATGGGAGGCGGGATCCCAGAGGAGGCCTGAGAGCAGATCGGATCCCGTCTCCGAGTGCCGATGGTGGTGCGCCCTGGCCCTGCCCGCCCCCTGCCCTGGACTCGAGCGAGCCTGCTGCTGCCTCAGTACAAGGCAGGCTTTCACTCTGGAGTCCCAGCCAGGGCCAGGCAGCTCAAACTTCTTGCAGCTGTGAGATAGCGAGGGAGAGCGCATCCTTCAATAGGGCGCCCCCGCTGTCAATCAGTGACGTGACGTCACAGATTTACACAGCGCTGGCCAGGAGTCTAGGGGAGGTCTCGCGGTGCCGCTGGGGCTGATGGATATGAAAGCCTCAGTGCGCGGGCGCTCTGCAGAATGAGACCCCCTGGCCCCTTAGCTAATTATCTGCTGCGCACATCCCTCCTTCCTGGCTGGCTGGCTCGTGGCTCCAGATTTGTGACAGAATTGACTGTAAGTTTTTGCTGCAGGCTGCAGCCGCATGAAGCATGATGCCTAAAGGGGGTCCCAGTCACTCACTGCCTAAAGGGGCTACCTGACGCTCACTGCCTAAAGGGGGTCCCTGTCTCTCACTGCCTAAAGGGGGTCCCTGTCTCTCACTGCTTAAAGGGGTCCCAGTCTCTCACTGCCTAAAGGGGGTCCCTGTCTCTCACTGCCTAAAGGGGTCCCTGTCTCTCACTGCCTAAAGGGGGTCCCTGTTGCTCACTGCCTAAAGGGGGTCCCTGTCGCTCACTGCCTAAAGGGGGTCCCTGTCGCTCACTGCCTAAAGGGGGTCCCTGTCGCTCACTGCCTAAAGGGGGTGCCTGTCGCTCACTGCCTAAAGGGGGTCCCTGTCGCTCACTGCCTAAAGGGGGTCCCTGTCGCTCACTCCCTAAAGGGGCTCCCTGGCACTCACTCACTGCCTAAAGGGGCTCCCTGGCACTCACTCACTTCCTAAAGGGGCTCCCTGGCACTCACTCACTGCCTGAAGGGGCTCCCTGGCACTCACTCACTGCCTTAAGGGGCTCCCTGGCACTCACTCACTACCTAAAGGGGCTCCCTGTCACTCACTCACTGCCTGAAGGGGCTCCCTGGCACTCACTCACTACCTAAAGGGGCTCCCTGGCACTCACTCACTATCTAAAGGGGCTCCCTGTCACTCACTATCGGGGTCCCTGTCACTCACTACCTAACTGGAGGCACCTGTCACTCACTAGCTAACCTGGGGGTCCCTGTCACTCACTACCTAACTTGGGGGGCTACCATATTAAGGGGGCATTCTGCCTATTTATGTAAAATGCTGTCTATTTATGTGCCTCATGACTGCTGAATTTGTCTTGTTGGGAGCCTTATGATTTGTTGGGGGCCTCAATATTGCTGAATTTGTCTTGTTGGGGGCCTCATGATAGTTGAATTTGTCTTGTTGGGGGCCTCATGATTTGTTGGAGGCCTCATGATTGCTGAATTTGTCTTGTTGGGGGCCTCATGATTTGTTGGGGGCCTCATGATTGCTGAATTTGTCTTGTTGGGGGTCACATGATTGCTAACTGCGAGACTATGGGAAAAGCTGAATCCTTATCATATGAGACAATAGCATTAAATCTACTTTTTTAGCTTTTTAAAACAGATAATAAAACTGGGAGGTTCTAAAAAATTGAACACATTTTTCAGGAGTAGGATAGGAAATTGTTTATCTTCACAGTTTATTTTCAACTTGGATTTTCCATAATGTTCATGTATGAGTTAAAACGTTTGTACAGTATTTAGTTTAAATTGCTGTTGCCACTTTGCGATAGATAAGTGACTTTTGGGTTGCAGTTTGGGCACTCGGCCTCCAAAAGGTTCGCCACCACTGTCATAATCTAATGTCCCACCATTGCTAGGTTCATGTAAATTTGTCTCCACCCGTTACCACACCTATATTCTGGTCCATGGCCCACCCATTTTTCGGTGCGGCGCGATAAGCATGCAGCACAACGTGATCCTCATATTTTTGGCACGCTAGCTGCAGTGTGCTGAATTCTGCTGCCTACAGTATGTACAGTATACGCTGTTCTCTAGTGCCTGCACTGTGTGCTGATTTACCTCCAGTGTGTACAGTGTAAGGTGTTACTCTGTGCCTTTACTGATTGTAAACCAGCTATATTGTATGCTGATCCCTGCTACTTTCAGTATGTACAGTATTAGCTGTAAAGCCTGGTACACACATACAATTTTTATTAGCCAATTTTAGCTCTGTTCATAAAATTCATTGTCTGTTGGCCCACTTACTGCACGGGGGTGGTAAAATTGGGGGGGGGGTCAGTGATTGACCAATCAAAATTGTATGTGCGTATACATCTTTGATCCATGCCTATACTGATTGTAAATTATCCAAATAAAGGACAGGGGGCTCCATCCAATATTTCGATGGGCAGGCCCGTTATCTGTAGCTTACACCGCTGCTAAGTTCATGTACATTTGGCCCCACCCATGGCCACGCCCACTCACCTCATGGCCACACCCATTCTTTGCCGTGGCGCGCTGAGCGCGCTGCATATACCTCCCCGTCTGGTGCCCACAGGTGCCCCCGATCTCCAAGGACCCTAGAAACGCCCCTGATGATCGCTAGTCAGAGTGTTGGACTTTTGGGGGGGGGGGGGGGCGCTTGGTGACAGCAGGCCTAGGGCACTGGAAAGTACAAATGCGGCCCTGGTGGTGCCTCAATGGTGGGCGCATGCTGGGAGCTGTCATACATTAATGGGGGTGTGTTGGGTGCTGTGGTGACTCTATGGGGGCATGTTGGGTGCTGTGGTGCCATGCTGGGTGTTGTGATGCCTTTATGTGGGTATGCAGGGAGCTGTGGTTATTCTATGGGTGCAAGATGGGAGTTGTGGTGCCTCAATGGAAGGCCTATGGAAGCATGGGAAGGGGTCCACTAGAAGATCATGGAATGATATGGGGGACAACCTGGCAGCAGGCCAGCCCGCCCAGCAGAAAGCCAAACCAGTCAGCACAGAAGCCAGGTAACTCTGTCTAGTTATGTTTAAGTGAAACTGCGTATTTGTGTGATATGCTGTATTTATTTATGTATTGTATTCAATGAGAGGGGGGTCTTCCTCCAACATTTTGCTGGGAGGGCCTACTGAGACCGCTGTTAAGTTCATGTAAATATGGCTCCACCCATGACCACACCCACATTCTAGTGCATGGCTCCACTCATTTTTTGGCTGGAGTGCCCAAAAGTGCCCCGGATCCCTAAGGACTCTAGAAATCTGCTGGTGTATACCATTGTCTGTATTATTTTGTACCCCATGTTTGCTTCTTACTTTGTACAGCACCACAGAATATGTTGGCGCTTTATAAATGAATAATAATAATAATGACTAACAGCCCATGAAACATAATCATATTATTTTTAGGTAGTGAACCCTGGCCAGTACAGTGTTAATGTACAAATTGCACTAAAATTTCTGATGTTAAAGTGTACCTGAGTCTGGATAATTAGGTACATTTATACTTACCTGGGGCCTCCTCCAGCCCATGAGGTGCATGGGCTTCCTCACGATCCTCTCCCGCTGGTCCGTTCACTGGATATCCCTTTCAGTAATATGGCCAGTCGTGGCCAGTTGTATGCTTCCGCCCAGTATGGCTGCGGGGAGCACATGGGGGATGCACATGCAGCCGAGCCGCGTGTGCACAAAATATTACCTTGAGGGATATCCAGTGAACGGAGTGGCAGGAGAGGACGGTGAGGCAGCCTACACACCTTATGTGGCTGCAGAAAGCCCAAGGTAAGTATAAATGCACCAATTTACACCATATCTGGTTCCCTTTAAAGAAAAGCAGTACTGTATGTCCTAAACCAGATGTCCATTGGTGTTTGGTGACTTAGTAGTGCCATATAAACTACTATTTCATCTTATGATAACAGTAGATCAGCAATGCCTGATTATTGGCTTGCGTAATGATTTGATGAAATGCTGTCACGGCCTTTAATATATTACAATATTTATGCAACACAAAAACTTGTATGTGTATTGATTCACATTAAAACTTCTAATTTAAAACCCTTGAATATTATTAATAGTGATGCACTTACTGTTTTCTGTAGTTAACTGTAGATTGGTATATTCCCAGTTGCAAAATCCAACATAATAACTAAGTGGTCTAGGAAAATCAATGATTTTTATTACAACAGTCTTTGAAAATTCAATATTCATTTTTTATTTAATGCAATTTGGTTTACTTGAGTACATCCACTACATGTGTATTCTCATGTATTAGAAATGACTGCTTAAATATTCTCATCCAGTACCCAAATCTCTTATTGTATCATTGCTGTAATTTCAGCTTTGTTAATTCGCTCATGGCATGAATGAACGCTCTGGCTTAAGAGCTTGCCTTTTGTAAATGTTATTTCATTTTAATGAATTCTCACAGCAAGGTAATATTTTAACCCTGAAATCATTATATTCAGCATGTAGAATTATTATTGAAAATTAAAACAAATATTGCCCTACTTTTGTTTTAAATGATTCAGATTAACTTTTGATTCACATTCAACTGCTGTTATGTTGGCTATTTTCTACTTTTTATACAGTTTACAGCTTTAGATTTAATCTTTACCAGCGAACAACAATTACAAATGTACAGCATTAAACACACGTTGTCAAATTGACTCATGACGAGCAACATGCCCATCCATACAAGTAAGAAGAATGTTTCCTGATGGCTTTGCTGAAACAGTTCCACAATATTTTCATTAATGATCATCTCATAAGAGACCCAGGATTATTACTGAAGCAGATCCAACCATGTAGGAAATTTCCCTTTAGAGGTTTCAAGGCATAATTAAAGGACATTTTGTATTTGAGTTTTGGATAATATGGAAAGCGGCTACAAGTCCTTTTGAATGTTTTATGGTGCGAGTGTCATCATAGCAGAAACTTTCCCATACTTTCAGTCCTGGAGCCCCCCAAGAGCTTTGTGGCTTGCATATAAATTGCTGTGGTCCTGGTGACAGGAAACAAGGGAACTAGAAAATTAATGCAGAGGATGAACACCAAAGGGTTTTGCAGACGGACAGAAATTTCTACCCCCCTCCCTCATTCCTTTATCATGTAGACCAGCTTACCATTAATGGATGAAAACTATTCAGGTAGACTTACCTGCTGCAGGTAAATCTCTTAAATTTAAAAATTTTGAAGTTTGTTGAAATCATCATTTTTATTGAAACTTTGAAGATAGTATAAGAATAACTCAGCACAGTTCAATCACAAGTCATAGTAGAAGTAAACCACTGTACTGTACTAGATGTAAGGCCACAGAAGGTGAGACAGCTCCAATCCATTTCAAATCTAATGATTTTTCATCAAGTACAAAAGCAACGTTAATGCAACAGTAATGTTGGAATAAATTTCTACCATTTACATACTAAACGCTATGCTTTTACAAAGATCATCACCTCTTTGCATTTTGCACTGGCTCTCTAAAGGAAAGCGTAAGTTATTTTTAGTCAGATGAGAAATGTTGAAGCTAATCAATAGTGGAGAATCATACTTTGCATTGTGGGAGCAGTGGCAGAGTTCTAGAATAAGATGGACTGAGCTGGAGGTAAATTGAGCATCACCATGACTACAAGTCTATTTATTATTATTAGTTCAACATAGTTTAACTTGGTCCAACTATAGCTGATGATGCTTCAGTGCTGGTACTGCACTAGCACTGCTAGTGTTAACCATCCATTGGTCCTGCCTTTTATTTAATTTTTTTTTTTTGGGGGGGGGGGGGTTGAAGAGGCAGTACCATGCTAACTGCGGTCCGCTGCCACCTAAAATATACTAAATTTGTTACAGTCGTGCATTGTATTGAATTAAGACGATGTTCACATCTATTAGAAACATAAAACTAAAACACCTACAGGGCTTAAGATTTTATTCTTTTTACTTATTATACTATAGTCATATTTACATAGTTTTCTTTATTAAAAATCAATGTACCATCAATAAATATACTTGCAGAAAAATAATCATGTTGAACAAATACAATATAGGGACAGGTACATATCGCAATATGAAAGCAACACTCTCAATAAAAAAAAAGGAAAAAAGCTTTACAGGACTGTGTGCTGCAACGAATACAAGGACAATGAGAGGTACATTAGTTAAAAACGGGTATGTTATATCAGGTAAATATGAAGCCTTAACCACTTCCCAACCACAATTTTTTTTCCCTTAAAAACCAGAGCAATTTTCATATCACGCTCCTTCCATTAATTCGCTAATAACATTATTAATCACACAGAAATTATCTATATATTGGGTTTTTTTTGCCAACAATAAGGCTTTCTTTGGGTGGTACTTTTTGCTAGGAATTTGTGAGAAAACGCGGAAGAGCCGCCGCCATGAGCCAGCGGCAGGCGGCTCTTTCCGCGCATAGTGGCGCCACACACGGAGAAGCAGCCGCCTCCTCTCAGTATGAGGCGGCTGTCTCCGTGCAGGGCTCAATGGAGCGCGGAGAAACCGCCGCTTCGGACACGGCGGTTAGTGCGCATGCCTCCACTGCGGAGGTACCGCAGAGCGGGGCTGGTGTGGCTGGGACACGTAGTCCCTCTAGATTTAGAGTGACGCGCGCACGCGCACTCAGGCAGGGTTTATATGACAGCCAGAAGTAGTCAGCTGACCAGGCTGGTCAGCTGACGCTGGCTCCACTACTCATTGGTCCAGCACCGTGGGAGGTGCAAGAGAGGTATATGTGTATATATACTGCTAGCTGGTCATTCCCCTGGTGTCTGGCGTTGCGATCACATACGTGGGAGCACCCAGATCCGTAGTCAGATCCGCAAGTGTGCCGGGACCAGCTGGAGCTGTAATCCTACACTTAGCTAGATTCTGTTGATAGCTTAAAGTACTAGTTTGATTGTGACTATCTGTTATGACTTCCTGCTTGCCTGACTATCCTCCTGAACTCTGATCTTACACCTCGATATCTCTGATACTCTGTTGCCGAACCCCGGCTCTTCCCTAGACTCTGCTTCTGCATCCTGATTTTGTACCTTGATATATCTGATACCCCGTTGCCGAACTCTGCCTGTACTTAGACTCCGCCTTTGTCTCCTGATCTTGTACTGTATCTGTCCGTGTGTGTATGACCTGGCTTGTCCGACCTCGAGAACCGACCTTACCGTTAGAGGTTCCTTGCTCTGTTAGCGACCCTTCCTCCTGAGGGTTACTTTCAGACTATCCTTCCTGCTGTCAGCCCGACTTCTCCCGTCTTGGAGAGTCCGGGTCTGCGGAAGGTATCTGTGCAGTACTCCTTACTGCACTGAGGCCTAGTCCTCTAAGTGTTACTGTTACACCAAACACTACACTCTACTCAGGTGAACAGAGGTTAGCTGGTATATCGGATTATCGGTGATACTGCAGATCACTTATAATCTGGCATACATCTGTATTCCCTGTGATACTGCAGATCACCAGTAATCAGATCCTCTCTGTGCTTCACCGATCGTTACAGAACGCCAGACCAAAAAACAGATGGAAAACCGCACTGACCCTCTGACTGTGCTTGCCACTTTCGGTGGATAGCATCCATCAAGCACTGGGCCAGCACAAAGCCTTGATTGACGCCCTTTCAGGCTCCGTGCGAACCCTCCAGACGTCAGTTGATTCAGCGCGATCCCCTCCTAGTGATGACATACGTATGCCCGTACCTGATAAATTTTCCGGCCACAAGTCTGACTTCCGGAATTTTAAGAGTAGAGTGTTGTCATATTTCGAGTTGAGACCCCGATCCTCGGGGGCTGAGACCCAACGGGTCATTTTTATTAAAACCTTGTTAACTGGTGACTCCCAGTCCTGGGCATACAACCTGCCTCCTAAAGATACAGCTCTGACCTCAGTAGAGGAATTTTTAAGGCTATGGCCGTAATCTACGACGACCCAGACCTTGCTGCGACCCCGGAGCGGAAACTCAAGCTCCTACGGCAAGGCAAGGGTTCAGTCGAAGACTACGCGGCCGAATTTCGTAGGTGGTCAGTTACCGCCAGATTTGACACCTATGCCCTGATGGATTATTTCCTGTCTGGGTTGTCGGAGGAGGTCTCCGACTTAATGTTAACCTTACCCGAGCCCAAAACAGTTGATGAGGCCATTTCATCAGCCATTCGAGTTGACCGTAGGCTACGCCATCAGAGGCAGACTAGGGGCAGTAACCGGGTCAGGGTGACATCTTATGCGTCACCTGCTGCTGCACCCTTAGCAACACCATCTCCGTCTGTCTCATCCTCTCTGGCCCTGCCTCCACCCGAGCCGATGCAGATTGGTCGATCAAAACTGACCCAGGTGGAACATAGGCGGAGAATAACAGAACAACTGTGCCTGTATTGTGCAGAAACGGGGCACAGAGTGCGACACTGCCCTAACAAGCCGGGAAACGAGTCTGCCTAGGAGTAGTGGGGGGTGACACCCTAGGCACACCATTCTCACCCCAAAAAGAAAATAAAATGCTTCTTCCCTGTACGATTACATGGGATAATAAGACCGTAGCCACTGAGGCTTTTATTGATTCTGGCTCAGCGGCTAATTTTATGACTGTTGAATTTGCTCAGGAGTTGGGTATTCCTCTCACTCCAGTGAGTCCCCCCATTCAGGTCACGGCAGTAGACGATTCCCCTCTGCAACGGAATCGTCCCCTGTCACAGACCCCACAGGTGAAGGTCACGTTAGGGGCACTGCATGGGGAACAATTACAGTTTTTTGTATTGCATATGTCAACCTCCACTATCATCCTAGGCATGCCATGGTTACAAGTCCATTCACCACAAATAGACTGGGCTACGGGTCAGGTAACCAGATGGTCCGATCATTGTCACCAGCAATGTTTAAGGAGGGTGACTTTGGGCCAGACCAGGATTAAGGTGGAGGGGGTTCCGGAACAGTATATGGAATATTCTGATGTATTTTGCCCCAAGGCAGCGGATAAGCTACCCCCACATCGCCCTTTCGACTGTCCCATCGATCTCCGTTCAGGTTGTGTGCCCCCCCGGGGTCATTTGTACAATTTGTCGGGGTCTGAAAAATTGGCCATGCAGGATTACATTCATGAAAATTTGGCCAAGGGTTTCATTCGCCTGTCCCGGTCGCCCGCTGGGGCAGGTTTCTTTTTCGTTAAAAAGAAAGACGGAGGCCTACGGCCCTGCATTGATTACCGAGGTCTTAATAAGATTACGGTGAAGAATCTCTATCCGCTACCTCTGATAGACGATTTATTCACACAGATCACTGACGCTAAGATCTTTTCTAAGCTGGATTTGCGGGGCGCGTACAACCTAATACGCATAAGAAAGGGCGATGAGTGGAAAACGGCCTTTAATACACCAGACGGGCATTACGAGTACTTGGTGATGCCTTTCGGGCTGTGTAATGCCCCGGCCGTTTTCCAGGAACTCATCAACGAGGTCTTCAGGGAGGTGTTGGGGAGATTTGTTCTAGTGTACCTTGATGATATACTTATTTTCTTCAACAAACTCTCTGAACATAGGACCCATGTGAAGTTTGTGTTGAATAAACTGAGGCAAAACTCTTTATACGCTAAACTTGAGAAATGTATTTTTGAAGTTACGTCTGTCGCCTTTCTGGGGCATATAATTTCCACCACAGGCCTGTCTATGGACCCTGCCAAGGTCTCCGCTGTTCTGGAATAGCCTCAGCCGGTTGGGCTGAAGTCTCTTCAGCGGTTTCTTGGCTTTGCTAACTATTACAGGCGGTTCATAAAGGGGTACTCCATGGTCATTTCTCCCCTTACCAGTCTCACTAAGAAAGGGGCAGATACCACTCACTGGTCTCCTGAAGCTCTACGTGCTTTCTCCACCCTGAAGGATCTATTCTGTTCGGCACCCATACTCAGGCATGTGGATACGTCTTTCCCATTTATTGTTGAAGTACATGCTTCGGAGGTCGGAGTGGGGGCTGTGCTGTCTCAGCGATCGGGCGTGCAGGGTAGAATGCACCCCTGTGCTTACTTCTCCCGTAGATTCTCTCCAGCAGAAAGGAACTACGATATAGGCAACAGGGAGCTCCTGGCCATTAAATTGGCTTTCGAGGAATGGCGACATTGGTTAGAAGGAGCAGAGCATACGATCACGGTTTACACTGATCACAAAAACTTAGAATACATCGAGGGGGCTAAGAGGTTAAGCCCCGTCAGGCTCGATGGTCGTTATTTTTCTCCAGGTTCAGTTTCATTATTACATACACTCCGGGTAGCAAAAATGTTAAAGCAGATGCTTTATCTAGGTGCTTCGAGCCAGAGACAGCACAGCCCTTCGTTCCAGAGACCATTATTCCCCAGAAGTTGGTACTAGCAGCTACTGAGACTTGGGAAGATTTAAAAGAGACTTTGGTTCCCTTCCAACAAGACATCCCAGAAGGGAAGCCCACAGGGGTGATGTTCATTCCCCTACCTTTTCATCTCCAGGTTCTAGAGATGTTCCATGCGCATAAGAATGCTGGACATCCTGGGGCATCTAGAACACAGGATCTGGTGGCCAGATGTGCCTGGTGGTGGCCTTCCTTGGCAGCAGATTGCAGGGAATATGTTAGGGAGTGTGCGATTTGTGCGAAAAGCAAACCCTCCCGGCTGGCACCTGTCAGTACTTTGCAGCCCTTGCCTACCCCGAGTGAGCCGTGGACCCACCTGTCCATGGATTTTGTGGGCGAGCTTCCCGGATCCGAAGGCATGTCGGTCATTTGGGTGGTGGTCGACCGCTTTAGCAAAATGGCCCATTTTGTGCCCTTAAAAGGACTCCCCTTGGCTCAGGAATTGGCCAAGTTATTCATTGTTCACATTTTCCGTTTACACGGCATTCCAGAAAATATAGTCTCTAACAGGGGAGTCCAATTTGTTTCCAGGTTTTGGAAGGCTTTTTGCCATCTAATGGGCATGAAGCTGTCATTCTCATCGGGCTACCACCCACAGACAAATGGCCAGACTGAGAGGATAAATCAGTCATTAGAACAATTTTTGAGATGTTATGTTGCGGAGGCACAAGACGACTGGGTCAGATTCTTGCCCTTTGCAGAATTTGCTCAAAATAACTTGAGAAATTCCTCCTCCGGATTTTCTCCGTTTCAGGTGGTGACGGGGAGATCGCCCAAATTCTCCCCCTTGCCAGTTGTCTCTTCTCCGTTTTTAACCCTGGAAGCCTGGCACAGGGCATTTAAAGACATCTGGGGGACGGTGAAGAATAATCTGTAAAGGGCATTCCAGTGTCAAAAGGGTCAGGCTGACAAAAGACGCTCATTGGAGTGGAAGTTTCAGCCAGGAGACTTGGTCTGGGTGTCCACTCGTCACTTGACCCTGAGACAGCCCTCGGATAAACTGGGCCCCAGGTTTGTGGGTCCATTTTCAGTAGCCAAGAAGATCAACAACGTTACTTATTCCATTGATCTTCCCACCAGCATGCGTGGGGTAAGATCCTTCCACGTATCTCTGCTTAAACCAGCAGTCCATGTGGGTCCCACTCCTCCTCCTCCTGTGGTGGTAGATGACCAACCTGAGTACAAGGTAGAAAAGATTTTGGATTCACGCCTTGTACAGAACTCGGTACAATATCTTGTGCATTGCAAAGGATACGGCATTGAGGAAAGACGATGGGTACCAGGGACGCGCATGCATGCCGATGAGTTAAAAAGGGAGTTTCGCACTTTGCACCCAGAAAAACCTGGAAGCAGCTGTCCGGAGTCCACTCCTCGGGGGGGGGGGGGTACTGTGAGAAAACGCGGAAGAGCCGCCTCCATGAGCCAGCGGCAGGCGGCTCTTTCCGCGCATAGTGGCGCCACACACGGAAAAGCAGCCGCCTCCTCTCAGTATGAGGCGGCTGTCTCCGTGCAGGGCTCAACGGAGCGCGGAGAAACCACCGCGTCGGACGCAGTGGTTAGCGCGCATGCCTCCGCTGCGGAGGTACCGCAGAGCGGGGCTGGTGTGGCTGGGACACGTAGTCCCTCTAGATTTAGAGTGACGCGCGCGCACTCAGGCAGGGTTTATATGACAGCCAGAAGTAGTCAGCTGACCAGGCTGGTGAGCTGACTCTGGCTCCACTACTCATTGGTCCAGCACCGTGGGAGGTGCTGGAGAGGTACATGTGTATATATACTGCTAGCTGGTCATTCCCCTGGTGTCTGGCGTTGCGATCACATACGTGGGAGCACCCAGATCCGTAGTCAGATCCGCAAATGTGCCGGGACCAGCTGGAGCTGTAATCCTACACTTAGCTAGATTCTGTTGATAGCTTAAAGTACTAGTTTGATTGTGATTATCTGTTATGACTTCCTGCTTGCCTGACTATCCTTCCTCCTGAACTCTGATCTTGCACCTCGATATCTCTGATACTCTGTTGCCGAACCTCGGCTCTTCCCTAGACTCTGCTTCTGCATCCTGATTTTGTACCTCGATATATCTGATACCCCGTTCCCGAACCCTGCCTGTACTTAGACTCCACCTTTGTCTCCTGATCTTGTACTGTATCTGTCCGTGTGTGTACGACCTGGCTTGTCCGACCTCGAGAACTGACCTTACCGTTAGAGGCGGTTCCTCGCTCTGTTAGCGACCCTTCCTCCTGAGGGTTACTTTCAGACTATCCTTCCTGCTGTCAGCCCGACTCCTCCCGTCATGGAGAGTCCGGGTCTGCGGAAGGTATCCGTGCAGTACTCCTTACTGCACTGAGGCCTAGTCCTCTAAGTGTTACTGTTACACCAAACACTACACTCTACTCAGGTGAACAGAGGTTAGCTGGTATATCGGATTATCGGTGATACTGCAGATCACTTATAATCTGGTATACATCTGTATTCCCCGTGATACTGCAGATCACCGGTAATCAGATCCTCTCTGTGCTTCACCGATCGTTACAGAATTATTTTATGTTACATATATTTTAAAGGGAATAATAAGAAAAAAAATGAAAAAAAAATATTTCTCAGTTTTCGGCCATTATAGTTTTAAAATAAAACATGCTGCCGTAATTAAAACCCGCACATTTTATTTGCCCATTTGTCCTGGTTATTGCAACATTTAAAATATTTCCCTAGGTCAATGTATGGTGCCAATATTTTATCTGGAAATAAAGGTGCATTTTTTCAGTTTAGTGACTTCTAATTATAGATATCTAATTAAAATCCTTTATTTGCAAAATTAACAGTAATATTCCTTCCTGGCTGTAAGGCTTGGTGGTGTATTCTCCACAGTCAGCATGCAACGCATGAGCTGACGTGGAGGAGGTACACACACTAGCACAAGGAAACAGGCTATCCCTAGTATAGTGGAGGGGAGGACTGACTCCAATAGGAGATTGTGGCGCACAGAGCCAGTGCAGATCCAACAGCCACAAACAATACTTTCGCTATAACGTCTCAGCGCAAATTAGCGCTGAGCGCATAAACCAGGACTGAGGAGATCAGGACAGGTAGACAGAAAGAACCCTTGCTAGCTAGCCGCTACGTAGTGACAGCAAGCGTCCAAAACAAGACAGACTGGAATGAGGCAGCCAATGCGTTTGCAGCGATGGCGTGCCTCACAAAGACATAGTCAGGAAATAGCAGGATCAAGATAGATGAACGTAACACAGACAAATATACAATAAGTATGTTTTCCTAGCGTATTACTATTACAGCTATCAATGCAACTATTTGTAATGTCTGACTAACATATGTATATATCGGCAATGAACCGATATATGACATAAGCAGGAACTCTGACTAGGACAGGAGTAATACAGGGAACAGGACTCAGAAGGATTCGCTATCTCTTCGCAGAGATGAACACAATCCACAAATGGTAACAGAACAGGATTCAGAAGGATTCGTTATCTCTTTGCAGAGATGAACGCAATCCACAAACGGTAACAGAACAGGATTCAGAAGGATTCGTTATCTCTTCGCAGAGATGAACGCAATCCACAAACAGAACCAGGAGCAGGGTAACTACCTCAGCACGGGTGATCACGGTACGCGCAACCTACCAAAACGTGCTGGAAAGCTGACTAAATGCACACAGGATATAAACAGTTCGTGTACGTATACATCAGCAACACTGATGTATCAACGTAACACGAATACAAAGAAAATAATAAACGTGCTGGTATGCATATATATTGGCAATGAACCAATATATGATGCAAAGACCAGCAAAGTATCTTTAGAACAAGAAACACGATCGGGGGCTGAAGCGACAGCAAGGCAGGCTTAAACTGAAGCTATGAAAACCCGAGGAGTCCTGCAGGAAGCAGATCTTTATACTGAGGTCATCCAATGGGAGCAGACATGCAGATTCCCACACAGGTGAATGATAATCAGTCACAAGCTGACAGCATGGAAAGACAGACAAAGCTATGCAGCTTGCATGGAAAGAGATCAGAACTGCCTGAGCTGCAGCACTACTATTTCCAGCAATACCTGCTGCAGCAGCGATCATGACAGTACCCCCGCCCTTAAAAGCGGATTCCAGACGCTTTTCAAAACTGAAATTCCAAACAAAACAGTCTGACTGATAATTCATGATGACCGGGACAGCCCGGCAAGACCGAATTCCAGAATCAGTCCCCACAAGACTGGACCCATCAGAACCAGAACCTACAGAACCATGCCCATCAGTATTACAAGCCCCAGTGTGACACCCATCAGAACCATGATTTCCAGAAGAAAGCCCTCCGAAACTCCCTGAGCGATACCCACCGCCTTCCAGGAACCGTTCAAAAACGCCAAAGCCTTTGCAATGCCCACCGGGACTGTCTTTACCAACACAAAACCCACTGTTGAACCAGTCCAAGGCACCAGGACAAGTTTTCTCAGAGACCTCCCAGAACACCTTGAAGCTCCAAAGAGATCCCCATAGGTCAGAATGCCCCTTAGGCTCACATGCAGAACTATCAAGAACCCCTATGGAACCTAGGGCAATTCCCGAGTCAGGGCCACAAGGACAAACATCAAGATTAGGGCTTTCAGGGACCAGAACCATCTCTGGGCATGCAGGCAGACTGGCAACATCAGAACATGTTCCCACTAAGGAAGCATCAGAGCACGCTAACACCTTAGACACACTTGGGCATTCTGGCACACAAAGAACATCTGGGCACACTGGCACAAGAGAAACCTCTGGGCATGTCAAGGAACTGTGAGCCTCAGGGTCAGCCTCAGGGTCAGCCAAGACAGGACCAAAACCAGGACTGGCCAAAAAAAATCATCATGACTAGACTTCGCAACTACTGGACTTTTACACGAGAATGCAGGATCAGACTTAGATGTCGCTGATTCCAGCAAAGTCAGTAACAAATCAGATTCAGGGGCACTAACAAGACAGGACAAATCTTCTGATGTATGCACTGAACCAGATAGGGACTCCACAACTACCTCTGGACTGGACAGAGACTCATCTAATACACTGTATTGGAGCTCATGAGGCGCTGCAGAACAAGTCAGTATTGCAGCAGCCCCCACTGGACTAGGCAAAACTGAGGAATTCCCTGGACAGGAAGGGGACTCTGGAACCTCTGCCACAGCGGCCAGAGAACCAGAATCTTTCAGGTAACAGGGCTGGGTTTCAGGAACACTCATCAGACCGGACTGAAATTCTGAGATTTCTATCATTTTGACCAGAGAATCAGAATTATCCATGTTACAGGGCAAGACTTCTGAAACATTCAGAGGACAGGGATGGAGTTCCTCGGCTGTTACAACACTGGAGAGGGACTCAACAACATTGGTTAAATCAGACTGTGTACAGGGCAAGGTATCTAACACACTTGCTGACGAGGACAATATTTCAATGGCTTCTGCTTTGCTGGGCAGAAATTCATCAAGTTTTATTAGAGCAGACTGTAATTCCAAAACAGCTGCTAGACGAGTGAATATTACTGCAACACCAACTGAGGTAAGCAGTGCCTCAGACTCCTCTGCTAGAGGGTTTGAAGTATCCAAAGTACTGGGTGAAGCATAAGACTCTGCGACCACAGCTTCACTGGACAGGATCACTGAACAGTCCATATTGCAGGGCAAAACCATGGAAGCACCTGCTGGACAGCATAATGATTCTGTGACCTGAGTTTCATTGGAGAGATCTACTGCACAATTCATGGTACAGGGCAAATTTACTGGAACATTTTCTGAACGAGGTAATAATTCTGTGATTTCAGGTTCACATAGCAGATGCTCTGAGCTATTCACTATACAGGGCGAATTTACTGGAACATTTTCTGAACAAGGTAATAATTCTGCGATTTCAGGTTCACATAGCAGATGCTCTGAGCTATTCACGAAACTAGAGCGAGGTGTAGAAACAGGAAGATCAAGACACAATGTTTGCGCATCTGAATCACCATTCATTTGTAAAATTGGAAAATTCAGATGCTGGGGTTCTGAGGTTTCTAGACAGGATTGCTGGGACTCGGAAACTAATGTAGTGCATCTATTGGCATCTGCTGGATCAGACAGGAGTTGAACTTTATTAACACAGGTAATTTCTGCAGAAGTGTTTGCAGAGACAGGCAAGATTTTTCTGGTGTCTGTTTCACTGAACAAAGACTCATGAGTACTGGCTAGGCTGGACTCGGAAGTCAGCAGGACCTCTGGATTCTCTGCTGAGAAATTTGCGCAGGGCAAGGTTAAGAATGTATCAGTGGCTTCTGTTTTACTGGTAAGTAACACTGAGTTATCCATGGTACAGGGTGGAATTGCAGGAACTTCAATTTCACACAAAAAGAGCTCCGAATCACCTGCTGAATCAGCGAAAGGTGCTGAAGCAGGCGGGTCAGAACGCCATATTTGCGAATTCGGAGTCACATAAAAATCATCCAAAATCAGTTCCCACACATCAATCAAAGGAGCCACACAGTCATACCTACACACACCAGTCTCTATTAGGTTATAGGCTGACTTAATGCATGCATTCAATACCATTTCACTTTTTGCACTGTAAAATTGACAAAATGAACTTGAATCATTCTTCCATTCACAGACCAGGGCTTCCATCTCTCCCCTCTCGAATGGAGGATCCCATGCATACTTAACAGCGAAACATTTAGGCTGATCACAGTTGGCAGATATGATTGTGGCAGGCACATGTATAGGGTTAATTAGCAGGTGATTGGCAGATTCCTTATTCTTAAGAATCTCCAATACCTGTAGCAAGTGTTGAACTGTAGTGTATGCAAACTTCCCTTGGTTCACAAATAAGTTGATTTGTTCAATACTCTGTAATATCTCCTCATAATCATACTCAGATAATTCTTTTAAACAAAAATCTTTATTTTCCCTAGCCAGGGAGGAAAGTTCATTAGTAGTCTCATAAGTCCATATAACTCCCCTGAAAGACAATTGCATTTCATTATCTGTTAATGGCAGAATCTCATTATAGGTCTCAGTCGCTAAGGATAACGACTCTGCAGATCGGACATGTTTCTTAGAACGTTTGCATTTTGCCTTAGACCCTGCTGCCTTTGGTGATTTATTCAAAGCTGCAGGAAAATTATCAGGAACACTCTCTGCTTGCTGATCATTTTTGCAAACAATTGAAGGGGAAGCTGATTGGCCTGCTGCCAGGAGTTCATTTAGAGGAAAAGGCAATGGATCTATGCGCAACCAGTTATGGATCACAAACGCTAGAAATTCCAGCGGTCTCTCTTTCAAATCGGAATGATTGAGAACATCAAATGCCCACGGAAACAATTGCCCTTTAAACAAAATATAACTTAATTGGAGTGCCCAGGTTGAAACAGGAGTCGCTTGGAGATTGGGATTGGCCAGGAACCTGGCACATTCAGAGAAAAACTCATTTTCTGTTTCAGAGTTAAGTTCTTCAAATTTCTTAAAGGAACAGGAACCATAATTAACAGTGTCATACTTTCTGGGAATCCCCCCTACAATGGGGATTGGTAATGGGGTTTTCATAATGTAAGGCTTGGTGGTGTATTCTCCACAGTCAGCATGCAACGCATGAGCTGACGTGGAGGAGGTACACACACTAGCACAAGGAAACAGGCTATCCCTAGTATAGTGGAGGGGAGGACTGACTCCAATAGGAGATTGTGGCGCACAGAGCCAGTGCAGATCCGACAGCCACAAACAATACTTTCGCTATAACGTCTCAGCGCAAAGTAGCGCTGAGCGCATAAACCAGAACTGAGGAGATCAGGACAGGTAGACAGAATGAACGCTTGCTAGCTAGCCGCTACTTAGTGACAGCAAGCGTCCAAAACAAGACAGACTGGAATGAGGCAGCCAATGCGTTTGCAGCGATGGCGTGCCTCACAAAGACAGGACAGGATAGTCAGGAAATAGCAGGATCAAGATAGATGAACGTAACACAGACAAATATACAATAAGTATGTTTTCCTAGCGTATTACAATTACAGCTATCAATGAAACTATTTGTAACGTCTGACTAACATATATATATATATGTAATGAACCGATATATGACATAAGCAGGAACTCTGACTAGGACAGGAGTAATACAGGGAACAGGACTCAGAAGGATTCGCTATCTCTTCGCAGAGATGAACGCAATCCACAAATGGTAACAGAACAGGATTCAGAAGGATTCGTTATCTCTTTGCAGAGATGAACGCAATCCACAAACGGTAACAGAACAGGATTCAGAAGGATTCGTTATCTCTTCGCAGAGATGAACGCAATCCACAAACAGAACCAGGAGCAGGGTAACTACCTCAGCACGGGTGATCATGGTACGCGCAACCTACCAAAACGTGCTGGAAAGCTGACTAACTGCACACAGGATATAAACAGTTCGTGTACGTATACATCAGCGACACTGATGTATCAACGTAACACGAATACAAGGAAAATAATAAACGTGCTGGTATGCATATATATTGGCAATGAACCAATATATGATGCAAAGACCAGCAAAGTATCTTTAGAACAAGAAACACGATCGGGGACTGAAGCGACAGCAAGGCAGGCTTAAACTGAAGCTATGAAAACCCGAGGAGTCCTGCAGGAAGCAGATCTTTATACTGAGGTCATCCAATGGGAGCAGACATGCAGATTCCCACACAGGTGAATGATAATCAGTCACAAGCTGACAGCAGGGAAAGACAGACAAAGCTATGCAGCTTGCATGGAAAGAGATCAGAACTGCCTGAGCTGCAGCACTACTATTTCCAGCAATACCTGCTGCAGCAGCGATCATGACACTGGCATTAACATATTAAAAAGTCTATAAGTTAACAATTTTTTATTATTATTATTTTTAAATTGTCTTTTTAATTTTTTTTATAAGTATTTTATTTGGGTAACTATAGGGTAGGAATGTAATGAGTTAAAATGTAATAAAGTACTCGGAAGTAGTTAGTGTATCTGTTGACGGGAATGAAATGCCGGCAGTAGCGTGATGCCGGCTTTTCATTCATGGCGGGGACAGCATTCGGGACGGGAACAAGCTGTTCCCAGTCCTTGTGAATTAAGCCCAATTAAATGAATCAAGCCCAATTAAATGAATGTGCAGATAATTCTTTTATATCCCTGAAAACCAAATCATAGATTCAATTAGGGATGGTCGAAAATGCTGATTTCTGATTCTGATTTCTGCAAATGCCAATTACCGATTCCACGGAAAGGGGTTTTGGATCATTTTGGTAATAAAGTTGTACAATTTTTTTTAAATAGTTGTTTTTGTGGCATACACCATTGTTTTCAGATGTCCGCTATTATGCGGACATACTTGGTGCAATACTGAATTCTCTGATTGGCAAAATGCTTCCAAGTTGGAAGGATTCGACCACTCACAGGCTGCAGAAGTTTTCCATGGAAATTTGAAAGACAATTTTAGACAAATCACAAGACCCAGTAAAACTCAGTAGTATCTGAGTCTTGTGATTTGTCTAATCAAAAAGAGCTGGCACATCCAAGATGAATACAGACACCTCGGGACTGTATGGGGTTTACTATGTCTTTAATAATGTCTTCTTGCCCTTTTTATATCTATGTTTTCATGTGACCCTACAACGGACCAGGTAGGAATACTTATTTTTGTCCCTTTTTTTGTAACAATTTTTATTAGGATTTGATGTGACTGTTTCTCTGCACCGTTTGCACATTAATGGGCTTGGAGTGGTTGCTTCTCTATATATTTTTTTGCCTTTGATGCTACCTTTTCAGCGCATCACTACGTGTGCCATCTTGTGGCGAGTTAGCATGCTACTCTGGCAATGCATTATACCATACACGCCGCCCTGAGAGACTGCAGTCCCTGATGATGTAAACATGCCCAGCCCCTCGCAGTCTTTGACCCAGAGGTTGGCTGAATAGTGGGCGGATTAGAGGTTGATTTGCTTAGAAGGAAACACGTTCTGGATGGCGCATTTTTTAACTGTGTGTTGTCGCTGCACCTCCCGCTGAGCGGGTGGTGGGGGGGGGGGTGGATGGTTTTGTAAAGGTATGTCTGTCTATTGCTAGCTTGGCATGTCCAAAACCACTCATTTTCTGATTTGCATGTTATGGGATTTAGTTTCCTATCAGGTCTATCAGGACTCCACCCACACTGAGAAGTGGTATTTAAAGGTGTCTTTATACCACTTTTTTTTAGAGTAGATGTGATGCTGTATGGCTTGAAAAAGGTCAGATAGTCCGAAACAGCAGGGCTGTTGCTGTTACAGATTGCTCATTATGCTGCTTTAATAAAAGAGCTTTAATACATTTGATGGTGCCAACTCCACTGTGGACTCATAATTTCAAAGTTGACATACTCACTTTAATTTGCTTGACATTGTGGTTAGATTTTCTGTTTCATGTTATATATAACATCAATATGTGATAAGTCTTAACAAAATTATCTTAAGAATCACTTCCCAGCAAGAACCTTGTCTGTTTTGGGGTTATGCTTATCTGTTACATTGACAATTAACTCATATTCAGTAGTTACTTCTAAATATGAAATGGAAGAACCAAAGTGGTATACCGTAACGCCTCTTCAGTTTTAGACTTTCCACCTGAAGTAGCTGTCACAAACTGGCAAAACATATAGTAAAGTTTGTGTCTTAACCACTTAATGACAATCTGACTTATAAAAATGTCCTGCTAGAGCCTCTTAATGGCTCCAGGACATTATTATAAGTCAGACAGTGCTGCTGCCATTGTGCGCGTTCATGCAGGGCTGCCACTTCAATGAAGGCAGGGAAGGCAGCTGCCCCAGGGCCCCGACTGCCTGGGGGCCCCAGCCCCCGCTGGCAGCAAAAATAAAAAATCTGCGCAGCCTGGGACACTGTGCTGTGCGTCGTGCACATGCCTGCTGCTGCTGCTGCTGCCTGTGTCCTGGGCTGCTGACTCTGTTGTGGGTGCCGGCCGGGTGCGGTGCGGAGACCGCGAGTTATAAAATTTGAGCCTGGCCAGAACTGGGGACATGGAGGAAGGAAGAGATACATACCGCTACCGCCACTTCCAGCGTCAGGTCTCCATGGATACCACCCAGCGTCCTGACTCCTGAGCCGTCCTCTTGTCCACTCAGTGCTGCCGGCTCCACCTCCTGGATGCACATCATGCAGGCATGGACGTCAGTGCGTGGACGTCCATGCCTGTGAGGAAAGAGGAGAGGACATCATCACGTGACGTCAGCGTCATCACTGGAGTGGCGGCATCAGCGTGCGGACTCGGAGAGCCTGTCCGGAGCCTGACTGACTGGTATATCTTAATGGTAAGTCAGTCAGGCAATCCATATGTATGTATGATAATGTTATAATAACGTGGATGTGCGCGGCGGGGGTGGCGGGGGCGAGTTAGCCGGGGGGGACTTTGGTGGTGATGGGGGTTTAGTTGGTTGTGGGATCCATGTTGTCATCTAGGGGGTCCCCTATATTTTTTCTGCCCCAGGGCCCCCTTTCACCTAGAACCGGCCCTGCGTGCATGTGCGCGCATCCGCGGGTGCACGTGCATCCACGTGCACGTGAAAATAGTGAAAAAAAAAACCACCAAAGAAAGAATACACCTTTATTTCCAAATACTATATTGTCACCATACTTTGTACTAGGGACATAATTAAAATTTTGTGATAACTAGGACAAATAGACAGGTAAAATGTGTGGGTTTTAGGCACAGTAGCAGTGTTTATATTAACCACTTCTGTGCCAGGGGGGTATTTTTCTGATCGGTGCTGCGTGGGCTCTCCATCCCGCAGCACCAATCAGATAGCAGCCAGGGCGATCATACTTCCCCCCCTTTTTTCCCCACTAGGGGGATGTCCTGCTGGGGGGGTCTGATCGCCGCCGGCTGCTTGCGCTTGCGGGGGGGGCTCTTTAAAGCCCCCCTCCGCAGCGCTTCCTGACCTCCTTCCCCTTCCCTCCCTCTCCCTCCCCGTGTGAGCGGCGCAGGACGGATTTCCGTCCTGCGCCTGATGGGATAGGCTTTAGCCTATCAGATGCCGGCGATCTCCGGCCAATCAGAGGCCGTTGATGGCCGATCTCCTCTACGGCGCTGCTGCGCAGCAGCGCCTTATATATGTAAACACCGGGGAAGATCTTCCCCGCGTGTTTACATTTACCCTGCGAGCCGCGATCGGCAGCTCGCAGGGTGTTCACGGAGACACCCTCCGTGAACTGACATGGAACGCCCGTTTCCATGGAATCCACTTCAGGATTCAGGGGCGTATTTAAGCGTACGCAGAATCCTGAAGTGGTTAAAACTATAGGGGATGAAATTTGAGAAATAGTGTAGTGTATTTTTTCATTTTTCCCTTGTTTTTCCTTTTAAAATGCATAGAAAATAAAGTAATTATTGAAAATAAATATCAACCCCAGAAATCACAAGAAAACATGAAAATACTCAAAGTAATTTTGAGATCAGTTTTTCAACTACGTTTTGGTACTTTTACAATTGCAAAATGCTGAAAAGTTATTTTAAATAGAAGATGAAAACTGATCTCTTAGGAGAAAACTTAGTTAACTGCGTAAGGACGAAAGTGAGTTAAATAAGGGCTCACGTCTATAATCCCTTCTACCACCAACTGAAATAGTAACATGCTGAAGATTTTCTCAATTCTTCAACATGTTAGAAACATGAAGGAATTAAAAATACATACTTTATTTGAATATTTATTTCTGAGGATGCACTGGAATTATGTAATCAGCAGACATGCAAATAATGCTCAGTGGAGTTCTACTGAACAACAGAGTTAGGCAAATGGGATATAAAAGTGCAAATAGTTTACAGCTGCATTCATTCAAATTTAAGATGGAAGCAAATAATGTTCCGGATGGCAAGTTCCACTGAACAAGCAGATCATATACCATTGGTTTAGATGGCCATCAATAATATAGTTCCTTCTAAATATTTTACAGTTATCCGCAACTTCGATTTATAAGTTACATTAACATATTACCTAGGATATTAAATGTTGAAAATAGTATTACGTAAATGCATCAAAGAAAATGGATATGAGAAAACCACGGTGAGACGCTTAGAAATAAAGCTGTAGGAATTTACTGAAATGTAGCCAGTTAAAGAGGAACTCTATGGCCCATACGCAATTAACTTTTTTCCTGAGTTTTCATAGAGATGTTTTCATATCTTATTAATAGAATATGTTAGATGCCCCCAAGGAACACAATACTCAAATAGGTTTGATATAGTTTTATACTTACATTTTAAAACTTTTTAAATTTGTAGGTGCTGAAAAATAATTTTGATTAAAGTTTCATTCGGTATCGTCACCATAAAAATCAAATTTCAACAGCAACTGGTCTGAGTGTATTAAGTGATAAAGATGCTAATCCTGCATTCAAAACTTTCAAAACGTTTTCTGCTGTTATGATTTGGAGTTATTATCATATACCTTAGGAGCACTGGCTCTTTAGTAGTCGGTGCCAAAGAATTGCATGCTGGGGGTTCTTTTTATCTATAATATATTCCTCCTCTTCCCTTTATTTCCCTGTCTGTTGCTTATCTGAAACCTGATCCCCTACTCACTTGTGTTTACAACCAAGGCTGAGGTGACTCAGTGATTGGAGGAGACAAGCAAAAAAGTAAAGGGCAGAAATGACATCACGAGTTATCCTTTACTGTGGGCAAAAGACATGGCCCCCACCAGGAACAGAATTCTCTTCATTTACTATATAACATTCACTGAAATCAAAACGTGGACAGTACAATACATGTGTTATGTAAGTAGATCAAGTGTTTATCTACTTATATATTTGTTTTTTCCCTGGAATAGTATGGCTGATCCTACTGCTTTAAAGTTGCAAAACAATATTCTGGGAGAAAACTCAGAAGAAAAAGTTAATTGAATTATGAACCATAAATGATATGGTCCTCTGTCCCATTCACTATTATTGGCTTAGTTGTGCTACCTAATATTTTGCCTAATATTTTTGTCAAATATAAATATGACACGATTTGGTGATGACACTATGATTAGGATTAGGAAAGCATTATGTAATTATGAAATATATATTTAATAACAAGTAAAGTGTTTGCACCTGTATTTGTTATTAAATATGTATTCCCTAATTAAATAATTAAATGCCCACCCTTCTCCCCCCCCATTCAGTATAGATCATCTGGATTGTCCCCCATTCCCTATGCAGAGAGTGGATCAGAACATAAATTAGTCACCTACCCAGGACCCAGCCACATGATGAAAGTCTTCCTCCGGGGGGTGCTTTATCTCTATGCTTAGCTCGTTCTCTGTTGTCATGGGACAGATAGCAATTTCAGCATAGAGATAGGAAGCCTCAGAGGACATGGAGAAGATGGGCAGCAGGATAGTGGGGAGGTGAGTGATAATACAGCTCTGCTGTGCACCTTGCACCCGGCCCTCCCAGTGGTATACACACATGTAGCTCAGGGTTACCAGCCGCTAGCTGCTGCTAAAATGACCTTGATCTACACTCAAGCATATTGCCAAGGGGGTTAACTTGTCGGTTTGGCTTTCAATAGATACAACTGTTTAAGATTGTTTCTTTTTATTAAAGTTTCAAAGGTAAGTCAAAGGGAAAAGTATAGCAGAATAGAGTTATATATTTGATATACAATGTGAAAGACACACTGAGGTAAGTAAAGTTAAAACATCAGACAAGAATGAGATGTACAGACATGTCGCAGTTAACGTGACAAACTCACTATTATGTTTTCATACTAAAATCAATGAACAACATGACCTATGAACTATAAACAGTCGTCTTGATTTCCTAATACAGTTAACTAAAATGTAAACTGTAAACACAATTATAACCTGCTGTGAACTATAAATTGCAATCTGTGAGATCCCACTTCAAAACCATGTAGAAGATCATTAGGATGGTACAGTAGATCAAATTCAGATGGTTTGCTAGACCTTTCACCTGGGATCATAGGAGGGTTTGCAAAAGGATCCTTAGAGGATTCATCAAGTAGTCACATGCCGCCCAATAAAAATATTAAGTTGTCACAATCACCCAGATAAATTAATTACCGTATTTTTTGAAATAAAAGACACTCTTGCATGAAAGACCCACTTAGGTTTAGAGGGCAAAAATCATGTAAAAAAGAAAAACTAAACCTAGGTGTGTCTATCGTTCAGAGTCATCTTATGACCTTTTGCTCCCCCCCCCCCCCCAACTGTTGCTAAGCTACTCTATGCTATGCTGACCAGATAAACTACACTGATCCTTGCTGCCCGACCAGCTAAACTACACTACACTACATATCACACTACACGTTCACTGTACTGTACTGTACTGTACTGTACTAACACTACACTATACTAACACTAAACTAACACTTAACCTACACTAAACTAACAGTTCTATACTACACCTGATCCTGCTACCGTGCTCCTCTCCCCCTGGCTCTGGTCCAGTGGATGCCGATGCACTCAAGCTACAGAATGAGAAGACCAGAAGAGGCTAAAGCTAAAAGGATGGATGAAGGAAGAACCTAAATCTGTCCCTCTGGTCCAGGGGCCCTGGTGCTGTTACAACCTCTGCACCCCCTATTGATACACCACTGAATATCACTTTTACTGAGATTACAACTGTGCTTCTACAAAGGTTATTACTGCTTCTACTAATACTGTTACCTCTGCTATTACTGACACATTTGTTAGTAGCACTGCTACTGATATTTCTGTACTTTTGCTACTATTTCTACAACATTTGCTGATCAAAATAATAGTAGGTCACTAGTCAATTAGGCCCTTTAAAAAAAAAAATGGACGATAGATTGACCCATAGCGTGCATGGCCACCAGCGCACATTTGCGTGCGTCCTGAACACCCACATGCCCAATATCACTTGCACACACGACCGCTTGGCACCTGCGTACTCCTCACACACAGACAGATACATGCTGCATCACACAGATGCAGCCCAGGGATGCAGATTCCTGGGCTTTATCAGGTAGGAATCTGATTAGAACTTTCTAAGAATGCATCTGAGGACTGGAATGAGGTTAATGATCCATCAAGATTTATGCTATACTATATACTGGAATCTTTGCATTTAACCAATCACATCTACAAAATAAGATTTTTTTTAAATCATTATTTCTCAGTTTGTGGCCATTATAGTTTTAAAATAATACATGCTAACAGAATTAAAACTGACATATTTTATTTGCCCATTTGTCCTGGTTATTGCAACATTTAACATTTTTCCCTAGCCAATATTTCATTTGGAAATAAAGGTGCATTTTTTTTCAGTTTTGCGTCCATCCCTGATTACAAGCCCATAATTTAAAAAGTTATATTAGTATACCCGATTGACATACATATTAACAAAGGTCAGTCCCTAAGGTAACTATTTATGTAATTTGCCAGCTATGGGGAGTGTGGAAGGTCAGGAGTTAATTTAAATAGAAAAACAAGGTAACTAGGGATCATTTGCTGAAAAAAAAGGGGGATGTAATTTTACAATTTGGCCACAAGATGTCCTCAGTGGCGTATTCAGTCTCGGTACTATTGGTATGGAAACGGAAGGACAATGTGGCTGGGATTTGTGAATGGCAGAGCCGTTTGAATAGATGGCTGCAGCCATTCACACGGGGAATTAGATCAATTAATGGGATCTGTTTTACCATTCATTGATCTAGCGGCTGAAGATCGGCGGTAATGAGCGGCGGTACTAGAAGGGGGGGCGAGCGGGGGGGGGGGCCGGCAGGAGGGACGTTGTACCTACGCCTCTGCACACAGTTGTGGCATTTTGCATTAGCGTATTTACTCGTCCTGGCAGAGGGGAAGTGGTTAAATTGGTTAGAACTAAACCGTGTTTATAAAATTACCTGCTTCATAAAATGAATCTAAGTCACATGTTTTAAAAACAATGAAGGTTCATAGTTAATTATTTTCACTAGCATGCTGTGTAAAAGAAAGTCCATCATTTTAAAGCATTATAATATTAATTTTAATATACCTATTTTTTTTTCTTTGAACTGAGAAATCTGGCCACCCGCTATTGGCAGAAACTTGGGTGCCACCATAGGTGCCTTGATAGAGTAAGCATGGGGGGAGAGTTAAGTTTAGGCATGGAGGTTGTGTTTTTAAGGGTTAAGTTTGAGGGGAATGGTTAAGGTTAAGCATGTGGGAGTTGTTTTTAGGAGTTCGGCGTGGGAGTAGGTATGGTTAAAGAGGAACTTCAGCCTAAACAAACATACTGTCATTAAGTTACATTATTTATGTTAATTAAAATAGATAGGTAATATAATCTCTTACCCACCCTGTTTTAAAAGAACAGGAAAAGGTTTGCGATTTCATAAGGGCAGCCATCTTTTTAGTTGAAAGAAGGTGACAGGGAGCATGAGACATAGTTCCAACTGTCCTGTGTGCTTATCACCCCTCCCAGTTGCTAGGCAACATGAATAACAACATAGGAAATCCCATCATGCTTTGCACAGCATCAGGGCAAAAAAGCCCGGGCAGTTTTCTTTGATGGGGCAGAGCTTAGCTAAAAATGAGACTTCTATAAGAAAAACAAAGGTCTGATGCTGTGAAACTGTTAAAGAAACAGCAAGCCTTTTCAGTTCTGCTGAGTAGATTTTTAGTCTGCAGGTTCACTTTAACTTTAGGCCTCGGCAATGGAGGGTTCTGTGTGAGAATAGTGTTAGGTTAAGTTGTAGTAACATATCAGTATTATTTACTGATATTTTACTAAAGCAAGTTACACTTTTAAAACTTAAAATATCGTTGAATTTTACTGATATTATTCTACTAACCGAAATCAGGCCCCACATTTTTCTGGTACTGAAACCAGGATAAACAACATAAAATTGTGTATTCTAAATAATTTAATACATTCTTCTTTATATAATTTATTAATTTTTATATAACTTTTATAAGTCACAATGGTGCCTCTTTAATCTCTTTCCACACCTAAAAAACGAATGAAGTAATGGTAGCATGTGGACCATTTCAGCCACAGATGGTAAAAGAAAGGAAAATAATTGTAGATAATGAATTTTGTTGACTTACTAAATATCTTACTTTTCCCAGGCATGAAATCAGACAAATTGGAACACCCCCATTTGGCAGTTTCTACTAGTGCAAATACAGAATGGCTACATCTTTTATACACACATAGAGTTGGGCCGAACCTCCGATTTTCGGTTCGCGAACCGGGTTCGCGAACTTTCGCGAAAGGTTCGGTTCGCGTTAAAGTTCGCGAACCGCAATAGACTTCAATGGGGATGCGAACTTTGAAGAAAAAAAAAATTATGCTGGCCACAAAAGTGATGGAAAAGATGTTTCAAGGGGTCTAACACCTGGAGGGGGGGATGGCGGAGTGGGATACATGCCAAAAGTCCCCGGGAAAAATCTGGATTTGACGCAAAGCAGCGTTTTAAGGGCAGAAATCACATTGAATGCTAAATGACAGGCCTAAAGTGCTTTCAAACATCTTGCATGTGTATACATCAATCAGGTAGTGTAATTAAGGTACTGCTTCACACTGACACACCAAACTCATCGTGTAACGCACCGCAAACAGCTGTTTGTGTAGTGACGGCCGTGCTTTACTGGTGCGCACCATGGCGAGAGTGCAGGTTTTGGTGGCTTTACAGCCCATATGGTCACCTGGCTGATGTAACTGAATGACAGAACAGTGACTGTCCAGCTGATCAAATTTGGTCTGACCACAATGAGGCAACGACCTTATTATCGTGGGTGTGCCCCCCGAGACACTCATCTAGGCGCCGGTCATTGCTCCATTGTGATACGCAAGCCCCTTCACCACGGCAAGGTAATGATCACGAAGGGGAATGGGCGCATGTACATGCCTTTTCTTTTGTTGTTGCAGCTGCCCGCAGTGCAGCCAGAAAAATTAGGCAGTCATGTACAGTGGCGGTTCACTAAAAAGAACAGGTATGCAGTGGCGGGTCCACTGAACAGAACAGGTATGCAGTGGCGGGTTCACTTAACTGCACAGGTATGCGCACTGATGCGGTGGGTTCACTGAACAGAACAGGTATGCAGTGGCGGGTTCACTTAACTGCACAGGTATGCGCACTGATGCGGTGGGTTCACTGAACAGAACAGGTATGCAGTGGCGGGTTCACTAAACAGAACAGGTATACAGTGGCGGTTCACTAAACAGAACAGGTAAGCAGTGGCGGGTCCACTGAACAGAACAGGTATGCAGTGGCGGGTTCACTAAACAGAACAGGTATGCAGTGGCGGGTTCACTAAACAGAACAGGTATACAGTGGCGGTTCACTAAAAAGAACAGGTATGCAGTGGCGGGTCCACTGAACAGAACAGGTATGCAGTGGCGGGTTCACTTAACTGCACAGGTATGCGCACTGATGCGGTGGGTTCACTGAACAGAACAGGTATGCAGTGGCGGGTTCACTTAACTGCACAGGTATGCGCACTGATGCGGTGGGTTCACTGAACAGAACAGGTATGCAGTGGCGGGTTCACTAAACAGAACAGGTATACAGTGGCGGGTCCACTGAACAGAACAGGTATGCAGTGGCGGGTTCACTAAACAGAACAGGTATGCAGTGGCGGGTCCACTGAACAGAACAGGTATGCAGTGGCGGGTTCACTAAACAGAACAGGTATACAGTGGCGGTTCACTAAACAGAACAGGTATACAGTGGCGGTTCACTAAACAGAACAGGTATACAGTGGCGGTTCACTAAACAGAACAGGTATGCAGTGGCGGGTCCACTGAACAGAACAGGTATGCGCACTGATGCGGTGGGTTCACTGAACAGAACAGGTATGCAGTGGCGGGTTCACTAAACAGAACAGGTATACAGTGGCGGTTCACTAAACAGAACAGGTATACAGTGGCGGTTCACTAAACAGAACAGGTATGCAGTGGCGGGTCCACTGAACAGAACAGGTATGCGCACTGATGCGGTGGGTTCACTGAACAGAACAGGTATGCAGTGGCGGGTTCACTAAACAGAACAGGTATACAGTGGCGGGTCCACTGAACAGAACAGGTATGCAGTGGTGGGTTCACAGCACAGGTATGCAGTGGTGGGTTCACAGCACAGGTATGCAGTGGTGGGTTCACAGCACAGGTATGCAGTGGTGGGTTCAATGAACAGGTATACAGTGGCGGGTCCACTGAACAGAACAGGTATGCAGTGGTGGGTTCACAGCACAGGTATGCAGTGGTGGGTTCACAGCACAGGTATGCAGTGGTGGGTTCACAGAACAGGTATGCAGCCAGACAGGAACAAGCTAAGCCTAACTAATCTTTCCCTGAGAGACAGTCTGCAGCAGCTCGCCCTACTCTGACTAATGCAGGCACACGAGTGGCCGTAATGGCCGCCGCTGCCTGCCTTATATAAGGGGGGGTGGGGCTCCAGGGGCTAGTGTAGCCTAATTGGCTACACTGGGCCTGCTGACTGTGATGTAGAGGGTCAAAGTTGACCCTCCATGTGCATTATGGGGCGAACCGAACTTCCGCAAAGGTTCGCCTGCGGGACGCGAACGCGAACCACTGAAGTTCGCATGGAACCGTTCGCAGGCGAACCGTTCGGCCCAACTCTATACACACACAGGGCTGGTTCTAGCTACAATGAGGCCCACTGGGAAAAGAAACCTGGGGAGCCATCAAAGCAATGTTAGAGGCCCCTTTGTGTCCAGAAAATACCCCCACCAACCCCCAGGACCTCTGAGCCAACTGCTGGGTCCCACCAGGCATAGGTATGATGGGAGTAGGGTGAGCCAAATACTGGGAGATGTAATTTGGGGTCTGCCATTCGCCGAATCCCTTAATTACTTGTGCTGTGATGGCACTGAGCGCTGGGTGCCCAAAATGAACTGCTTTGCCCACCAGGTCTCCCTCCAACTTTATTGTTGTTCCCGGGTCTCCTCTAAAGTTTTTTTGCAGTGTAGCGACTCACCTGTCCTGATGGTGAACTCCTCCAGTAGTCTGTGGCTCTATGCATTCCCATCTTCGCAGAGGCACCTCTCCTCTGTTACTTGGCATGTTATTATGTAATTATGCCATGTCACTGTCACTGAGAAGATGTGACCAGCGGGATGAAGATGGGCCTATGGCCCTGGGGCAATTGCCCAGTTTTCTCCTATGGAAGCAAACCTGTACATACAGCACTGTAAGAAAACTAAGATAATATTTGCAATAAATACTTTTTATGTATAAAGCTGAACTGAAGAAATAGTTCCCCTCCCCAGTCCCCAACAACAGTGAATGTTACCTTTTAAGTAAATCTTAACTTGAGAGTGAAACTTTGGCAAGTGTTTAGCTTTAATACATACATATGTACTTCTGTAACGGCTTCCTTTATGTTAACTTCACCATTTGCTGACACAGCCTTTTCAATAAGAGAGTATTAGAACTGATGCTGATTAATTTACAGTACACCCCTTAACATTATGACTTCTCTCTGTTGTGTTTCTGTAGTTCTTATGCTAGGTACACAAGATACAATTTTCTGGCAGATTTATCTGCCAAATTGATTTGAATTTTGATCGATTTTCGGATCGATTTCCATGAAAGTGAACGGAAATCAATCGGAAAATCGACTGAAATTCAGATCGGACATGTTGGAAAAAATCGATCTGGCAGGTAAATCTGAAAAAAAAATTGTATCGAGTGTACCTAGCATAATGTTTATACTGGACGGAAGATTGCGTGATCAAAATGAAAGGACAATGAATTGTTTCCTCATTAAAGAGAAGAGCCATGAACCACATGATACAAATTTTTAAGAGTCTTTTAAGAATTTGTTAAATATAAATGTATATGTTAATGCTTAAATTGCTGATGTATGGATACATACATAGTATTGGCATCTAAATTGATGCTCAGAGATCAGTTTTGGGATACACCTTTTTACCACTGATTACTGACAATGACAATGAACTGGGGCAATTTGCCTTTGAGGCAAATAGTGTCAACAAATAATCTTCTTGACTCATACCTAATAACTTGATGCCCATTAACTCTCCAGTGGATATAGTTTTATGTTTATATATTATGTATTTCTACAAGACAAACTTTTCCAGACCTTGTTATTGAGCACATAATATCAATCTATCTATTCAATATTCATTACCCTAAGTTGAAATTGACATGTTCTACTCCAGGCATCATATGCTGAAGGTGCCACAAGCCTATAAAGTATTTAACAAAATTATTTATTAATTCCTTTTCCAGTATAAATAACACTATATTTAGTGTTATATTGCTGGCATATTGGATTTCTACCCTGGAGAACTTATTATGTATTTTAATACCCGAGGCTACAAAAAACATACACTAAAATCTCTTTTAAAGGTTACTAGGTTTAAGAAAAATCATCAGTATTTCAATTCAATCTGAAGCAAGCATGAGAAAATCTGTTGTAGAGATAGTGAAATAATTATGTAAATTTAAATGCTAGAATTATAACTGAAGACTAACTTTTTTTTTTTGCATTTTGGAAGTGACCTCATTGTTTTTAAAGAAAGTTTAACAGCCAATCACACTTCATTGTAACTCTCACATTTACTAACTAACCAAAAATAATAGGTCATACACGGAACATAAATAGATCAAAGATGTCTAGAGTGCAATGTACAGCACAACTGATAGTTTACAGCCATAATGCAGGTCAAGCTACAGAACACACAGTAATGTGCTTTTGGCCACATGTGAAATAGATAAAATCCCTGCATTTTACAGTTATAATACATTACATCAGAGGTATACCCCATAGCCCCTATCACTGAGCATTATATGTGTGGGTTAGATCACAATACAAGTGATTTTTGATATTTAGTGCTAGTCTAGAAAAAATTCTAGGACAATGTAAGCTTAATTGTTCTCAATGTGGACAGTTTCTCCTGCAATTTTGGTGCTGGCAGGCACCTGTAAGATCCCGCAGGAGGCATTTTTCCTGGCCCAAATTAGTAATTTGATCCCCAGAGGAACCAGTGGACAATGTCTGTAAATTGTAGTGAATCCCTATCATGTGCCAGTTAGCTCATCTAAGTGTCAGTCACCATCTTTGAACTCCTGCCTGTAAAGTGTTCACCTAACTCCTGCAAAAGTGTCAGTTAGGGTCCTTTTACACTTAATCAGTTGCTCTCAGTTAAAACGAAAAGAAAACTGATTTTCAAAGTAATGCCCATGTTTTCCTATGGCACCTTTTACACTTAACACGTTTTAACTGAAATCTTCTTCCCAATACACTGCTATGGAGAAAACGCGTACCGATGTGCACTAACGCGCACTAATGCATACTAACGCATACCAACTGATTAAGTGTAAACAGGGCCTTAGCCCTAGTTTTTTTTTTTTTTTTTGCTTCTAGCTTGAATGATTACTTAATGATCGCTGAAGTCATTTATAATCCCTGGACAAAAGAAAAAGAATGTTACTGATGTATCTGATTTACAAGGAAAGTGCAAATACCTTCTTTCCCTCGCCTCTTGTCTATTGTTTGCAAACTCCCCACTCCAATCCAATAGTCCAATATTGCATACAGTCTAGTTGTGTACAGTCCAATTAATGACATACCTGTGTCCTGTGCTTTGGGTATTAGGTCTGATTAGCAAGCTTTCCTATAGAGCAATTATCTGTCTGTGTCCATCCAGAGCAATAACAACTTCTTACTTTTTGGCTCACAGCCAAGCAGTATGGTGTGTTCCAGAACAACGGGAAGTGGCAAATGAGTGGAAGGTGCTATGCTACAGAAGTTACAATAGCGGCAACCAGGGACTTTCCACTTTAACCCATTGCTAAAGTGGAGTGGGGCGAAGGCACCTGTACACACTGTAAATTTTGCCTGAAGCAATCATAATAATTCCATGCAAAGAAAATCTTAAGTACTCTATGTCCAAAGCTCATGATTCCATTAAAGAGCCAAAATGAATAGACCATTAAAATAACTCTAATGACCAGGGGATGGGGAGGGGCTAATTTATAGGGGTTTACAAGTGTATTTATTCCTTCAACAGCATCATTTTTGAAATAAAATGAAAAATAAATTAGTTTAATTTTAAATAAGGTTGGTAGTAAATGCCAGCAATGTATAGTGCTGATAAGACTAGAAAAGGTGAATGTACAAAACAAACCAATCAAGATACAGTAGAACACCCACATGCAAAGAGTGTTACTTTCTATGTCCGTACATCTCACACTTTCTCAGTTTCAGCCTCATTTTTACTTCTACAGGATTAAAAATAAATCCTACTGAGATATAACCTTCCATTTAAAGGCTGTCAATGATGTGTCACAGAGGCTTAAAATAATTGGTATCATAGGAGCAAGCAGCATTAAAGAATAATCATCTTTGTGATATAATCAATGGTTGCATGTACGGAAAGGTAGATGATAATAAAAGTGCAATGTCTTTCTCATTTCCTGCACAAATTGCGATGTAAAGAGAAATATAACGGGCCTGCCAAATTACGATTTTTTTGCTCAATCAAGAAAGTACACACTGAAAATAAATTGTCTCTTTCTATATGTTAAGCTGCTGTAATGATCAAATTCGATTTATAAAACAAAATGATTTTAGTGTGTCTGCCTTTTTGTCCTTAAAGCTTATGTCAAAAGATTGATAAGCCGGTGATTTTAGACAAGTTAGGTGTATTACAGACTTTAATTGAAACAACTACACCTGATTAATTCATTGCCATTTTGTCCAGGAGATTATTTTTCGCTTTCAGGCACTGTGTCAGTGGAGATGAGCAGGTACATAAATCACAGAGATGATGATGGACTGAAAGGTTACTAACCATATTAGAAACAGCTAAAATGGTCGTGGTGAGCCTGTTTTTTGAACTCTAACTCTTTGGCTTGGACTATGAGTACAGGGACATTCTTCCTATGGAGTGACAAGCTATGCTTGTTGCAGTTGAGCTGCAGGTAAACAGTAATTGTGTTTAATTTTTCCTCTTATTAAACTACTTACAAAACTGTGTTTTATCTGATGTCCACGCATATTGTTCTGGTGCACAATATAATAATCATAATAATCAGTCTATTTGTTTGGAGATTTTTGTGAATAGTCATTTTCACAATTATGATTCAATTGTAATTACGATTTTGTGGTTAAAGCATTGAAATCTATAGGCATGAGAAAACCCATTTTTGCTTATTCTTGCAAATCTTTTGAAAGCTATGGGAAATCTATAAGAAAGTTATATTTTTGCAAAATTATGCATCACTGGGAAATTAAAGGACAACTCTAATGAGAGGGATATGGAGGCTACCATATTTATTTCCTTTTATATATTTATTTCCTTCCTATCCTCCTGCTCCTCTTAGCCATAGACCCTGAACAAGCATGCAGCAGATCAGGTGTTTCTGACATTATTGTCAGATCTGACAAGATTAGCTGCATGCTTGTTTCTGGTATTATTCAAACACTACAGCAGCCAAATAGATCAGTAGGGCTGCCAGGCAGCTGGTATTGTTTAGAAGGAAAGAAATATAATTACATAGTTACATATGGCACCCTCCATTTTCTTCTCACTTCAGTTGTCCTTTAACCTCTTAAGGACCACAGGCTTTACCCCCTAGTGACCAGGCTATTTTTTTAAAGGGCTCTGCAGCTTTAATGGCTTGCTGCAGAGCCACACATACATGCACACAAATGAATCCCCCCCCTTTCTGCTCATCAACAGAGCTTTCTGTTGGTGGGCTCTGATCGTTGCTGCAGGCAGTGATTATTTTTTAATTAATTTTATTAATTTATTTTTAAATAAAAATGATGATTTTTTTTCTCTACCCGTTCCCTCCCCACCCCCCACTAGCCAATCAAGGTGATCGTCTCTCAAAGACATCAGCCTATGAGAGCCGATCACTTTTTGAGCCTCTCTAGCGGACAGCCGAGTGACATGGGTGTCCCCAGTACAGTGGTCCTGTAGATCGCAACGCTGCACCATGTAAATAGATGGCTGCACCATATCTCCTAGCGGCGATCGTCGTTAGAAGACTGATGACGGAACGGAGCCCTGTCATTCAAGTGGGGATGCGTGATCCCCAGCAAAACACGCCTGCAGGACTTGACGCTAATTGGCGTTACGCGGTCCCGAGGAGCCGCCGCAATCACACCAATTGGTGTAACACTGTCATAAAGAGGTTAAGCATGATAATTAAGATTGCATACAAAATAAATTTTGCAATAATTTGAAAAAATATTGTAATTTGCATTACAATATAATTCTAAATTTTGCTGCAAAATAACTATTGTGCAAAAACTGAGCTTATCGCTAGTCTTTGGTGGGAGTGCCTTACCTTCATTGCCAAACTCAAGCTTTGGGGTATTCCCATTCTCTTCAATAGCTACCTGAAAGGTAGGGATGCTCATTCAGATTTTCAGAATTGAAATTTCCAAATTTCCGAGTTCCATCTTCCAATTTCCGAGTTCCGATCGGAGATTCGGATTTCCAATCGGAATTCGGAAAATGGAACTCGGAAATCAGATTTCTGCGGAAATACTGCATTACTGCAATTCGGTAATTTCAGCCCAATTACAGAACTCGAAAGCATTGGACCAATCAGAGAATGCGGAGGCAACTTGGAGGTATTTGGCCAATCAGAGAATGCAAAAAAATGACCATAAAAACACTACTCGGAAATCGAAAATCCAAACTGGGAAATCGGATTTCTGTGGAAAAATTGCATTACCACAACTCGGTATTTTTAGCCCAATCACAGAACTCAGAAGCATTGGACCTACTCTAAGGTAGCACTTCTATTCAACAATGATTACAATATATCACATCTTTTTTAATTCCGTCCTCAGCAACTTTCCTTTCCAAGATGAGAGCTGACAGTCCACATTCATCACATATTTAAATTGGCCCCTTAGCTACACCTCCATAACTAGGCTGATAAGCGGATATAAATGATCAGTGCAATGCTGCCAAATTCAAGTTTCAAATTTATTTTAATTTTATGCAGATTGGGACTTGCCCAATCAAATGCAGTAAGGGCTGGAACCCACAGGAGCGCTTTTGGCAGCGTTTTGGCAGCACTGCGATACGCTAGCAGTTTGCCAAAACGCTGGGCTAATGTTAATGGATGGGGCAACTTCCACAGGAGCGTTTGCGTTTCTCAGAAACGCAAACGCAGGACCTGCAGCATTTTGGGAGCGTTAGCGCTTCAATGTAAAGTATTGAACCGCTAGCGGAAACGCTCAGCAAAACCTAAACTGAGCGGTTTTGCTAGCGTTTTGCGGTTCAGCACACTGTAACAAAATGAAAAATAATTAACAGGACCAATCAGGATAAAAACGCAAAACGCAAAACGCTAGGCACCCGCTGGGGGAAAAAATACAATGTTGCAAAACACGACCAAAAACGCGCATGAATCCGCTTGCAAACCGCTCAGACAAAACGCTAGCGGTTGCGTTTTGCGTTTGCGGTTTTCAGTGGGTTCCAGGCCTAACTGATCATTTTAATAAATCTAAAGGCAAGCTTAAAGGAGAACTATAATGAGAGGGATATGTGCTGCCATATTTATTTTCTAATAAACAATACCAGTTACCTGGCTATCATGTGGATCCTCTGCCTCTAATACTTTTAGCAACAGACCCTGAACAAGCAGCATATGCAGATCAGGTGTTTCTGAAATTGTCAGATCTGACAAGATTAGCTGCATGTTAGTTTCTGGTGTGATTAAGACACTATTGCAGCCAAATAGACCAGCAGGGCTGACAGGCAACTGGTGTTGTTTAAAAGGAAATACATATGGCAGCCTTTATCTCACTAATATTATAAATGTGAAAGTTTGGATGGTTGTTACTTAAAGCGGAATATAACCCTGCATTTCAACTTTGCTCTAAAACATTATTTACAGCATATTATATGCAAAAAGCATTTTTTTTTTTACTAGACCAGCATTGGAAGGGTTAAACACAGAGGTTTTAAGTTCCGTGCAGACGTTCAGATAGTTACATTCTATTTAGTTAGATGTATCTATTGATAAACAGTTACACACTCTTTGGCTGTCCTCCAAGCTCCTTCTCAGTGAGAGAGATGAGTCACAATAAACACTTAAAAGATACATATTTGTAAACAAAAAGTATCTAACTGAAGTTCGGATGCGTCTGCAGAAATCTCTAGGGACTTTAAAGCCCTGTGTAACCCTTCCAATGCTGGTCTAGTAAAAAAAAAAATGCTGGTTGCATATAATATACTGTAAATAATGTTTTAGAGCAAAGTTGAAATGCAGGGTTATATTCCGCTTTAATACCAAACAATGGTTGAATGGATTTGAATGAAATTTGACACACACATAGTAACATATAGGATACTTTTTATCCCCATAACCAAAAAGTGTCAAATACAAATTTCACTGAGAAGATGTAAACTGCAGCCATTCTTACACTGTTAATGGCGGGTTTCTCAAACTTTGTACAGCTGGTCACTGGGTGACTGGGATTAAGATTCAGAAAAGTGGGTGGAGCCTACAAAAGCCAATCAAAATTCACCTATTTATTTTCGAGGGGAATATTTCATTGCTGCCATTCTTGCACTGTTAATGGCACAAGCCTCAAACCTGGTACAGTTGGTCATTGGGTGACTAGGGTTCAGACAACGGGGTGGAGCCACAGCCAATCAGACACGTTTCAATTCAAATTATTGATGCCAAAGACCGCAAAGCTCACAAAATAGGTAATTGAGTAATTGAATGCCATCAGCTACTATATATATATGTATATATATATATATATATATATATATATATATATATATATATATATATATATATATATATATATATATATCACTTACGTTGTCCTGTAATATATTTATATAACATTTTTATCAACTCAAAATGTTTAGCGTTCATTTATCATTTACCATATCAGATTGTTGGTATTTATATAAATGAAGCCTTTTGGTGTGAAAATATGTAATACATGAGAGAATCAGAACTGAGGTAAGTTCTTCTTCACACTGCTTTAGGCAGTGGGTAAAGGGTATTTTTAGCTAACTGAATGGTTGGTAAAGTGTCTCTAGACTTTGCAGTCATCTATTTGGAAATGTAAACACAAAGAGGGGGAAACATGAAACAAAAAAACTGTGCCACAACTATGAAAACATCTATACTTGCACTGGGTGCTAAGACACTAAACAGAATTCCACTGAAAGAGTTAAGCTCCTGAAAAAGCTTTTTAAACAACACCTAACCTAACACACATATGACAAGCTGAAGGAAAAGTGTAGTGATACTGTAGATTGTTCTCTAAAGAATTGTATCCTTGGTTCTAATTATGCATTGTGATTGGTCTTTTGTTCAGGCTAAGCTACCGAATTACTATTATATTTTTCAAAACAGCTTGGCAGGTACATTATACATGCCTGACAGTAATGAATCTGTCCTCATTTTATTCATGGCAAGTCCATAAAAATGTGTTAAATGGGTAAATATTCTTAAAAAAAAAACTGCACATAATGGTTTCATAATAAAATTATATTAAATTATATTAAATTAAATGTGCCTCTTTAATGACTAGATGTCAGAATAAACTTCATAATTTCCTAATTATTCTAAATCAACACAATCAAAGCTAATTTTAAAAGAGATGAATTTTCTTGGTTGCTAAGCAGCTTCAATAAACTACAAGTAGATATACTTTGTCTGTTGACATGAACTCCTGAGCTTATGAATCTGGAACTTGTTTATATGAGACTAAGTGGATGCCTCTGAACTACACATACTGAAAGTTTTTACTATTATTAATATTATTTTTTTTACTGTCAGCTGTGGCTCTTAATTATTATAACTGATATCAGTAGATTTTTTATACATTAGCTTTGGAGAGGTTCGTGGATAAAAAATGAGTGTCTATCACAAATATGGGAGCTAATTATTTCCTATTTCCTTAAAGAGACTCTGTAACACAATTGTCAGGCTTATTTCTTCTATCCTGTAAGTTCCTATACCTGTTCTAATGTGGTCTGGATTACTGTAGCCTTTTCTAGTTGCACTCTCTGTAATATATCTAATCTTCTTTTCTTTGTCAAGCTTAGTCGACCCAGAGAGGAATGCACTGCCTCTGCTGTGATAGGGATAAGTTATGCACGCCCCCTCCATGCCCCGTGCAGGCTCTTTGTGTGTGCTTTGTTTATCCCTCACAGACAGGTCTCTGTTCTCAATTTCAGCTTGTCTGAGGGGGGAGGGAGCTGCCCATGCTGAGAAACTGTGAGAATCCCAGACTGGAGTGCAGAAAATGTGCTATGGAATAAAAACTTGTAGTATACTGTAACATGATATATGATATAATATACATCACTTGCTGGTTAGCAGCCATGTTTTTTGTTTGTAAGCACTGCCTAAAACTGGCAATTAAAAGCCAGGATCATGGTGGGAGCTGCGGAAATGGCAAAGAGGGATCCAGGAGATCACAGTGACTCGATTGGTATGTTTTTTTATTGTACAAATCGGACAGTACAGATTCTCTTTAAATCTTCATCAAGGCACAATATCTACTGATGGATCCCATTATATCCTCATGTTTCCTCTGTGTTTTGTATGCTCAGTATGACAATGTTCCAGCAATTAAAGACATCCTAAGGAAAAATCACCTTAGCTTTAATGTTAGTGTAAAAATATTTAAGGGTGGCTAACATTACATGGCTGAAAATAAGACTCTAACCAATGATGAATTACATTTACATTATTGATTTTTCTTTGTGTTAAAATGCAGGAATATCATTGTTTTTGTTTACATTTAAAAATGACTTATCAATTGCCTATACTTTTTTTTCTATTCACCTTTACTGAAGTGATATTACAATTCCTAAGGGGATCAGTGATGAGCTACAATGTTGATATTCTTTTCACAATAATTTTTGCAAAAATAATGTTAAATTTGACTTGAAAATGTTGTGATTTTTTTTTTAATAACTATTTTTCTCATGTTTGCCTTATTGTGAAAATACAATGTACAACCACAGAGGAATGTTGGCACTGCAGCTTTAAGGAGACACTGGAGGATAGCGATGGAGGAAGGTGAGGCTGGCTGCATATGAAACATGTGGCTGCTAGCACTTACAGCATGCTCAGACCTTGATTGTCTAGGAGTTAGTAATTAGGCATAAGGAGAGGATGGTCAGCACTGCTATACAGGTGCTTAAATCATAAACTGGCATCACAGTGACAAACTTGTGCAAGCATCAAACAAAGGTCACATACTATACAAGTGCAGGGCACGTAGGTGGGTGCAGGGGGAAAAGATGAGCCTGACGGCTACTTTGCACTGATACACTTCTATGGAGGGTAGCAAGAGTCTAGTGGCGGCTTCAGACTCAGTACCTAGATACTGAGGACGCATCGTATCCAGGGGGCGTGTCTGCCATCTAGCCACATACTATTAATCTGCTATGTCGCGCAGGGCACATAGACATTACTCATGGCAAGTCCATGAAAATTTGTTAAATGGGTAAATATATACAGTATATATATATATATATATATATATATATATATATATATATATATATATATATATATACTGTACATATACACACAAAAAATATATATATATATATATATATGGTTTCATAATAAATGTATATTACATTAATGTGCCTCTTTAATAACTAGATGTCAAAATGAACTTCATAATTCGCTATTTACTACAAAATCAACACAATCAAAGCTAATTTTAAAAGATATTAATTTTCTTGGTTGCTATGTAGCTAAGCAAATCTATACACAAGTCCTGTCCGCCCTACATCTCTGACCTGGTGAGCAGATACACACCTAGCCATCCACTTTGCTCCTCCAACAACCTCCTCCTAACCACCCCATGCATTTCGCACTCCCATGCATGACTACTGGACTTAACTAGAGCTGCCCCTATCTTGTGGCACTCTCTCACATTGCAATCAGGCTTGCCCCCTCCTTCAAGACCTTCAAAAAAACACAAACTCACCTCTTCAAGGAGGCTAGCTTTCTCTGCCGAAAACCTCTCGATGAACCCACCTCCTTTTGTGTCACCATCCCCTCCCTCTAGATTGTAAGCCTTTGGCAGGGCCCTCTCTCCTTGTGTATTATACTTGATTGTACACCAGAACTACCACTCCAGTGTATGATCTGCCATTGTATTATTACATGTATTGTGTTGTGTATCGTGTTGCTTATTACCTGTATTGTGTTGTTCTATCTATTGCCTATTACCTGTATTGTGTTGTCAGTCACCCTTGTTATCATTGTCTGTAATCCTATGTATTGTACAGTGCTGCATAATATGTTGGTGCTATATAAATCCAATAAATAATAATAATAGTTACAGTGGCCATTCATGTCTATGAGAAAGACCACAGAACCTGCAGTGCTACATGATGCGACGGAAGTTGTTTGGGCAATGCAGAGGCTTCAGTGCATTGCCATGTGGAGTGTGTGGCACCACGCAGTACACAACTCTATGGGAGACAATGGCACTGTGAACAATCTTCAAAGATGTTCACAGTAGTGGTGTACCCAGCATGCACAGATTGGGGAAACTGATGTGGCATACTTCCTGTCTGGAAGTTAGCGCGCCACTGAGCAGGGGGTGGGGTGACACAGATTTCCCGGCTTAACCACACCGTTCAGTTGATTCACTAACAATTATAGCGCTCATTTGCGTGAGTTAAATTTAGCAGGTGCACAGTATGTATGGTCCTGGCAGTGTAGTGTGTGCTCCTAAGTAACGCGTGATCGCTCTCAGTGTCGCACGCTATACTTGTAGCATGACCGTGATGCTCCACTAGCACGGCCACTACAACATCAATTAACATAGTAGCGACCACGCTAGTGAAGTAACATGGTCATGCTACAAGTATAGTGCATGGCACTGAGAACGATCGCACGTTGGAAGCACAAGCTGCGCTGCAGGACCGCATGTAGCATGCACACTGAAATGAACTCCTGCTGACGAGTGCAATAATGGTTAGTGGATCACCGCCCAGGGGCATAGCAATAGGGGTTGTGAACGCATCGGGGCCCTTTGGCAAGAGGGGCCCCAAAGGGCCCTCCCTCAACTGCAGTATTAGCTCTCTATTGGTCCTGTGCTCATAATAATCACTTCTATAGATACTTTGAATATTGGTAATCATTAACAAACTGTTCCTCATCCCCTTCTTGTACCTCTGACACTGTAGTTGTCTTTGGCAGGTTTTGGTGCACTGTAGCAATTGTTATGTATAGAGTGCTTGCGGGCCCCATGTAAAACTTGCATCAGGGGCCCACAGCTTCTTAGCTATGCCACTGTCACTGCCCTTGTGTGGAAGGGTCCTCAAAAGATGCTATAATGCTCTGTCCAATCTAAACACCTAAATATGAAATGTAATCATACTCCCCTGCCATCTCAAAGGAATGTCTTCTTTATCTGCCTTGATGATCCATATGAGGTGCCACCTGTTATGCTCACAGGATAATGTTGACCTTGCCACTGATGTGAGGACTTTCCAAAGCACAGAATCTAAGTGACCATGGTTTTTCACCAAACAGCCCATGGGGCCCGAAGAACTTCGCTGCCTAGTGCCCACCAGGTTGCGCTTCAGGATGTTCTAACAGTGGCTCAGAGAACAGGTAACACTGCGATTTGGAGTTCAGGGTTTAGCATGGTACAGAATCAGCAAGCAGAACGTAGTCAAACAATCTGGAGTCAGGGCAAGCAGAGTTTTTTTCATAAACGGATAACAGGCCAAGGGTCGAGGCAGGCAGTGTTCTTTCATAAATGGAATAAAAGGCCAAGGGTCAAGGCAGGCAGAGTTCTTTCACAATGGTATACAGGCAATGGGTCAGGGGTTGGGTTGCTGCCATGAAACATGAAATATGTTGGCCTCACCTGTTCACATATGTGCAACCAGGAGCCTGGCAAGGACAACCATGCAGCAGGGACCGGTGAGTATGACTCTGGATGCCTCTAGGACTGGGCTTGTCAGGATACCTTTGGTGGAAGGATCTAATTAAAGTGGTCTGAAACTCTGACATAGCATACAATAAAAATGTGTTTTCCTACTTTTTATTACTCATACAGTTATCGTATTTGCTTTTGTGCATAAGTAATATTATCTTTTTACAAATTACAAGTTTCCAAAGTGTAGTTTATCGTGCCCTAAAAGCTGTCATTGCATTTTATTCAAACTGCTTTTTATTATATATTAACATCGTCTAATGAGCTATCCTGAACTGTGTGTGTGTCTGAAGCACAGAGAGCTTCACAGAGAGCTCATTTTCACTTGTTACACTGTGTTTACACACATTGTAACAACATTGGAATGTAAACAAAGATACGGTTATCTCCAGTTTGGATGCTGATTTGAAGCTGAATAGCAAGACAAAGTGCTTTGTTTAACCATTTCAGTGGTGTTCTGCTAAAAACAATTCTGGGATAGTAGCTTTCAAGCTGTGAGGAATCTTTTATAGCAAGGTAGAAATGCTGGCTTTCAGACCACTTTAATCTAGGCGCATGAATATTGACAGCTGGCTCCCAAGAATTTTCTTCTACTCCGAACCCCTTCCATTTGACCAGATAATAAAGTTTTGTTCTCGTTGTTTTGGAATCTAGAATATTTTCCACTTCAAATTCTTCTGCACTGTCAATCACAACAGGCGAGGGTGGTGGAATAACTCTGTTTGGGAAGGAGTCAGGAACCACTTGTTTGAAGCATGATAATTGGAACACTGGATGAATCTTCATAGAATCAGGAAGTTTCAATCTAAAGGCTACAGAATCTGTTTGTCAATAGGAAAAGGTCCAACGAATCTTGGCCCCAGCTTCTTAGGAGGATATTTCAATGTGAGGTTGTAGAAAGTCATACTAAATCACTGATCTGAAAATCAGGTGCGGCTCTTTTTATCCGCTTGAAGCCTAGCTCTGGACTGTGCTTTACTCAAATTAGTTTGTAGTTTCTTGAAATTATCTGTTACACTGACTAATCCTTGTTCAACCTCTGGACCTTAGAGTAGGTAATAATGTGGTGGGTGAAAAGCGTCATTTGCATAGAACGGAGTTTGTTTATTGGAAGTATGAACACAGTTGTTATAAGCAAATTCAGCAGTGGCAAATAAAGAGATCCAATCTTCTTGGGAAGCAGAAGAAAAACAATGTAAATATTGTTCCAATGTCTGATTTGTTCTTTTGGTTTTGCCATTAGATTGCGGAACGTCTGCATAGACCCGATTGTGCGCGGATGTGCATGCACGTGTCACACCGAATGGGGTAACACCATGAAACAAACAAATATTTTGGCCTCTCCTGCACACATCTGTGCGACCAGGAGGACCATGCAGTGGTGACCGATGTGTATGACACCATCACTCTCAGAATGCTGAACACTAGAGCAGTCCAACTGCAGGTTCAGACAAATTGATGTATGCCATTCACAAACATCTGCACATATATCACAACACTTCCTAGCATACCTTTCTGAAACAGAAACTGGGACAATATTATAATCTTTTATTCAGCCCTCATAGTTTGCTTTCAGTTTAAGTTTGTTATAAACTTCATACCAATCAAATTACTTGATTTATAAAAATAAAGTTTTAGGAAACTCACACAAAAACTAAGAATTTAGTTCTCAAATTAGTTCATTGGGATAAAAGGAAAAATACCTACCAAGTCAGTTGTTCTCAAATAAAATCACAATGAAAGAAATGCAAACTACTATGCAGCAATGAAAATGATATGTAATTATCTGGATGGCTCAGTTGAGTTGTGGTTTACAAATTATTAATCACAAGCTCTGCCTTGTTCATCCTAAAACCACTATCTATAATCAACCATATTTGTCTGAATACTCTTCTGGTTGTTCTACTTCTAGAATAACAAATATATCTTACCTTCTACACTATTTTATTTTTTTCTAAATTGAAGCTTACTGTGTTATCTAGTTACAGTTTGTGCACACAGAATAAATAATTTTAATTGGCTGGTTCCTTCCTAATGCTATCAGGAAGATTTATGAAATAAATATCTATGTGCTTTTGTGTCTTCCAGCAGCTACTTAGGAGTCATTGTATTATAGCATAACTTCCATTGTCTCGTAAAGTACAAGTCTAACTGAAACGCGGTTTTAGGAACATATAGAAATGTAAGAGTGAACAAAATAGTCAGGTATAGGAGTTACATTGCTTTCATATTTGAAAAGTATTAATACCTCATACCTATTATATGTTTCTAATGTTATTAGAATCATTATTATGAGTGCATATTATTGTGGCGCTGTTTAGTTCGGCAAAGCTGCTGCTAAAACTGCCGCTAAACTCCGAGGCACGGTTAAATACTATTCCCTCTCCAAGGTGTTGCAACTTGAAGGGAGATGTATTTTGGGGTCTGGCAGCCGCCAGCGCCATGAATTACCACTACGCGGTAATGCTGGTAAAGCATTTCTGCTATGATGGCGCCCAGCTTCAGCTCAGCGCCGCGCGCTGAAATAACTTGCTTCGATTATTATAGCTCATGATTTTGTACTTGTTTTTGTTGTGTCAAATGATGGGTGTGCAAATGTGAAATTCAGTCTCGCTTAAGGTGAAACTGAGCATTTGTGCAAGAGGGCTGTGGCAAAGGGAGTTATCTTACTTTTTTCCACACCCCTCTACAACCTTCCAATACTTCCTCTTTCCAGCTGTGAAGTTAGAAGTATCAGGAGGATGGAGCACAGTGGGCTGAGGTGGCAACCAAAGGTAAGTTAACCCCTTTACTGCAACCCATTCCACAAATACTTTAACACTGAATTTTGCATTTGCCCGCTAATTTTTAGTGACAAACTGTTTCCACAATTCCTGTTATGAGTGGATAATTAGTTAGCACTCTCACCATGCAGCACTACAGTCCCAGGTTCCATTCCTGTCCAGAACAGTGTCTCTGTAAGCTTGAATGTTTTCACCATGTTTGCATGGGATTCCTCTCACACCTGATAATTATACTGGTTGGTTAATTGACTTCTCCCTAGCTGGTCCTAGACTATGGTAGGGAGTTGCTATCAGGATTATGATACATTTAGAATATGAGCTGCTTTGAGGGACAATCTGCGACATTAATTATTGACTGTACGCTGAGTTACAGATCGCCCAGCTAGCTCATAGTGAACCAAAACTCCTAGGGGTGTGTAAGGAGTTGAAAGAGATCAAAAAGCCTCCTTACTAAAATGCTATGCAAAACAGAAGTTTGCCTTCTTAAAACAGATGTTATTTGTAATTATTCGGGTTGGTGTGAGCCCTAAGGTATCCCACAATGCATCACTGCTGAATCTGCAAAATCATCTCTTTGCAATTAACAAGCTGACACATCATTGCTTTCCAGCAGTTCTGGAGGTGTGTTTAGCTATCAGGGACTGAAAAGAGATGATTTGCATATTCGGCAGTGATGCAGTTTGGGACACCTCTGAGCTCATTCCAACCTAAATTATCACAAATACCTTCTGTTTTAAGAAGGCCATCTTCTGTTTTGCATAGCATTTTAGTAAGGAGGATTTTTGGTTTCTTTCAGCCTCTTACACACTCCTGGGAGCTTTGGTTCACCATGAGCTTGTTGAGCAATCTGTAACTCTGGGTGTTTCAAGTCCTACCCCATAGAGCCAAATTAATCCATGCTATGCACTGATGAGGATCAACTAATCTAAAACAGTCTGTATGCATGTTGGATTTGGCTCTGTATTATTAACAAGCTGACAAATCATTGCATTCCAGTGGTTCTAGTTCATCATTGCATTCCTGTGTTTAACTATCAGGGACAACAAAGAGATGATTTGCATATTCAGCAGTGATGCACTGTCCCATCTCAGGACTCATGCCAACCTGAATAATTGCAAATACCTCCTGTTTAGGAAGGCAAACTTCGATTCAGTATTCAGTGTAATTGAATTTGCAGGTAAACCTAGAACAATCTCAGGCGATAAGAAGCTCGCACTCTGCAAGCTTCTTATCACCTTTAATGGCATATTGACGATTGTCATTATTTAGTGATGACTGTAGAAACTTCCCTCACTATTGCACTGCTGCACTTTTGGTCCTCTTTAGCTCTGTAAATATCATTTGCATTCCCTACCAAAGCTAATTTTGCACAGAGATTAGACAAATAATGTGGGCACCGGAGTGGCAGCCTCGGACACATTGGCTCCCGGCAAATCCTTAGTTTTGATTCGCACCATGCCAATTGCCTGTATCCACAAATAATTCCGGGTGCAGCGCCTGTCGCACTTGGCAAATAAAGTATTCTGATTCTGATTCTGAGATGCAATGCTGCTCTGCTAATTTTCCTTAAACAATCTTTGTATGGATTTTCTTAGCATTACACATGTGGAATTACTGGTTTAGAGGATTTATACCATTAAAAAAGTGTGTGGATGATATTCCACTTGATCAACCTTTGTAAAGTTCACAAACCCATGTGAGATAATTAACATTTCTATCTAACAAAATTAGGTGCATCGGAGTATTGTATCAGTAAGAGAAGAGGACATAATTAAAGCAAATAAATGATTCTATATTTTGTTTACATCAGGTTTCTGACATTGTACTTAGAGGTATTTATCATTGTAATTCTGTTAAGATGAATAATTACATTCCATTTATATCATCAACTGAATGAACCGACTCCATTGTTGTTGGAAAGAAGTGAAAGCTTAGACAGATATGAAACATGCCACTTGACATCTCTGTATCTTGTAATAATTATGTATCATTAGCAGTTGTTTATTTCTATGAGACTTAGGCAAGAGTGATGAGAACAATAAAAAGTTGTTAAATATATTGATGCATCCAGAAATTAATCAAATGAGGCAGAGACTACGTGCATCATCACATGTTCCTCAGGGAACTAGGCGTGTTTGGTTGTAGCTTTAAACTCATACACTACAAGGATAGTACAAATGGTAGTCCAGGAGTTGGGGTGGGTGTTTTGTGTGTGTGTGTGTGTGTGTGTGTGTGTGTGTGTGTGTGTGTGTGTGTGTGTGTGTGTGTGTGTGTGTGTGTGTGTGTAATATTATATGCCTGATGCTAGATCAACTCACAACTCAGCAGCCTGACATCTCAGTGCACCACTCGACGGTACCAGAAATACTATTCAAGTGGACAGAGTAGCTGGTTCAGTGGTACTAAAATAAGACAGGTGTCAATATGACCTTACTTATGCCTCGCTTGTACTGAGATTACATAGCAGTCTGTGTAATCTAATTTGTAATTGCTCTGGTTTACTGCACATGCGGAGGTGTGCTTGTGTTGCTACTGAGCTTGTGTGTTTACTGTGCGTCCACAGTGATCGAAGAGAATGTGCGTAACCATGATATGATTGGCAACAATGCCTTGTGGGGGGCTGCACAAAGTGAGGGGGGACGCCAGATCACTGAGGAAAGCCTCAATAGAATCTTGAGGCTCTCCTCTCTTAAAGTAACTATTTATTTCATTTTTTACTTGACCTTCAGCTTGGGTACACTTTAAGAGGGCTTAAAGCACCTCTAAATTGAGAGGCATATAGAGGCTGACAGATTTATTTTCTTTTAACCAGATCACCCCCAAGGGGTTTTTACCCTAATGGACCAAAGCAATTTTCACCTGTCAGAGCTCCTCTGAGTTATTGCCAATAACTTTATTACTACTTATCACAACAAAATGATCTATACCTTGTTTTTTCGCCACTAATTAGGCTTTCTGTGGATTGTACATTTTGCTAATTGCATTTTAATGGGAAAAATAAGAAAAACATTGGAAAAAAATCATTATTTCTTAGTTTTTGGCCATTATAGTTTTAAAATAAAACTTTCTCCTGTGGATAAAACCCACACATTTTATTTGCCCATTTGTCCCGATTATTAAACCATTTAAATTATGTCCCCATCACAATGTATGGCGACAGTATATTGCTTGGAAATATAGGTGTTATTTTTCAGTTTTGTTTTTCTTTTAGTCCACTCTATAATTACAAGCCCCTATGTAGAAAAGTAATAGTAATATATCCTCATAAAATATAGATTGAAAAAGCTGAGTCTCTAAGGCAACTATTTATGAATTTTTCTAACTGATTTTTTTTTACAAGTGTTTTTTTTTAGGGGGGGGGGGCAGCCTTTGGAAGTATAAGTTATTCATTCTATTATTCTATTAATATTTAATTATAAGTGTATGTGTATGTATTTATGTATGTGTAATTTTACTTTTTGGCCACTAGATGGTGCTGCAAACACTCTCCTGTTTTATAGGAAGCGTTCACATTATTTTAACATTTTAATGCCTCTGACTGCTTCCTGGTGTATAAATGGACATGGCCCCTGATTGGGGCCATGCTCATTCACTCCAGGCATTGCGATTGGGTAGAGGAGCACTCAGTCCTCTTCCACAATCACGGAATGCAGTGTCCTAATTGGTAACGGTGGTGGGTGTGTGTGCACGTATGCACATGTGCACAGCGGCGGCGGGAGCGAGTGACTTATTAAAACGTCCTGTGGCCGTTAACAGGCTCACACAGGACGTTTTAATAAGGCGGCTTGTCGTTAACTGGTTAAACAATACCAATTACCTGATAGTCCTGCTGAGCTTTCTGGAATCAGTAGTGTCTGAATCACACACTTGAAACAAGCATATGGTAACTGCAGTCAAACATCTGATCTGCATGGTTACTCAGGGTCTGTGGCTAAAAACATGAGAAACAGAGGATCAGCAGGAGCATGTAGAAGTATTCTGAGTGCCTTATAGGGCAGCGTATTACCCCCCTGGTCCTCTCCTGGGTACATCTCTTGAGTTTCCTTCTATCTATGCTTTGTATTCTATGCTGTGTGTATTTGCTGTATGTAATGTATGTACCTACTGTATGTCTACTGTATGCAAAATTGCACCATTCTGCTAATGTACCGACCCTGTTGTGCCAAAATCAATTCTGGGTACAACTCTTGTACTTTGCAAAATAAACCTGATTCTGATTTAATAGTGCTTTCATGTCTGAGGTTTTTAAATTTTGAGTACCGGTAAGCATTTGTTGAAAACTGTGTAAATAATAACACAAAAAGCTCTGCATTTTTCTACTTAACTTATTTTGGGCACGTAGCAGCTTTCAGTCTTCAACTATCCCTGAAATGTGGTCTTCCTTTTATTACACAAGTGCAGGGTGGGGGTCAAGAAACTAGGAAGGGATAATGAATTGGTGTTTCATGAATTATCAACATTTTATATTTTATTTTTTATTTTGTTAAAATAAAATCATAACCAGATTTGCAAATTTTGCTTTGAGTTACTATACTTTCTGCTGTATAAGACGCTCCGGAATATAAGGTTTAGAGGGCAAAAAACAGGGGAAAAAATATAAACTAAACCTGGTGCGTCCGTATTTCAGAAGCGTCTTGTACATGCCCTCCCCCAAATGGTGTCCTCCTGTGTACCTCATGTGTCCTCTTATCTCTCCCTGTCTACCCTAAGTGTCCTGTGGTCTCCACCTGTGTCCTGTGGTCTCCCCCCTGTGTCCTGTAGTCTCCCCCCTGTGCCCTGTGGTCTCCTCCTGTGTCCTGTGGTTTCCCCCCTGTGGTCTCCCCCCTGTGTCCTCTGGTCTCCCCCTGTGCCCTGTGGTCTCCCCGTGCCCTGTGGTTGCCCTCCTGTGTCCTGTGGTCTCCCTCCTGTGTCCTGTGGTTGCCCCTTGTGCCCTGTGGTTGCCCCCCTGTGGTCACCCCCCCGTGTCCTCTGGCCCCCCTCTGTGCCCTGTGGTTGCCCCGTGTCCTCTGGTCCACCCCCTGTGCCCTGTGGTTTCCCCCTATGCCCTGAGGTTGCCCCCTGTGTCCTCTGGTCCCCCTGTATCCTCTTGTCCCCCCCCTGTACCCCGTTGTCCCCCCGTTTCCTCTGGTCCCCCATGTGGTCGCCCTCCTGTGTCCTCTGGTTCCCAACCCCATGTCCTCATGTTTCCCCACTGGGCCTGGCCTGCCCCCCGCTTATGTCTCCGGGTCCCCCGTGCAGTGTCAGTGGCAGCAGCTTACCTCCTCCATCTTGCCTGCGGCGATTGAAGACATCCGGCTTCCCTGTGCAGCTTCCTCTAGTGCTGGGCTGGCTTCTAATGATGCGTCATTGATGACGTGTCCTTAGAAGCTGGCACTAGAGGAAGCCACACAAGGAAGCCGGATGTCTTGAATTGCCACGGGCAAGATGGAGGAGGTAAGCAGCCGGCACAGACTGAACGGGGGACCCGGAGACATAGGCGGGGGGGGCTGCGAGACATAAGCAGGGGGCAGGATAAACGCACAGTGGAGAGCCAGGCCCAGCGGGGACACAGGCAGTGAATCACCAATGGCGGCGGGTCGGCGGTTTGTATCGGTGGGCGTTCGGAATCGGAAGTCGGGGATTCCCTGCCTTTGCCGTATAAGACGCAGGGACGTTTTCTCTCCGTTTTTGGGGAGAAAACGTGCGCCTTATACAGCGAAAAGTACGGTATGTCTTTTCTTAACACTTAAAGAACTCCGGAAATGGTACTTCTTACTTTGATCATGAAAGCTGGACGCAGGAGCTTTGCAAGCTCAGACTTACTGTATTTAACAGTTGCTCCTGTTATAGTCTGATGAAACAGGTATAGACCCACGAAAATGTGTTGCTTTTTAGAGTTACGAATAAAATCATTTTTTTCTACTGTAAACTGACTATTTTGAGTCTGCTTGGGGAGGTAAGTCCACCACTACCTCCTTTTTTTTTATAAACTGTTTTTAAAAATTTTACTCTGCACTGGCACCTCTGTTCAAATTATAACCTAATGAAACCTGGATTTTTGGGTTCTGTTTTGAAAACAGGTGCTATTTGCCTCTGACCAATAGCTCTAACCAATCAAGCAAGCTTTCCTCTGGTCAATTCCAGATACAACAGCAAAAAATTTGGATGCGTAATCTTGATTGCAAATGTTGAACTCATATGCTAATTTTAGCTGAGATCTGCTTTTAAATGAAAGACTCAGAAACTAGATTAAAGAACTAGCTAAAGCAGAAACAGAGAGAAAATGTGTTGATCTTAAAGAGACACTGAAGCGAAGAAAAAATGATGATATTATGATTTGTATGTGTAGTAGTGTTGGGCGAACACCTGGATGTTCGGGTTCGGGCCGAACAGGCCGAACATGGGCCAGATGTTCGGCATGTTCGGCCTGAACGCCGAACTCAATGGGAGTCAATGGGACCCCCGAACATGCCCATTTTGGGGGCCCCATGGGGTCGCAGGCATAAGGGGGGAGCATGCCCCGGTCGCGGGGGGGGTCGGAAATTCCCCCCACCCCCTCCGCTAGCGCTCCCCCCTCTGCCCGCTTCCCCATACAAAAAGTTTGAAACAAGTTCAATAGTACCTGGGCTGGTGGCACTGGCTGGCAGTGGAGTGAGGAGGAGGAGGAGTCCGAGTAGCAGAGTGACGCTGAGGCCGGGCAGCGGGCGGTTCAGCGCTAGTACCCTTGTGGTACTTCCGCCCTTTCTCTGACCTCACGTCCTCTGCGTGATGACGCATACGAGGGTACGCGTGATGCGTACCCTCGTATGCAGAGGACGTGAGGTCAGAGAAAGGGCGGAAGTACCACAAGGGTACTAGCGCTGAACCGCCCGCTGCCCGGCCTCAACGTCACTCTGCTACTCGGACTCCTCCTCCTCCTCACTCCACTGCCAGCCAGTGCCACCAGCCCAGGTACTATTGAACTTGTTTCAAACTTTTTGTATGGGGAAGCGGGCAGAGGGGGGAGCGCTAGCGGAGGGGGGGGGGGGAATTTCCGACCCCCCCGCGATCGGGGCATGCTCCCCCCTTATGCCTGCGACCCCATGGGGGGCAGTATTCGGCCGAACAGGGCCCTGTTCGGCCGAACAGGGGCCCTGTTCGGCCATGCATTCAGTAGTTCGGCGAACCCCGAACAGTTTGGCCGAACACCACCAGGTGTTCGGCCGAACTCGAACATCACCCGAACAGGGTGATGTTCTGCAGAACCCGAACAGTGGCGAACACTGTTCGCCCAACACTAAGTGTAGTACAGCTAAGAAATAAAACATTAAGATCAGATACATCAGTCTAAGGGCTGGTTCAGACGGACGTTTGCAGAGCGTTTACTGCCAGCGTTCGGGGCTTGGCGTTAAACGCTCCCATTCAAGTGAATGGGAGCGTTTGTACCAAGCTTTTACGCGCGTTTGCACAAACGCGGCGTTTGGGTCCCGAATTTCACTGGCGTTCAAGGAGCCCCTGGAAGCTACATGTTGCTTCCAGGGGTGGTTAACCGCGACGGGTAATGTCCCTCTAGGGGAAGAAAAAACGCGACCGCATCCGAACGCAATGCGAACGCTGCTGAAAGCCCAAACGCGTCACGAACGCAACGCCAACGAACGCGACACCTCCAAACGTCCGTCTGAACCAGCCCTAATTGTTTCCAGTACAGGAAGAGTTGAGAAACTCCAGTTGTTATCTCTATGCAAACAAGCCATTAACCCCTTCCGACTAAGTCTTAGTCGTGGAGAGTGCTGTTATCTGACTTTTATTATCTCAACTGTAAGTGAACTGTTTACTTTTTCTCTGCTAGAGGAGAGGTCATTACTTCACAGACTGCTCTGAAAGACTCATTTTGAATGCTGTGTGTTGTGTAATCTGCACATATTATAGAATGATGCAATGTTAGAAAAAACACTATGTACCTGAAAATAAAAGTATGAGAATATTTTCTTTGCTGCTAATCTTCTAGTAATTATTCATAGTACACAACCAATTCACTATATCATATTTTTTTTCGCTTCAGTGTCTCTTTAAAAGATGTCTGTATTTGTCCACCTTTTTTTACAGTAACCATTGAAAATGATAAACTCACTACAAACTACACCTTTCCCCTAAGTTTCACCAACATTTGTGAAAAGGACTTAATTTTGCTTTTCAGTGAAAATGGGCACTGACTACTATGAGTGACAAGTGATTTTCAACTTTTCCAGGCAGAAATTACAGAAAAAGTGTGTGTGTGTGTCATATTTATCCTGAAATATATTTATCATTGTGTTGAGACTTTACATGTGCCTGTGCATACAAAACCTGACAAGTTTTGAAATGTTTGCAACCAATTACCAGTATCAGGAACAATTTATATTGTTCATTAAACAATATGTGTTTTTTACAAGAGGAGAAAATTGCAGCGCTTTCAAATGCAGGCTGTACCTGAGTTGACCAGCTGCATAGATGTGCAGAGTGCAAAACACAGGCAGAATACACAACTTACATTCAAAACTGATGCATGTAACGATTGGTGTCAGCACGCAGAGAGAATCTGATTATTGGTGATCTGCAGTATCACCAAGAATGCAGATATATACCTGATTATTGATGATCTGCAGAATCAACGATAATACAGATATATTGCTAACCTCTGGACACCTAAGGTATGTGAGTGTTTGGTGTAACAGTAATACGTTGAGTAATGCACCTGCTGAGCAAGTGACCAGATGCAGCATGGAATACTGCTCTTGAGGACACAGGAACCTTCCAGCAGCCTGAGACTCTCCAAGAGGTGGAGTCAGGCTGGAGATAGGAAGGACCAGAGAGTAAGTGACACCTGAAGGTGGATGTCACTATCTGATCTGGAGACTATTTCTTAAGAGGAGAGATAGCTCTCGAGGTCGGGCAACACACTGACAGATAAAGTACAAAAACAGAAGACTGATACGGTATCCAAGGCAAGCAGGGTCTGGCAACGGAATATCAGATATGCGAGGTACCGAATCAGAGATCAGAGGGATAGTCAAAAAAGCAGTAGGTCATAACAGATATCAACAATGCCTAGTCTGAGTGTGAGGTCCTTGGTCTCTACACCCTGGAACTAGTCTGAAGTATAACAGATTGATAACACAAGTTCCCTAGTCTGGGTGTGAGGTCCGTGGTCTCTACACCCTGGAACTAGTCTAAAGTATAACAGATTGATAACACAAGTTCCCTAGTCTGGGTATGAGGTCCGTGGTCTCTACACCCTGGAACTAGTCTGAAGTATAACAGATGATAACACAAGTTCCCTAGTCTGGGTGTGAGGTCCGTGGTCTCTACATCCTGGAACTAGTCTAAAGTATAACAGATGATAACACAAGTTCCCTAGTCTGGGTATGAGGTCCGTGGTCTCTACACCCTGGAACTAGTCTAAGCATAAACAGAATAACAATAAGTAATCTTGCTCAGTGTGAATTCCCAGGTCCACCTGGTTCAAAAACACTGTTGGATCTGACTAAAGGTCTGAGTGGGTGAGTGCTTCCACGTAGTGTTCGCAAAGGCAGACAACTTGAGACTGGCCAGCAGTAACTATATATGGAGTAGTGCTCTCCGGCACCACCCCTAATTGATCAACCAATAATATCCTGCTCTGAAGTCAGCTGATCGGCGTGATCAGCTGACCTCTCCTGCCCAGTACAAGAGTTCTGCCTCTCAGCGCGCGCGCGCATATTCCTAAGCCTGTGTGCACTAACAGACTCAGCCACACCAGACACACGCTGCCGCGTGCAAACCGCCGCGCTGGACGCGGAACCAGCCGCTTTACTGTAGTTACATGCGGCGGCTTTTCCGCGTTCTGCCCTGTTACCAGACGCACGCTTCCGCATGCAAACCGCCACATTGGACGCGGAATCAGCCGCCTCCTCAGCAGCACACACGGCAGCTTTTCCGCGTTCTCTCACAATGCAGCAAATTGAGGACATTAGCTTCCAAAAACTGTTTACGCGCAGATTGCTCAGTATTAGACTTTTCCACGATGTTGACATGTCCTCACGTAATAGACCTAACCACTAACAAACAATTAAAACATATTGTGAACCTGGGGCTGCAAGCAACAAATGGTCTACACATGTTCTAAATAAAAGCAAAAGATTGGTAGTGCTCTTAATCAGGCTGCAATTGAAATGAAGCCAACCAACAGTTTTTCTAAGTTGGTCTGCGGCTCACCTTAGCGCAACATTGTAGCAGGCCTCATATCCCAGGATATTGCAATCTGCTTTCACAGACTCTCTGCCCTCCTCAACTAGTCTGATATTAGTGAGAAATCCTTTGTGTTATCTATAAGTGTAATTAGTTATTCTGCATCATGTGAGGTAGTGGACTTGAAAGTAGGCAGAGTAATGTGATGGTAACGTTACTTCTGATTAGTCCTCCTTGAATAGGCTGAAGAAACTTGTCTGGATAAGAGATGCAAAGGGCAGTGAAAAAAATCAGACTAGTTTATATGGCTAAAAAGAACTATAAATCCGTGTCTGTTCTGTTCCATTATTCATATAACTGGAATCTCAAAGTATGCATCCAAGTGAGTCAGCATCAGCTTAGGAGCTAAACATCCTCCTTATTGTAGCTCTCATAAAATGGACATGGATAAAATCCAAATGTTTGATGCTGAATTATTTCAGAGCATCCTGATCCTTTCTCAAATACATTTAATTTGATTGATACTTGTGTCCATCAGTTATTTATAGCATTGCTAATAAACATATCATCCAAAAGATAAGAAAGTCTGCCACTATGAGGTTTATTAAACATCAATATAGTGCTGGTGCATACATTAGCATATGTAGGCAAGTTTCAATGTAAATGACAGTCTGTACAAATGCAAGACAATACTTAGCAGTTAGCAGCTCTAATAAGCTAGAGTGGGAGGGGCAAAGGTGGGCTCCTGTGGTGCACAGCCTAACAACTGTTTCACAGAGTGATTCCTGCCTTCTTCCGAGGCTGGGTGCACAAATGAGCATTGCACAGAGCAATTGTAATAAGTGTCTCAGATTGAGAAGTACTTTTGGGCCACCGCAGCACAGCACTGCACCTGTTGTCTTGAGCACATGAAGGTTTACTGGAGTGTCTACCTCTGACAGCTGCCTTTTTACCACTGGTTTTGTACTGCATGTCCTGAGTGCCAGCCTCCTCCTCTATATCATTAAAATTGATAAATCGCTTTAAAAATGTTCATAGCTTATACCATTAAAGTGTACCAGAGATGAGAAATAATAAAATATTTATACATACCTGGGGTGTTCTCCAGGCCCCTCTGCACGGATCTTTCCCAGGTCGTCCAGCTCCGTAAGTTTGGCAAGTCAGAGCCATTTAGCAAATGTGCAGTGCAGATGCTGGGAGCGCTGTGTGCACTGCGCAACCTGACTGCCTAAACTTATGGGGCTGCTAACGGGAGACCGAGAAGCAGGAGGAGGGCGGCGTGGGAGTTATCGGTGTGGAGGGCCTGGAGGGCCCTCCCACGTATGTATAAATCTTTTATTATTTCACATCTTAGGTTATCTTTAAGTCTACTCTGACCAATAACTAACATAATGTCATCGTATTTTCCACCTACTGGAATGTCATATTATTAAAAAGCATCTTTATATTTCAATTTGAGGACAGCTATGAATTTTCAAAATTAGTTGAAGCTAATCTCTAACATCATTTCTAATATTTGAAGAACGTAAATTGAGAACACTATAAGTGTGAAAGGAATTAAGGTGGGAAGTCAAATAGGCTTATTTGTCTTTGTTGAACCGGAGGGCTGTTTACCTCTCATAAGAAAAGTTAATAAAACATAAGGATGCTTGCTTACTATAAAATTAAAGGGGACAAGTCACAGTGCCTGCTTATTAATATACATTGAAAATGCATAAGAAACATATTGTTCCAATGGATTTATTCTGAGAAAAAATATCTGGATATAAATCTAGTTATTCCATTCTTAGCCACTCTTTATTTTAGCTACATTTCACTTTCAAACTAAGTGATAAAGTGATATACAAATTAAGCTAACCAAAAAAAGTCTGTGATTTAGCAGTATTTAAGATGATAATATTACCAATAACATTTTATTGTTTAGAACATTTCCAGTTATGGTCCTTCAAGCATACCTTCAAAAACTCAAAAGAGCAGTTCTTTATGTTGCATGAGCTGAAAGACTTAGGCCCATATCCAATTAACTTTTTCTCCTGCGATTTCTCCTAGGTGATATTTTTGAACTTGTCAGTTAAGACACCAGAAAGTAATAACATACTCAAAATAAATTTGACAGTACTTTTTCATCTACTTGTTGGTACTTTTTTAGTTGAAAAGTGCAGGAAAATTAATTTAAATCGAAGATGGAAAACTACCTAATAGGAGAAAACTCGGGTGAAAAAGTAAATTGCATATGGGTCCTAGAGTTTCAGCCAAACTAATGACAAACAAGTAAGGAAAAGCAGCAATAAATAACCATTAAAACCTTTGTATAACAAAATTGCAACAAGCTCTGAACTTCTACAGACTTGAAAACAGTTACACAGGGCAGAACGATAACTATATGCATTGCTCCTTGCTTGGGTTGCAATCTGGCATACGTGTACATTGGGAAAATGGAGCGACCAGTTAAACAGCAGCTACAGAGGCATAAACGGGATATTACCAATTTTGCACAAGGCAAGAAGGATTCTCAAACATCTGTTTCAAGACATTTTTTGAATAAACATCATACATCTGCTCAGTTAAAATGGTTTGTCCTTGATGGAGTAATGGCACTTCCTAGGGGGGGTGATAGGAAAAAACTGCTTCTGCAGCATGAGGCTAGGTGGATCAGAAGATTTAATTGTGTCCAGCCAAATTGGCTGAATGAATGCTTAAAGTGAACCTAAAGGCAAAAAAAAAATGAAATGAACTCACCTGGGGCTTCCCTCAGCCCCCTGCAGACGATCAGTACCCTCGCAGCTCCGGTCCGATGCTTCTGGACCCGCCGGCGACGACTTCCGGTTTCGCCGCCACCGGCCGACAGGCACGGGAACGCGAGTGATTGTTCGCGTTCCCAGCCTGTATATCGCCCCCTATGCTGCTATTGAGGCCTCCTGGCCGCAATAGCAGCATAGGGGGCGATATACAGGCTAGGAACGCGAACAATCACTCGCGTTCCCATGCCTTTCGGCCGGTGACGGCCAAACCGGAAGTGTTCGCCGGCGGGTGCAGAGGCATCGGAGCGGAGCTGCAAGGGCACCGATCGGCTGCAGGGGGCTGAGGGAAGCCCCAGGTGAGTTCATCTAATTTTTTTTTTGACTTTAGGTTATCTTTAAGTTTAAAATGCTTTCTTTGATGTGTTTCTCTCCTAGGATCTACTTGACTGCTATGAAAAATTCAACATGAGACTTAAACGAAACAATTGGTATCGTTAACAAATTAAAATTAATTGGTTGTATTGTTAAAAATATGAAATGATGATTATTTGCAATACATGTTCCGGGTTTGACTAACCTCAGTGATTTGGCTGGGGTAGACACTTATGTGTAGTTCCCTGGATCTTGTGAAAGATGTGGGTTTATTTTTTCTATGTGGTGATCATGTGATTATGCTTTGTTCCTGTGGGTGGGGTATATAAATGTCACTGATGAAGGGTATGGTACACCTGAGGAAGGGCGACGCCCGAAACATGTTGTGTACCTTGTCATGCTTTGTTTGTGTGAATACAGTGATTAAGAAGCCTTTCTGAGTACAGTCTCTATTTTGTAGGTTTCTATCTTCTGGCATAAGGGTACTCAACTTTATACTCCAGCTTGTAAAGAGTTAAGAAACAGATCATAACTCCCAGAATGCTAGCCCAGCACCAAAACCCATGGCTGTAAAGAACCTTTGAATTTTGTATCCTCAACTTACAGTAAGTATTTCCAGATGCATAGATTTCAATATTTATTATCTTGAATGTATACGTGAAAATCAATCCCATCGTACTTTTACAAAATTCAGTAGAAATTTGAGATGAAATATTCAGAATACCTTTCTTATATTTGATATATATTTTTTATCAAAAAAGATCCCTGAGTAGTCAAAAAATAGGAGAATGTATCATTCATTTCCCTAGCTTAGAGTCAGTAAGGCAAAAGGTTCCAATTATTTTATAACCAATTATTAGGATGAAGTCAGTTTGAAAAAGAGCCCTCTTTTAAGAATCAGAAAAATTATCTAAGGAAAAACTTTTCAGAAAGCCAGTGGTTTAAAGCAATATTGTGGTCTTATAACATCACTGACTCTGCTACTCACTGAGGATGAGTAAATAATATTACACTGAAGTCATATTCCATCTAGACTATCAGAATTGCTATCCATCAGTTACTACTGCTGGTTGTAGGCAATGTGGGGTGGAAGGCTTGCCATAATCCAGGAAATATGTTACACAATGTATTTTGCACCACCAAGCCATGCTTCCCTATACTAGTAAAAGATGACCATCTAGAAATATTTTGCTAAAAAAGTAAATAAAATTATAAATCAATTTATTTTACACGTTATAAAATGTAAGCTCCCTCCTCAAATGGTGCTACAGCCTAATTTGGGTCTTGGCCTCCTTCAGTTTTCTGCCCCATTCTGGTCCTCCAAGTCTGGGGGTTGGGCAATGGGCTAACAACCTTTTCAAGTAAAAAACGAATCGTTAACCACTTGCCGACTGCACGCTTATACCGTGCGTCGGCAAAGTGGCAGCTGCAGGACCAGCGACGCAGTACTGCGTCGCCAGCTGCAGGCTGATTAATTAGGAAGCAGCCGCTCGCGCGAGCGGCTGCTTCCTGTCAAATCACGGCGGGGGGCTCCGTGAATAGCCTGCGGGCCGCCGATGGCGGCTCGCAGGCTAAATGTAAACACAAGCGGAAATAATCCGCTTTGTTTACATTGTACGGCGCTGCTGCGCAGCAGCGCCGTAAGGCAGATCGGCGATCCCCGGCCAATCAGCGGCCAGGGATCGCCTCCAGGGGACGTCCTGTCACTGGCTGCACAGGACGGATAGCGTCCTGTGCAGCCCGGATCACCGGGAGGGAGAAGTAGGAGAGGGAGGGGGGTGAATGTCGCAGCGGAGGGGGGCTTTGAGGTGCCCCCCCCGCAACTAGCCTGCACGCAGGAGCGATCAGACCCCCCCTGCACATCATCCCCATAGGGGGGAAAAAAGGGGGCGATCTGATCGCTCTGCGTGCCCTCTGATCTGTGCTGGGGGCTGCAGAGCCCACCCAGCACAGATCCCTTCAAACAGCGCTGGTCCTTAAGGGGGGGTAAAGGGTGGGTCCTAAAGTGGTTAAGAAACCTTCAGAGAGGAAATGTAAGCCTAGTCTACTTATATGGGGTGCTGCAGTTTTATTAGCTTGTTAATCATTCACCAGAATATTCTAATCAGTAAAACGGAAGACTGGACTATTACTGTGTGATGGTGGATCATCTCCAGAAGATAAGTGAAACCTGCACGGAATTCTTAACTCGTTATCATTGTTGGAACTCTGGATGTCTAGGTCTACCTCTGAGGTGTGTATCTTAACAATAACCAAAACCCCTAATGTGTCTATTAGTCGTTTAATTACAGTGAGTTACCCATCCAAGTGCACATGATGAATGGTAGTGTCTGCAATCTTGGTACAAGGGAACCATTTGATATGAGTGTGCAGGTTCATTTGTTATTGCTATAATCCATGTCCTCTGGGAATGTAAATAACCTAAGTTTCTTTAGGGTAATTTTGGAACTCAGTGTATATATTGAAGAGGTAACTATATTCCATTAAGCTGCAAGGTAGGGTGACCAAACAACCAGGGGCGTAACTAGATTTAATAGGGCCCCCCCTAAAAAAATGATAGCATGGGGCCCCCATGGTCCCTGAACCCCATGTGGGTCACGTGATCAGGAGCTGGGGAATGGCAGCAGAGAGTGTTCTGCTGTGAAGCAGTGTCTGGAAGCAGGACAAAATGACACACACTCCCGCTACTTGCTACTCTGCATGGCAAGAGGAGGTGGTGGGGACGATTTTGTGAGGAACTTGGAGGTTTTTTGCTAATTGGCTGCACTTGTGGTTGGGGAGAGGAAGGAGGGGCTGCCAAAGCCTCCAGGCCCCTCTGCGATGGCGGGGGTCGCAGGTGTGATTGTTATGCCCATGCAAACAACCTTAAAAGAAAAACACTAATACAGTGGGAGCCCAAATGGTGCAGTATGTCCCAAGAAGAATGATGGAGAAAAAAGGAAGGTTGCACAAAGGGCAAACAACCTCTGAAAGCAGGTGGAGATCTACAAACCCGACTCCACTTGGGTGTCAGGCTAGAGCTGGATGTAGTCACACTCTTGTGAAAAACAACAAAAGGTCCTATCGATGGAAAAGCCACTAGGTACCAATGTACACCCCTCCCAAATGAAATTTATATTAATATGAACTTGTCATTATTGAGGTTACTCACCTCTATTTTTAGCTATCTTTCAGTTTTATATACTCCTGGTCACCTTTTCCCCCCTTTGTCCATTTAAATAGATCCCCCAAAATAGCACAGCTTAAAGAGAAACTCCGACCTAGAATTGAACTTTATCCCAATCAGTAGCTGATACCCCCTTTTACACGAGAAATATAATGATTTTGACAAACAGACCATCAGGGGGCGCTGTATGACTGATTTTGTGCTGAAACCCCTCCCACAAGAGGCTCTGGTACCGTACGGTACTCTGGGCAAACTGCCACAATGTAACAATGTTCACAGAGAGGAAATGGCTGTTTATAGCTGTCTGCAACAGCCAAAACAGCTAGGAGCAGCTACATAACCTGCCCACAGTAAAAATGTCACCATGTAATACATGTCAGAATGTGAAACTGGGAGAGGAAAGATTTTACAATGAGCAAACACTGCCTAAATCATTTATACATAATTATGGTAAAAATGAAGCACTTTTTTATTACATTATTTTCACTGGAGTTCCTCTTTAATGCAGGTATTTTGAAAATCACTTAACAGCTATGGATAACTAGGCTGAATAATATTCCAATGTATATCAATTCCGAACAACAACAGACAAAGGACTCCTGTAAAATTTTAAAAGTTAATAGTTAGGTAAATATATGCCACATGCATGAAAGAAAAATTGCCAAAAGAACAGCAATATTATATCTGTGCTCTGTACTGTGATTTGTGGATTAAGTACTCAAACTTCATAATAATAATTATCAATGGAAAAGAGGTTCTTCCCCATCTTTGATTCTCTAAGAGGAATTGAGAGTATAAGAATTAGCAAGGATTTTATATCGCTTTATATCTCTGTTTCACAGCGCCAAATTGGAGAAAAATAGCTCAGACATTGTCCCGTATTGACCTGAGGAAGTGGGTCGGTCCCATGAAATGCATTGTCTTTTTATTGGTGTCTAACAATAAAAATCTTAAACTCTTATCATGAGATAAGACTGTTCCTATTACTTACCTCCACTTACAACATATTGTCTCAAAATTGGAGCACTAACAGTAAATTCTTACCTTCAATAAATTATCCCATGCCAATATCCTGTAGACCTTGATGAAGTAGCAACTGATGCCGTACAGAGCTGAAAAACTCCAAGAGCTGGAAGCCTATCAGTTTTTGCAGAAAGCACTGCTGTAACTAAAGCTAATAAATTCCTAGAGCAGGGGATTTCTCACCAAAGCAGGGGGTTTATCAGCAAGTCCTGCACTTATTAAACCCGAGAAACTCCTTGACTCACCATCACGGAGCATTTCCATCAAGGTCTAGAGGATATTGCTTTTGTATACCGTATATACTCGCATATAAGCCAACCCGCATATAAGCCGACCCCCGAACTTTTCCCTGAAAAACCAGGGAAAAATAATTGACCCCCATATAAGCCGGAGGTAGGAAATGCTGGATTGTTGCAGCCCTCCAGTGTGTCCCAGTATAGCTAATATAGAGTCCAGTATGGGTAGGTAGTGCCTCAGTATAGCTAGTATAGTGCCCAGTTTAGCTAGTATAGTGCCCAGTTTAGCTAGTATAGTGCCCATTATAGCTAGTAAAGTGCCCAGTATAGCTAGTATAGTGCCCAGTATAGCCAGTATAGTGCCCAATATAGCCAGTATAGTGCCCAGTGTAGCCAGTATAGTGCCCAGTATAGGTAGGTAGTGTCCAGTGTAGCTAGTATAGTGCCCAGTATAGCTAGTAAAGTGCCCAGTTTAGCTAGTATAGTGCCCAGTATAGCTAGTATAGTGCCCAGTATAGCCAGTATAGTGCCCAGTATAGGTAGGTAGTGTCCAGTATAGCTAGTATAGCGCCCAATATAGCTAGTAAAGTGCCCAGTTTAGCTAGTATAGTGCCCAGTTTAGCTAGTATAGTACCCCAGTATGGCAAGTATAGTGCCCCAGTATGGCTAGTATAGTGCCCCAGTATGGCTAGTAAAGTGCCCAGTTTAGCCAGTATAGTGCCCAGTATAGGTAGTTAGTGTCCAGTATAGCTAGTATAGTGCCCAGTATAGCTAGTAAAGTGCCCAGTTTAGCTAGTATAGTGCCCAGTATAGCCAGTATAGTGCACAGTATAGCTAGTATAGTGCCCAGTATAGGTAGGTAGTTGCCAGTATAGCGCTCCCCCCTCCCCCCGTGGCCGCAGCTGCTATTACCTACTTAGGCAGCGGCTTCCTCTAATCCACGTTCCCCTCTCATGTTGCATATAAGTGTATCACAGCAGCGCGCCCGGCGCTGCTGCTGTGACGATGCAGGGGGCAGGAAAGAGCGCGGTTTCCTGTAGCGGCGATCTGTATCGTCGTTACCAGGGGAACCGCTTTTTCCTGCCCCCTGCATCATCACAACAGCAGCGCCGGGCGCGCTGCAGTGATACACTTATATGCAACATAAGAGGGGAACGCGGATTAGGAAGCGGCCGCTGCCTAAGCAGGTAATAGCAGCGGCGGCCGCGGGGGAAGTGGGGGGAGGGGGGAGCGAGGAGGGGGCGCGGACCACCAGACCATCAGGAAAGACTCGCATACAAGCCGCCCCCCAACTTTTCACCCCCTTTTTTGGGGTCAAAAATTCGGCTTGTAATTAACGTTAGACATTGACTCCTATTAAAGAATATTACAAATAATTTGGAATGGGGTATAAAAACACCTTTTCCATCCCAAACATTACGATCAATTTTCTCAAAAACTACAAGCTCTTTAAAAAAAGGTTGGGGGCTTCACAATAATTACATTATTTGTGAAATGCAGTAAATTCACAAATATTCTACTGGTCCACTCACCCTTAGCCAAAATAGGGATCTGCTCACTAAGAACAGTATGTGTGAATATGTCTGAATAAAAAAAGGTGGCCCATTGGTGTAAGACTAACATTCTGTTCTAACAAGCCCTGACTAGTCATAAAAAGGACTAACTATATTATCCTATTACATATACACAGGCAGTATTGTATTGATCTTCTAGTTTACTTTCCTATTCAAAGCACCCCAGTATGAAATTATCTTGGAGCACCCTCTGCCTATAAGATTGGTGTTGGGAAATTCACAATTCCAGCAGCATAAAATACATGGCAGGGCTCATTTGTGGGAAAAAATACAGTATATGCACATGATTTTAACCAAGCTATTTATTAAATTAGTTAAAAACATATCTTTTTATTTCAATCATTAAACAATCATGATTTTTTTTAGAGCCATAATATTCAGTTGTCTATTCCCTCAATTTTCACTGCCTCTATCTGACGTCTACAGAGAGCTTGAGGTCAGATTACAAGTAATTGGGCTTGATTCACAAAAGCGTGTTAACTCCGTTACCACGCCTAAAAACTCAGTTATTACGCCTAAAAGCTTTGCACGTGCAAACTAGGGTGCTAAGTAGTTTGCACTCTAGTTTGCACCCTAGTTTGCACATGCAATCTAGAGTGCAAACTACTTAACACCCTGGCTTGCATGTGAAAAGCTTTTAGGCATGATAGCTCAGTTATCACCCTTTTGTGAATCAAGCCCATTGCGTGCATTTAATGCACATAAGGTAGATAAGGCATACTTTTAAAATCTGCAGACCTAGAGAGCCTACTTTATTTCAGGAACATTTGCAAGAATTGTGTGATTATAATGAAGAATGAGTCTTTAATTTCCCCACATTTTAATTTTCATTTTTCCCCCATTGTTATTCAAAAACAATTGAAATATACTAGATTCACAGTGGTCAATTGCATAACGCAGGTGTTATAATGAAAGTGAACTGCAATGGAGACTGGACATAGACTTTAATGCAAAGCCTGCATGCAGTAATTTAGAATATTGTGTTCAGTTACACAGCACAGTACTGTGAACAGGCCCATAGAACTGTATGGGCAGTGAGTTGACATGTAGAATTATTATGCAACACAAATGAGCACTGTGAACCGGCCTTATATAGTTTATTTCTTTAGGAGCTTATGAACACAGAAAGAATCACAACATTTTCTGCTTTCCGAAGCTTTAAAATCTGCTGCCACTTTAACTGCACTAACACAAAAAAAAATATAGATGTTGAGATCCGGTGATAAACTATAATGTCCTTTATAGGAGAGGTTTGAGTAGAGGCCCCTCTCCTATCCAGTGCATCATTCAGATCTGGTAACTTTATTTTCAGTCTAATTTCAATCAAATTCAAGAAAATCACCAGGTCATCTCTGCAGGGAAGGATCTGCAATAAAATTAGCTGAAATCCTTGTGATGTATATAGCCGTCCCAGAGGGATTTCTTACAGTTAATGGAGTTCTCCTTAAGTTAAAAATGCTGACTACAGTGAAAATTGTCCTAGTGGTTGTCATTCTGATGTTAATAAAATATACTCTATACGATTTGAATGTTATTCCAATTAAATTCAGTCGGATACATCCTAAAACATTGTGACATTGTGATGTGCTAGTACAATCGGTACAAACAGTTATTTCCTGAGAAGCACATATCAGGAATATATATATACTAACTAGTTCAAGCTCTCTCTCAAACAGAAATTGCAGTTGAATAATGTTTGTATGATATAATTGCCCTTGTCAACCTTGAGCTCGGAATAAATAAACCCTAGAAAAGAAATCAAATCAATAAGCCACACACTGAGCAACTAACTACAACGCATCTTTGTTCACAGAAAGAACACATACATCAATTTATTGTGTGCAGCTTGCAATATTTGCCAAATTTGATCTGTCTTCCAATGTATTAATGTTATTGATTTTGCTAAGGCTAAAGAGGATGATGCTGAAATCTCTGCACCTGTGATTACACTTTTCTGCTTTGTATTCCAAAACCACAGCTGCCTTTTATGATTCAATAACAATGCTATGTGCTGTTGGGACACATATAAATATATCTCAGAAGGTCATTACTATGTAATTAAATATAGAAATTTAATTAATAGGGTCTAAATATACAAGTAAGGGCACTGTGGCTCTTTTCTGGCATGGTGGTGCAATGGGACTGCAATGACCGCTCAGCTTTCACAGCCTACGTCTCGTGACAAAATCAATAAATAAATACAATGTGAAAAAGGCAACTCGCTCAAAACTGAAACCCAATGAAAAACGTTGCTTGCAGCGATCAGTCCATTACTGAATAAGCAATCCTCTCACATAGCATATTTGAATGAACTCCAGATAACATTTGTGTTTCAAAATGATTTAGAGGACATTTATTTGTATATGAAATACCATATAAATCTTATATACCGTATTTTTCGCCGTATAAGACGCTCCGGCATATAAGACGCACCCAGATTTAGAGGGCAAAAATCAGGAAAAAAAGAAAAAACTAAACCTAGGTGTGTCTATGATGCAGGGGTGTCTTAAGGACTTTTTACCTCCCCCTTTCCAGTTACATTACATACTATTACACCACATATGGGGACAGTGTTATGTGCTGTGTCCCCCTGTGCCTGCTGTGTCCCCCTGTGCCTGCTGTGTCCCCCTGTGCTGTGTCTCCCTGTGCCTGCTGTGTCCCCCTGTGCCTTCTGTGTCCCCCTGTGCCTGCTGTGTCCCCCTGTGCCTGCTGTGTCCCCCTGTTCTGCCTGCCGTGTCCCCCTGTTCTGCCTGCAGCCCCCTGTGCCAGTGTCCCCCGTCCCCCTGTTGTGGCAGTGTCCCCCTGTTGTGGCAGTGTCCCCCTGTTGTGGCAGTGTCCCCTGTGGCAGTGTCCCCTATTGTGCCAGTGTCCCCTGTGGCAGTGTCCCCCTGTTGTGGCAGTGTCCCCCTGTTGTGCCAGTGTCCCCTGTGGTAGCGTCCCCTGTGCCTGTGGCCCCGTTGTCCGTGTGTCCTCCAGTGCCGGTGTCCCCCTGTGCAGGCAGTGTGAGTACACATACATTACCTGCTCCTGCCGCCGCGCTCCTGGCTCCCCGATCCTCTTCTTCCATCTACCGCTGCCCGCTGCTGCCCCCGCCGAACATCGCTGGCCTGTCTTAGCCGCATGGATACGCTATCAGCACACCACGTGCCGGGGTCACGCATGCCGCTGAACAACGCTGGCCGGTCCTAATTATCCGCGCAGGGATACGCTATCAGCGTGCGCCGGGTCACACATGCATATGCGTGACCCCGGCGCACGTGGTGTGCTGATAGTGTATCCCTGAGCGGCTAATTAGGACCGGCCAGCGTTCGGCGGCTTGCGTGACCCCGGCACGTGGTGTGCTGATAGCGTATCCCTGCGGCTAATTAAGACCGGCCAGCGATGTTCGTCGGGGGCAGCAGTAGATGGAAGAAGAGGATCGGGGAGCCAGGATTGGAGCCAGGAGCGCGGCGGCAAGAGCAGGTAATGTATATAGTGCTTCCCTGCGCACCTCTGCCTCCCGAAATCCGTACCTTCGCCGCATAAGACGCACCCACTTTTCCCCCAACATTTTGGGGAAGAAAAAGTGCGTCTTATACGGCGAAAAATACGGTACTTCCTTTTTGCATCTTTGAATATTTTTATTGTTCTGTGGTCACATATAATTGGTACTTTTTGTCTTTGTACACACGTTGTTGAATTAACATTGCAGTATGCAATGTGCACTTTATCAAGAAACTAAGGCCAAATTCACAGTGGTGCGTTGCGGCATAACAGCTGCTTTGTAATGCGGTGCGCTGCACTGCAATGCACCCCCTATGTAACATGTAACGTTTACCACACTTCTCCTCACAGACATAATTAGGATCCTCGTGTAATTGAAGTGGGAAATTTAGGCACGCGCTGTTATGTAGTTTGGAAACTTGGGCACCTCCATAGGTTCCATTATGAAAAGCAGCTATAGTGTAAAATTTGGGCGCCTGATAAATAGAACATTTTACACTATGGGCACCGGGGAAATAGAACATTTTACACTACAGTCGCTATTTATAAAGGTGCCTGTGGTGGCGCCCCAAAAGTATCACAATAGCAGCAGATTGGCAGTAGGGGTCAGTGAAGGTTAGGCTTGGGAGGGGGGTGGTTAAGGTTAGACATGGAGGCAGGTGTTTTTAAAGTGCATCTGTAATTAAAAAAACAGCCCCTATGGGTATTTACCTCGGGAGGGGGAAGCCTCAGGATCCCAATGAGGGTTCCCTTGTCCTCTTTGGCCTGGGGGATCCAGAGCTGGCAGCCCCGAAAATTCCCTGACAAGCACTGCGCAGGCGCAGCAACATTTACCTTCCCCAGCTCCAGCACAGGTGCAGTAATGGCTTTCTGATGGGCTCAGGAAGATATAGCCAAGCCTGATTAGGTCTGCTCTACTGCGCACAAGCCTGCAAATGCTCAGTGGAGCAGACATGATCAGGCTCGGCTATTTCCATCTGAGCCCAAATGGAAATCCTAGTGGCGTAGCTACAGATCTCAGGGCCCCGATGCAGAATTTGGACCCAGGCCCTGGTTACATTAATGTGTCCCCCTTCCCACCCCAGTATGGAAGCCAGATGAGCCCCACTTCTTTACCCCCCTCCTTCCCCATATGGTAGCCAGGTGTAGGTGCCTCCAGTATACAGTAGGTAGCAAGAAATAGGTGCCCCAGTATAGGTAGCCAGGAATAGGTGCCCCAGTATAGGTAGCCAGGAATAGGTGCCCCAAGTATAGGTAGCCAGGAATAGGTGCCCCAAGTATAGGTAGCCAGGAATAAGTGCCCCAGCATAAGTAGCCAGGAATAGGTGCCCCAGTATAGGTAGCCAGGAATAGGTGCCCCAGTATAGGTAGCCAGTAATAGGTGCCCCAAGTATAGGTAGCCAGGAATAGGTGCCCCAAGTATAGGTAGCCAGGAATAGGTGCCCCAGTATAGGTAGCCAGGAATAGGTGCCCCAAGTATAGGTAGCCAGGAATAGGTGCCCCAGCATAAGTAGCCAGGAATAGGTGCCCCAGTATAGGTAGCCAGGAATAGGGGCCTCCAGTATAGGTAGCCAGGAATAGGTGCCCCCAAGTATAGGTAGCCAGTTATAGGTTCCCCAGTATAGCTAGACAGCTATAGTATAGGAAGCCAAGAATAGCTCAGCCAGGAATAGGTGCCCCCAGTCTCCAGATGTCAGCATGTAGGGGGTTGACAACTGGTGTAAAGCAAGACAGCAGGAGTGACACCCTATGATTCAGCCTAATTTGCTGATCTGTGATGAAATCAGCCACTAATGTCGGTTAGCATGTCTTATACTATCATTCTGTGGATGGAAATAGTTGGAAACACTGAGGAATAATTATAGTGGACTTTGATGGACTGATCTATGCAGTAATACGTGTGCATGGTGTAAGCGCTGCATAAGCTCTGCTTATTCTAATCTTGATAGGGTGGTGATACCCCCCATTTTTGTGCAGCAATCAAGTAATTAAGTGTGGATAGGCCATTTATTGTTTGTGCGAGGAGCGCTCATACAACTACAGAAATAGCATAGTATTTAAAACCTGATGTCAGCAGTGCAGATCACCATTCTGCAAAACATCAGACAAGTTACCTTCCCTCCCTTCCTGTGATAGTGTCACAAGTCCGCAACCTTAATGCTTGAACTTTATTGGGTGTTTGTCTCCATTTTAACAGACAACTGACCTGAGAGGGATATGAAGGCTGCCATAGTTTTTTTTTCTTTTGAAACAATACCAGTAGCCTGGCATCTGTAGTGTCTGAATCTATGTATAATTATATCATATGGAAAACAAAAGTTTGCTTTCTTAAAACAGAAAATATTTGTAATTATTCAGGTTGGAGTGAGCTCCGAGATGTCTCCCAGTGCATCACTGCTGAATATAAGCAAATTAACCATTGTTGTCCCTGGAAGCTAGCCACTAGCCAGGAATAGGAATCTCCAGATCTAACTAGAAATCTCCAGCTCTGCCGGAATGCAATGATGTGTCAGTCTGTTAAATATGTTAAATAAATATGTTAAATATGCTAAATCAATATGTTAAATATTTAACAAGCTGACGCATCATTGCATTCCAGCGGATCTGGAGGCGTGTTTAGCTTACAGAGACAATAGATCATTTGCATATTTCAGCAGCGATGCACTGGGAGAAATCTCAGAGCTCACTCCAACCTAAATTATTGCAAATACGTTCTGTTTTAAGAAAGCAACATTTTGTTTTCCATGGCATTTTGTAAGAGGGCTTTTTGGTCCATTGTAGGCCCTTCTTCTGGTTCACCATGAGCTTGTTGGGTACTCTGTAACTCTAATTATATCCTATCAGTGTAGAAACCACTGCCACTGCCAATATATTCTTTACTACATACACCACATAAAAAATCACATAAAATAAAAATGTAGTTGTGAAACACTATGTGGAACAAAGTGTTACACTCAGTGCGCAGGGAATGATAATCAAAAGCCGTAGATACCAAGCACTTGTTTGTCATAGCCAGCACACTCATTATTTATTTGTTATGGATGTGCACTCTGATTACATATGACCACCCTGAGCTCAAAGATGTCTCTCTACAGCTGGGTCACCTACTACAGACTGCTTTCCACTGTTACATACTCACTAATCTTTTGGAACCCCTGATGTGATGGTCTGTATTTGGTGCAGCAGAAGCCAGTGCTAATCAGAAGTCAGAAGTCTTCAATCTTACTAACAACCCTGCCTCTGAAGAAGTGGACTTTGAACATTGGTGTTAGGTCCTGAGCATAGTTTTTTTTTTTTTCAAGGAAACAATACTTCCAAAGAAAAACTTACAGTAAAAAAATTGACTTGTGTTAGAACATATGTGGTGGTTTATAGTTATTGAGTGAATATACTGTATATGGATTCATGTGGACCTACTGATGCTCATATTATGTGTCAGTTTGGAAGTGTTATAACTACCTGTAACTGTTTAGCTTGGTAATTTCTGGCCTTAGCATTTAATATACTTTTTTTTACAGTATTGTCTTTTGTTGTTTATCTTTTATTCAACATCAAGCGCAACATCATACACTATAAAGTGTCTGCAAATAAGATTTTTAATGTATTTGTGTTTTTTATGTGTTTTTTTTTTATGTGTTCTACATTGCCTCGGTGGTTTATTGGTATCCACATGAATAGATTAATTACACATAGATTTTCAAAAATATTATATACGTTAATTACTAACAAGAAGTTTCATGTGAGGAGCCTATACATTTATGTATATTACATTTAGATTTGATTTTCTTCCTCTTATCATGTATCTGCAGTCCATATTGTCAGGCTCTGCAGTGGGTAAAGCTGACTTTTTGCCACAGACAAACACCAGCAGTAAAAGATTGAAGTATGCAATGCAATGTTTTGATAATGAGGGACCGTGACAGAAAGTCAGCTGTTCAACAGCTGAAAACAGAATTTTTTCCACTTTAGGGAGTTAATTTAAACACCAGTGTTTGGCCACTATTTTGCCAGAATGGTGGCTATTGAGATATTGGCCTTAGACTTAGACAACAGAAGGTCAGTATTGGTTTCAGTCATCAGTGAGGTTTAGGTGTCATTTATGGTGTTTCATCGTAGCGAATATGGTAGGAGAGGTTTCTTTCTTCTTTCTTTTTTTTTTTTTTTGTATTGGCTAGGATTAAAAGATAAAGATTGCACATTAAGAAAGGGACTTAGGCATCAGGAATTTGTTAAAGAGGAACTCCAGTGAAAATAATGTAGTAAAAAAAAGTGCTTCATTTTTTACCATAATTATGGATAAATGATTTAGTCAGTGTTTGCCCATTGTAAAATCTTTCCTCTCCCAGATTCACATTCTGACATGTATTACATGGTGACATTTTTACTGTGGGCAGGTTATGTAGCTGCTCCTAGCTGTTTTGGCTGTTAGAGACAGCTGTAAACAGCTAATTCCTGTCTGTGAACATTGTTACATTGTGGCAGTTTGCCCAGAGTACTCAGAGCTTCTTGTGGGAGGGGTTTCATCACAAAATCAGTCATACAGCGCCCCCTGATGGTCTGTTTGTGAAAATCATTATATTTCTCATGTAAAAGGGGGTATCAGCTACTGATTGGGATAAAGTTCAATTCTAGGTTGGAGTTTCTCTTTAATGTTAAAGGTGGAGGTTAAATTCCATTTAGGGGTAAATAGTAGGGTAAAGTTTTAGAATAAGCATCAGGACTATGGTTATTGCTTATGGAAAGCAAAGGAGGTTTTTATTTAGTTTACAAACAGTCAGATGAACTTCCTCTAGGAAATACATTCTATTCTATTCTATTCACATTCGATGTTTCTGGAACTTGCAATAACCCAGTGTAACGATTGTGGAATTCTCTCCGTGTTCAGCGCACAAGACGTGCGCTGACACTGCGGAAATCCTCCACAAGCGTATAATTTGCGGGAACCCAGCAAAAGGTGCAATGCACCTGTAGAGGGAAATTCCTGTCGACAGGGGGAGCTGTGGAGTGCAGAAGAACAGCTCCTCTGCCCTGCCACACACGCCAGACAGGAATTGCAAGGGAAGAAACGCAGGGCAAGATAGCCCTGAAAGAGAGTGAGCAAAGGGACAGATTGTATGTGTGTGCACTAAACTAGTCGCCAACCCGCGACGGTGCATACACAACAGCAGATATGAAGTAGGAACGCAATCGCGGGAGAGGCGATTGCCAGAGGTGACACAAGGCTACAGCAAGGCAGAGCACGAGAGTAGCAAAGGCACAGCAAATCATACAATGAGAAGATACGGAAAATAACAAACACTAGCTAAACGCGAACACCGCACCCATTCGCAACAGTGCACGCGTTTTTGCATGGTCCCCGCGTGATAAGCACAACAGAGACAAGCACGCCTAACTAACCACCGACAGACAAACATGAAACAGAGGACGCAAGCGCTTGCTTAACGATTACCTCACGAGCCTCCAGCAAGCGTTCGTAGCAGACAAGACAGACACACGAATACAGGAATAAGCGAGCGATAGGATCCACAGCACTAGCGCAGGTGGCTAGTGCGATCCAGAAAGACAGAACAGGAGGATCCACAGCGCTAGCGCAAGATGCTAGTGCGATCCAAGTACAGAGTAGCAGAACAGAAGGATCCACAGCACTAGCGCAAGAGGCTGGTGCGATCCAGGGAAACAGATCAGAAGGGGCTACCAGTAACAACCGCTGTTCCGGTTAGCACCCAGACACACAGAACGATTTCCTGTCGACCACCGCTGGCACAGGACAATCGCAACAGACAAACAAAACAGATAAGCAATCCTAACTGCACTAGGGAAACCTGCCTAGTGCAGTCCCAGGAATTACTCTAGGCTAATCTTCAAACAAAGAGCAAGGCTGTCACTCCAGGCGAGTGTTCCACAGGACTAACTCTTATGACCAGCCACTTACTGTGGGAAACATAGCTCTTTATAGAGCAAGCCCACAAGGGATGTGGCTAGGCAATCTGCATGACAAACATATGCAAATTCCTCAGCAGCAAGCTGCACAACTGACAAAAGGTCTCTCTTCCAGAGACCTGCAGAATGCAGACCTGAACAGTGGTCAAAAGGCTGCCTGCCTGCGCAGGCAGCCACGCGGATCCTCACAGTACCCCCCACTCTAGGGTCGGATTCCAGACGACCCTCTAACCTGATATTTGCAAAAGACTCTAACTGAAGACTCATGAAGGTCAGGACAGCCCGACAAGGCTCAATTCCAGAGTCAGTCCAGCCGAAACCGACCTCATCGGAAGCAAACACCACCGAAACATGTCCATCAGTACTACCAGTCTCAGTATAACACCCATCAGGACTGTGAACACCAGAGAAGAAGCCATCGACACCCTCCAGACAATACCCACCACCTTCCAAGGAGCGTCCGAAAATACCAAACCTGCCACAATACCTGTTCGAAGTGTCCCTTACAACAGTGTTTCTCAACATTTTATTGGTATGTACCCCTTTTAAAACCCTGGACTCACCAAGTACCCCCTAGCATGGTAAACAATATCACACGTACCCCTTGACAAATATATATTTAATCATAGTACATTATAATTTGTTCTAAACAATTTCCAAGCATTTACTATTGCTTTTAATTATTTAAACAGCACTAAATTAGTATTTTAGCTAAGATTTATAATTTTCTAAAACTCTAAATTTGTTATTTTTGGTTAAGTATATCAAGCCCGAGTACCCCCTGGAACCATCAGAAGTACCCCCTGGGGTACGCGTACCACACGTTGAGAACCTATGCCTTACAACACAAAAGCCACTGTTGATTTTATCCAGGGTACCAAGCAAAATTTCTCCCGGAATCTCCCAGAACCTTTTGAAGCTCCACAGAGATCCCAAGAGGGCAGAACAATCACCAGGCTCACATGGAGAACTATCAAGCCCTCCTATGGAATCAATGACTATTCTGGATTCAGAATTACAAGGACACCCATCAAGATCAGGACTTTCAGGGACCACTTCTGGGCATGCAAGCAGGCAGGCCATATCAGAGCATGTCTCCACCGAGGAAGCATCTGAGCATGCTGGTAACCGAGGCACACTTGGGCTTTCTGGGTCACAGAGCACATTGGGGTACACCAGCACAGGAGAAACCTCAGAACATGTCGGGGAACTGCCAACCTCAGAGTCCGGCACGACAGGACCAAAACCAGTACCGGGCAGAGGATCATCATGAGCAGTGGTCTCAAGCACTGGACTTTCAAAAAAAACTCGGACTCAGGCTTAGAAGTCTCAGTGACTGTAATGGTATCTGACAAAAACCCATCATTGACTACGCATAACTGAAGCTTCACCAGAGCTGAAAAAGTAGTCAGCAAGGCAGCAATGCCTACTGAAGTGGGCAACACCTCAGAAGGGCTTGAGGGGCAGGAGACATCTCCTACAAGTTCTGCACCCTTTGGGAGGAACACGGAGGTCTCCAGGAAATCAGGCAAGACCTCAGGAACATCATTTTTCAAGTTTTCTAAGAAGGATTCTGAACTATGCATGTTACAGGGCAAAACTGGAACTTTATTTTGTGAACAGGGCAGATGTCCCAGGGAAGGTTCCACCATAAACTGAGACTGAATTTCATCATCATGAGCGGAACGTACAGGAATATTTACTGGAACACACACTGACTCCCTAACTTTAATCTCACTGCACCCAGAAGTCTGCGTAGCAGTCAAACTAGCTTGCAACTCAAAAACTGCAGAAAAACAGGTGAGTATAGTAGCAATACCTAGACGAGCCTCTAGGGACACTGCAGGAGACTCTAAACAAGGCCATATTAACTCAGCCAGAATACAGGGTGCAGAATCAGCATTTTCCTCAGAACCAGAAAGGGACTCACAAATGTCAGTGTGATTGGACATCATATTGTTATTCATGGTACAGGGCAGGCTCAGAGAAACTTTCTCTGGACCCAGCAAAGATGCTTCAGAGTCAGATTCGCAAAACCGAAGCGCTGTCTCACTCTTAGATTCGGCTAACAATGTCAAATCCGAGGAGTCAGAACGCAAAACTTGCGAATCAAAAATCGCTTTAGGTTGCTTCCATAGCGCAAACCTCCGCGATCTGCGGGGCAGACTGTAAGGTGTACAGGACAGAAACACTGGAGCAACTGTCACCAGGCAACGGGCCCTTACAGGTGTGAACAGGGTGAGACAAAGACGCATCTGCAGTAGAAATAGCGACAACATCAGGAAAAACTTTATTAGACATATTCATTTTACTTTTGATGCTGCAAAATTTAGGAATTTTCCCCATGGCAGGATCACAGATGGAAGATCTTAAAGATCTGTCTCTAAATGATAAGGGGTCCCACACATCCTTGAGAAAACTGGCACATTCATGCTGATCACAATCTGCAGGAACATCAGAGAAACAGGCATCAGATCGCACAGATTTAAACTGCACGCAGTCAGGAGAGAATCCTCCAGGATTCGCACAGGAATCAACCACAGTGGCACACCCACTCATTTCAGATCGCACAATGTCACGACTCACATGCTTTACCCCAGAAAGGCAGGAACAATCATCCGACAACGATGTCTCTTTATTGGAATCAATTGGTTGGTGTGTGTGCAACTCATCCAAAATCGTCTGCCATACATAAATCATCAGATTCACATCACCCTCGTCACATTCATCGGAATCAATCAATAGGTACATAGAATCGAGACAATCATTCAAGACATCTTCGCTTTTTGCGATGTAAAACTCGCAAAAGGCTTTCCAATCAAAATCAAATTCCTCCATCAAGGCCCCAATGTCCCATGAGGCAAATGGAGGTTCAAACAGGCCAGTATCCAGATAATCTCCATATGGGTGGAGTTCAGGAACAAGAACAGATTTTTTAACTGCTTTAATATAGTGGGTGATCCTACCTATAGTAGGATCCACACAAGCTTTGGATTGAGGCAAAAAACCCGGAGACAGATCAACATCATGGTAAACATCATTATCATACTGAATGGTTTTGCACATTTCAGACTTGACAGAAATAACCTCTTTAGTTGTGGTTGCTATGGGCAACACATCTTTTGACTGACAAGCCAAATCAGCAGCTTGGCCTGCAAGCACCAACTCATTGACATATGGTAATGACACAGAAATGTTGCATAAGCTAATCTGATCAGCATCATGCTCTTCAGGAAAAAAACCTCATAGAAATAACCTGGCAGGGGAATTCTAAGCCTCAGATTCACGTGTTTGGCACACTCATCCGCCCACACAAACAAATCCTCTTGGAAAAGATTGTAAGCAATCTGAGCATTCCAAGTAGAAATGCTGGTGGCCTGAAATTCAGGATTTGCCAAGAATCTGGAACATTCTGATATAAAGTCATCTCTGGTCTCAGAGTCCAGTATCTTAAACCTCTTAAAGATACAGGACCCATATTCAACAAAATCGTACAAATCAGAAATTCCCTCTACACTGGGAATTTTGGTTGGGCTGGTCATACTGTAACGATTGTGGAATTCTCTCTGTGATCAGTTTTTGTCAGATACCATTACAGTCACTGAGACTTCAAAGCGTGAGTCCGAGTGGGACATGGTGGTTGGGGTGTCTGGAATAGTACCACAGATATGTGCCCCTTCTGCTTTCCTGTTGTTAAGAGTCAGTGCTGTGGAGCAAGAGGGTTGCACTATAATTATTTTCTTTACTTTACATAGTTATTTAGTTGAGGAAAACATATTGGCAGGTCCCATTGTTTAATTGCTGGTTTGTTGCAAGTCCCACAAATGTCTCACATGAAGAGAGTTCTTGTATTGCCTGGAAGAAGCACATCTGACTCTTTGTAAACTAAATTGCTTGGGCGATACGGATGTCACATATGAAGATGCAGCAAACCATATAATTTTGAAATGACATTTTTTACCAAATGTGCATAAGAGCATTGTGGTTACCTGGGAGCACACTTTACTTTATTGTATTTTCTGAAGGAGGCTTTTATTATTGTCAACAAGGACAAAACTAACACCAAAAGCTTCTTAGCCTAACCGATACCTGATGCTGCTAGCACCAAGTCCGGGTTGAGACAGAGGCGAGAGAGGCTCCAGCCTCAGGGCGCAGTGCAGGAGGTGGCACACAACCTGCGCAGCTATCATTCCTCTGTTATGTTTAAAACAGAGAGAAATAAGAAAAGAGGATACATGGCAGTGACTGCAAGTCAGATAACTAGAGATTAAGGTATTAGGAGCCCTGGGCACCTCTTAGTCTTAGTCACAGTGTTAGATGGCTGGGGTGGGAGGGATGGATGGGTGCACTTTGATGTCTCAGCCTTGGGTGCTGGAGGACCTTGTCCCAGCTCTGGCTAGCACCAAAAAACCTTGCAACAGGAATACATGCCCTAAATCATAGCTTGTACATTATACAGGGTGGTGCACAAAAGACAGGCCTGGCTACCTGCCCAGAGCATGATTATACAGGCAGGTGTATGGGTAACACTCTCATATAGCAGCGATTGCAGCTGACACAGGCTTCAATATAGTCGTGTAGGACACATACCGCATGGATAGAGAAAGAGGAACAGGGTGACTGGCTGATAAACTCCCTCTCGTGGCAGGCAACCAGACTAGTTTTTCATGTGCCAACCTGTAGTTTCAGCTGAACCTGTGTAACTTTTTTATTCCCCACTGCTAACAAATGTCTAAGAAGGTATAATGCAGAGTTGTTTATGTCATAAAATGCAGGGATGGTCGCAGTCAGCCAACTTCACTACGCTGTAACTACTCCTATTTTTACGCAAATACGCTTCGCAATCTACGGCTATGTAATCAGAAACTTCACTGCGTTTGCATTTCGTAGACTACGTGTTAAAATACGCAAGCTTCGCGTATTGCGAAGCGTAGTTGATGCGACCGCTTATGTCCTTATGCGGAAAAATTTCTGCAATAATCTTCAACCTATTTGCAAATATAAACTAATATCAGCGTACATTCCACCTTCCAATGTGGAATTGTATGCGTATAAAAGTGCAATAATATTTCTGTGCATGCGCAATGATCCATATAGATGCAGTTACCGCACGCGTAGTTGACTTCGCAATACATACGTCAACTATGCGTAGCGGGCGAATCTTCACATAGCGGGACTACGACTACACGGAAATCAGTATGTGTAGTTCTTAAACTTTGCCTATGAACTACGATGCATAGTTGCGTACTACGACGCGTAGATTCGCGCTGGCGTAGTTTACGAGCAACCCTGAGAAAATGCATAAATCTCCTATTGGGATATAGGACACACACTCTACCATATGGGCATTAGAGAGGGACCCAGCCCACTACCCCACTGTTATAGGATAATATAATTTCTGTTTAGGAGAAGAGGACCATTCACCACCATGGAGAGAGTGTGAGGGGCATCCATTTTTTTTATCTGTCTGCTATCATGATTTCTGATTATGCACCTGCACGGATTACTGAATTCCTCCTACAGAATAACTGTTGCTTCTGTGTAGCAATGTTACATTTATTTTTCCTCTGAACTACACTTTGTTGTACACATTAAAATTGTATTTCTGACTTTTTCACCTCTGTTATTTATTTGGTGCTCTTCAATTTCAAATCCACATTGAAAACTCACAAACTTTTAATCTTTTTTCTGTGTTGTCTGTATGAGAATTCGGAGTAATACATAGTCATATCTCTTCCCTTTGATTTCTGACATTATCTCTGCTGTATTAAACATTGCCTCCACTAGTAGGGCAATTTATACAGCAATGTCTGATGAAGGAGCTCCTGCTGACTGATAAGTGACTAGATGAACAGTAGTCTCGGGTCAGTGTGTATCTGCCTCAGATTAAGAATTACGAATTGTCATCCTTGAAGAGGTACATCAATATCTCGGAGCTCTTGAAGTGATGCACTTTTCAGAAGTCTTAAATAAAATGGCAAAAATAGAAAGAGAAGAAATTTGTGAGCAACACGAAAAGATAAGTAGCGGCTTCTAATATGTTAAACTGTTCCATTTAGGAACTGACATATATACTAAGCTACAGGGTGCCATAGCATAAAGGGCTCAGGTTACAAAAAGAAACCATGCATGAAATGTGATTCATTCACTACCTAAAATATAAAGGAATACAAAGGAATACTCTGCTGTTTATATTAGGCTTATACAGTAAAGTTGTATAAGGCTGGAGACAAGGGCGTAACTAGACATAATAGGGCCCCCTTACAAAAATGATAGCATGGGACCCCCATTGTCCCTGCAACCCATGCAGGTCATGTGATCAGGAGCCGGCGAATGGCAGCAGAGAGTGTTCTGCTGTGAAGCAGCATCTGGAAGCAGGAAAGATCTAAGATGGCGCCGGGTGCCGACGCCACGGCCACAGGGCTCCGGCTTTTTCTCTTCCTTTTTCCTTAATTCCTCCCCACTGCTCTCACCAGCAACCTCCATCTGCCTGGGTGAGATGCAGGGACCACAGGAGTGTGCGGCAGGCTACCATCGGCTGCCCGGGCTGCTCTGCTCTGCCACGGGGACCGACTACAGGAGAGCACACCAGCTCGCAGGCACTGCAGACCTGGGTGAGAAGAGGGACGAGCACTGACTCCACCGGCTCGGCCTCCGCATTTCGCGGGCTGTTGAAAGGGGACCACTAGCGGCTTCCTCCACCACTGTCCCGGTCTGCAGCAGGCTGCCTGCCAGCCTGAAAACATCAGAGCCGAACGCCGATGTCCCTCACGTGACCGTCACCCACGTGCTTGCCAGCCTGAGGTCATCGGAGACCGCGGGACCAGGCATTGCAGGGCTCTTTGCCGCTGAGGAGATGCCCTCCTCCCCTTGCTGCTGCTTGCCAGGCCAGAGGAGTTCCCGCACCATCGTCGCTCCTGCACCGTCGGCTGCTGCAACCCACGTGGTTCGGACCATCGTCGCTCCTGCACCGTCGGCTGCTGCCACCCACGTGGTCCGGACCTCAGCATCGGGATCTCCGCCGCTGCCAGGATTTGGAGCCAATGGAGCACACTGCAGGGCAGATCACAAGGAATCTAGTACAACACCGCTACTGCCCAGGTGAGCCCCCATGCTGGCTGCTCTCTTTGTCCTCTGGGCAAGCTGAACTTGCTGGCGATCTCCGGGCCCCTCAGCTGCCATTCCCTGCTCCACCACGCTGTTCCCTGCTCCACCAAATTGGCCCGGGCTGCATGGCCTTATGCATGGCCCTTTGCAAACATCAGCTTCATGGCAGGGCCTGTGCACCCACCAGCTCCATCTCGCATCACTGCGGCACAGCCAGCCAAACGGGATGCTTTCCAGTCACACCGCACTGCCCAAGGGGCCTCACTCTCACTTTCATTGTTCTTCTTCCTTATTCTCTCTCTAGCTATCCCTTCTCTCTTTCTCTATCCCCAGCTTCCTCTCTACTCTTCGTGGACAATCGGTAGCACCTGTCTAGTTGGGAGCGTGTTGCTGTGCAGCATCCAGTGCCAAAAATGGCAGCGCTCATATCAGCTCTCAGGCTGCTCCTCCATTCCCACTCTTTTCTGTTCCTGCTATCAGTGTATGTCTTGCTATGTTTGTATTACGTTAATTGTACGTGTATGCTGTAATGCTCTGGTTTAATTACGTTAACTGTATGTGTATGCTGTAATGCTCTCTGTTTTTGCTTTTGTTTTGCTTTTATTGTTTATACGTATGTACCATGCTTAACTGTATACGACGCTCTGCTTAAGTGTACGCACAAACTGTAATGTTGTCCTATGTATGCCTGTCCCACGTCTACGTATGTACCATGTTTAACCATGCTATTTTCTTGTTTTTCATCAACGACCCTGTATGTGCCAAAACCAATTCCGGGTACAATTCACCGTTGTACTTGGCAAAATAAATTCTGATTCTGATTCTGAAAAAATGACACACACTCCCTCTACTCTGCATGATGAGAGGAGGTGGTGGGGATGGTTTTTGTGAGCAAAGTTGGAGGTTTTTTGCTAATTGGCTGCACTTGTGTTTGGGGATGGGGAGAGGAAGGAGGGGCTGCCAAAGCCTCCAGGCCCCTCTGTGAGGAAGGGGGTTGCAGGTATGATTGTTACGCCCGTGGATGGAGAGGTGCAAACAATAATTAACCATAGCAACCATACAGATCCAGTCTGTCATTTGTTCTGACACCTTTAATATTTAACACATAGGCGCTTATACCTTTTGTTTCCTCACATATTTTCTCCAAGGTGATGTTTTTACACCTTGTAAAAAATGCCTTTTATGCCAGCAGCAAGCAAGAAAATATTCAGAATAATTTTGACAGTACATTTCACCTACTTTTTAGTCCTTTTACAATTGCAGAGTGCTGAAAAGTTATTTTAAACAAAAGATGAAAAATGATCTCCTAGGAAAAAACGTATGAGAAAAAGTAAGTTGAAGAAGGGCCAGTGGGGTTGATGAACTACAGAATTACAGTGGGGTAATATTGTTGTGCATAGACAATGCACAGCAATATTATTGTTGCTACTGGCAGCATTGCACTGCAAGTTATACTATAAGCGCGCAACCCATGGTATTCGTGTAGCTTAAACATTGCTACAATAACATGCATTACTAACAAATGTTACCATTAATAATGCGTGTTACCGCAGCAACGCTTGTGCTGCTGAAGTAGGCCAATAATGTAACTCAAGGTACAATGCTGTCAGTAATAACATTAGTGCATCAAACCCATTAATTCAACTCTCCTCCTTGTTTTACTAAAGAACTGAGTATAAATACAAATTCTCTAGTATTGTTATTCATTTTTTTTCTAAAAATAAATAAATAAATTAAACTAAATCCATATGCACTGACATGAAATGGAGGTTTGACAATTTTTTTTTAAGGGGAACAAAATGTTTCAAAACGTGATAACACTTGCTGTACTGCTTAACTACTTGCCGACTGCTCCACGCCAGTTGGCGCGAGCAGTGCGGCAGCCCCAGGTGCGCTCCATGCCGATTGGCATGAATGGCCTTCTATGGGACTAGCAGGAGATCGTGCGCACGCTCCGCTCCACCTTCAGTTGATTGCCACTCTGAGCCGTCTAATTACCCCATACAATACTGTGATATAAGGCAATGCTGTGCTGGGGACAGCCGTGCCCGTGTGACATGATTGTCCCCTCCATAGGCTGGGGAGTGATCGGCTGTCATAGGCTGAAGCCTAGGACAGCTGATCGCGCTGATTGGTTGGCTGGGGAAGGGAGGGGGGAATAAAAAAAATAAAAAAGGCCAATTTAATAAGAAAAACATAAAATAAATATTCATAAATATTTATAAAAAAATAAACAACTGGGGGTCGATCGGACCCCACCAACAGAGAGTTCTGTTGGTGGGGAGCAAAGGGGGGGATCACTTGTGTGCTGAGTTGTGCAGCCCTGCAGCTAGGCCTTAAAGCTGCTGTGGCCATTTTAATAAAAAATGTTCTGGTCACTAGGGGGGTTTAACACCGCAGTCCTCAAGAGATTAAGGTGGTGGTTATAGTGTTGACATGCATATTTGCCATGTAGTACTCAGGCGCGGAGCTAGGGGGGGTCGGGGTAGGACAAGTGCCCCGGGGCGCCGGGTCCCCAAGGGCGCCCAGCTGAGCTTCGGGGTTTTTTTTTTTTTGTTTGTTTTTTGTTGCGGAGACCTGAGGAGAGCAGCGCAGAGAAGAGAGAGAGCTGTGCGGACGGTGGGGAAGGGGGGCCATATCCCCCCTCCTTCCCTCACCTTAGGTGCTCTCTCTCCCTCGCTGTCCCCTCCAATGTCTGTCCGGGACGGTGCTGGCAGCGGCGGGCGGAACTCACCTCCGTCTCGCTCCAGCGCCGGGCGGAAGTTCGGGTGCGCAGCCGCTGCTCTGGTCTGGACCAGACCAGAGTAGCGGCAGATCCATCCTGCGCTGCGAGAGACGGAGGTAAGTTCCGCCCGCGGCTGCCAGCACCGTCCCGGACAGACATTGGAGGGGACAGCGAGGGAGAGAGAGCAGCTCTTCCTCTTCTCTGCGCTGCTCCCCTCCTGCTGGGGAGGGGGACACCTGACCTGGCTACCTACTCTGGGCACATATATACCCCTGGCTACCTACTCTGGGCACATATATACCCCTGGCTACCTACTCTGGGCACATATATACCCCTGGCTACCTACTCTGGGCACATATATACCCCTGGCTACCTACTCTGGGCACATATATACCCCTGGCTACCTACTCTGGGCACATATATACCCCTGGCTACCTACTCTGGGCACCTATACCCCTGGCTACCTACTCTGGGCACATATATACCCCTGGCTACCTACTCTGGGCACATATATACCCCTGGCTACCTACTCTGGGCACATATATACCCCTGGCTACCTACTCTGGGCACATATATACCCCTGGCTACCTACTCTGGGTACATATATACCCCTGGCTACCTACTCTGGGCACCTATACCTCTGGCTACCTACTCTGGGCACCTATACCCCTGGCTACCTACTCTGGGCACCTATACCCCTGGCTACCTACTCTGGGCACATATATACCCCTGGCTACCTACTCTGGGCACCTATACCCCTGGCTACCTACTCTGGGCACATATATACCCCTGGCTACCTACTCTGGGCACCTATACCCCTGGCTACCTACTCTGGGCACCTATACCCCTGGCTACCTACTCTGGGCACCTATATCCCTGGCTACCTACTCTGGGCACCTATACCCCTGGCTACCTACTCTGGGCACATATATACCCCTGGCTACCTACTCTGGGCACATATATACCCCTGGCTACCTACTCTGGGCACATATATACCCCTGGCTACCTACTCTGGGCACATATATACCCCTGGCTACCTACTCTGGGCACATATATACCCCTGGCTACCTACTCTGGGCACATATATACCCCTGGCTACCTACTCTGGGCACATATATACCCCTGGCTACCTACTCTGGGCACCTATACCCCTGGCTACCTACTCTGGGCACCTATACCCCTGGCTACCTACTCTGGGCACCTATACCCCTGGCTACCTACTCTGGGCACATATATACCCCTGGCTACCTACTCTGGGCACCTATACCCCTGGCTACCTACTCTGGGCACATATATACCCCTGGCTACCTACTCTGGGCACCTATACCCCTGGCTACCTACTCTGGGCACCTATACCCCTGGCTACCTACTCTGGGCACCTATACCCCTGGCTACCTACTCTGGGCACCTATACCCCTGGCTACCTACTCTGGGCACATATATACCCCTGGCTACCTACTCTGGGCACCTATACCCCTGGCTACCTACTCTGGGCACCTATACCCCTGGCTACCTACTCTGGGCACCTATACCCCTGGCTACCTACTCTGGGCACATATATACCCCTGGCTACCTACTCTGGGCACCTATACCCCTGGCTACCTACTCTGGGCACATATACCCCTGGCTACCTACTCTGGGCACATATATACCCCTGGCTACCTACTCTGGGCACATATACCCCTGGCTACCTACTCTGGGCACATATATACCCCTGGCTACCTACTCTGGGCACATATACCCCTGCCTACATATATTGGGCACATATACCCCTAACTACATATACTGGGCATATACCCCTGGCTACATATACTGGGCACATATACCCCTGACTATATATACTGGGCACATATACCCCTGACTATATATACTGGGCACATATACCCCTGGCTACATATACTGGGCACATATACCTCTGGCTACATATACTGGGGACACATACCCCTGCCTACATATACTGGGCACATATACCCCTGGCTACCTGTTCTGTGGACATCTCTACTCCTGGCTACCTGTTCTGGGGACATCTATACTGCTGGCCACCTATACTGGGGCTACCTATTTTTGGGGAACCACTGCTGTCAGATTGAGTGTATTTTGGGGAACTGCTGCCAGGTGAGAGGTGTCTACCATATTAAGGGGGCATTCTGCCTATTTATGTGAAATGCTGTCTATTTATGTGCCTCATGACTGCTGAATTTGTCTTGTTGGGGGCCTCATGGTTACTGAATTTGTCTTGTTGGGGGTCTCATGATTTGTTGGGGGCCTCATGATTGCTGAATTTGTCTTGTTGGGGGCCTCATGATTGCTAAATTTGTCTTGTTAGGGGCCTCATGATTGCTGAGTTGGTCATGTTTGCTCATGATTGCGGAATTTGTCTTGATGGGGGGGAGCTCATGATTGCTGAATTTGTCTTGGAACATGCTGGAAGGTACCTACTGAGGGAGGGTGGGTGAGCGTGAGCCTGCTAACCTCCATGTACGTTTGGCTCCACCCATAACCACGCCCATATTTGGCCACGCCCCTTCACCTTAGGGGGCGCATTAATAGTCTTTGTCCCCGGGCGCTGAAAACCCTAGCTACGCCTCTGGTAGTACTAAGCTCTTTGATTTGTTTCTATCTCTTGTGATTTTGTATTGCCAGTAAATGTATAAATGAATATAGAGGCAAAAGAGTAGGAAATCCCTGGATTTCACTCAAATTTGCCTGTAACCAATTTTGCAGCATAAAATATCCAGTCATAATCCAATCCAGAGAAGATTTCAAAATGCCTTTCTTAACAGTCATATTTCATATACAGTATGTATGGTAAATCCAGTGGTAGGTAAACCTCTAGAAGATGATAGTGTGGTAGGAATGTAAAGCCATAAGAATGAAGCCAAGGAATAGGGTAGAACGTGAGTGGCTTCTATCAAAGGCCATTGTGTTTGTGCTCTGAAATCAGACCATTCAGTTAGCCGGTGAAGATGAGCAGCCTTATATTATATAGCTATATTGGGTAACCCCATACCTCCTTGATCCGGCAAAGCCATTAAGAATGAATTAGGTACTCTAGTTTTTTTTTTTTTGTATGATTCCATATAAGCTTAGTCATTTCTTTTTGAAGTAGAGCTAATTGGGAGGCTGGCACTGGTAGGGTCTCAAATACATATAAAAGTTTTGAGAGAATATTAATTTTGACAGAGTAAAGTCTACCTATCCAGGAAATATGATACTTACTCCACTTATGAAGATCTCGGATTACATGATGAATAACCTGGGGAAAATAATATTTGTACAAGGTTGTATATGAAGTGGAGAGAAATAGCCCCAGACATTTTAAGGTTCCAGTGATAATAGAAGGTTTGTTGCAGCAGAGTTAAGAATGGATGTGGAATGTCTAATAGTAAGGTCTCTGTCTTGTCATGATTGAGGTTATATCCTGACAATTCTTCAAATTCCTTACCTGGGGCCAGGGCCGGCCTTTAACCTGAGCGACCGGTGCGATCGTTCAGGGCGCCGGCTTCCAGGGGGCGCTCCTGCCGCCTGTGTTTTAATGTGGAAGCTGCGGCCCCGGCTGTGTCCGTCTCGCTCCGCCCCCTGGTGCCGCTGCTGGGGGTGATGGGGGGCAAAGTTGGCAAACATGCCCATGCGCCCGCCGTGATAGAGGGGGAGTTGCGGGGAGGGCAGCCCGACCTCTCCCTCCCTTCCTCTCCGGGCCACCCTCCGTGCTCCCCCCTTCGATGCAGACTGCAGAGAGAACAACTCACCTCCTGGGTTCCGATCGCCGGCGCCTCTCACTTGCCGCTGGTCTCCTCTTCTACGGGAGGGTGGCCCGGAGAGGAAGGGAGAGAGAGGTCGGGCTGCCCTCCCCGCGGCTCCCCCTCCACTATGAGGGGGGGCAGCTACCTATCTAATCTATACCGGGGGCAGCTACCTATCTAACCTATACGGGGGGGGGGGAGCTACCTATCTAATCTATACTGGGGGCACATACCTATCTAACCTATACTGGGGGCAGCTACCTATCTAATCTATACTGGGGCAGCTACCTATCGAATCTATACTGTGGGCAGCTACCTATCTAACCTATATTGGGGGCAGCTACCTATCTAATCTATACTGGGGGCAGCTACCTATCTAATCTATACTGGGGGGAGCTACCTATCTAGCCAATACTGGGGGCACCTACCTATCTAACCTATACTGGGGGCAGCTACCTATCTAATCTGTGCTGGGGGCACCTACCTATCTAACCTATACTGGGGGGAAGGCAGATACCTATCTAATCTATACTGGGGGCACCTACCTATCTAACCCTGTACTGGGGGGGGGGGCAGCTACCTATCTAATCTATACTGGGGGCAGCTACCTATCTAATCTATACTGGGGGCAGCAACCTATCTAATCTATACTGGGGGCAGCAACCTATCTAATCTATACTGGGGGCAGCTACCTATCTAATCCATACTGGGGGGGAGCTACCTATCTAGCCAATACTGGGGGCACCTACCTATCTAACCTATACTGGGGGGGGGGCAGATACCTATCTAATCTATACTGGGGGCACCTACCTATCTAACCTATACTGGGGGGGCAGCTCCCTATCTAATCTATACTGGGGGCAGCTACCTATCTAATCTATACTGGGGGCAGCAACCTATCTAATCTATACTGGGGGCCAGTGGCGTAGCTAAGGAGCTGAGGGCCCTGATGCAAGTTTTACTATGGGGCCCCCCCAAGCACTCTATACATAACAATTGATACGGTGCACCAAAACCTGCCAATGGCAACTACAGTGTCAGGGGTGCAAGAGGGGGATGGGGAACAGTGTGTTAATGATTACTACTATTCAAAGTATCTATAGAAGTGATTATTATGAGTACAGGGTCAATACAGAGCTAATACTGTAGTTGAAGGAGCGCCCTTCGGGGCCCCTCTGGCCCAAGGGCCCCGATGCGGTCGCTACCTCTGCACCCCCTATTGCTACGCCCCTGCTGGGGGCAGCAACCTATCTAACCTATACTGGGGGCAGCTACCTATCTAATCTATACTGGGGCAGCTACCTATCTAATCTATACTGGGGGCAGCTACCTATCTAATCTATACTGGGGGCAGCTACCTATCTAACCTATACTGGGGGCAGCTACCTATCTAACATGTACTGGGGCAGCTACCTATCTAACCTATACTGGGGGCAGCTACCTATCTAACCTATACTGGGGGCAGCTACCTATCTAACCTATACTGGGGGCAGCTACATATCTAATCTATACTGGGGGCAGCTACATATCTAATCTATACTGGGGGCAGCTACCTAGCTAACCTATACTGTGGGCACCTACCTATGGTAGACCCCCCCCCCCCTTAGTGTATATAGGCTACTAGTCTTGTAGATGTAGGCAGATTCCCCCTTTAGGGTATATAGGCTACTGGTCTTGCAGTCGCAGATGCCCTTTTAGTGTATTTAGGCAGAAGATTCCACCCCCCATTAGTGTATGTGTGTGGTGCGCTCACACGCAAAGAGGATGAATGGGGGGGGGCACCAAAATCTGGTTACGCTCAGGGCCCTGTGAAACCTAAGGCCGGCCCTGCCTGGGGCTTCCTCTAGCCCCATGAGCACCATGGCTTCCCTCACCATCCTCTTCAGAACCTCCTTTCTGGCGCTATGACTCCCGGTAATCCCATCAGCCGCTGCCAGTCATGGGCTTCAGCGCATGCAGGGCTTGGCCATGCATGCACCCTTGCCGTGCTCTCATCCCCTGGAGCATTCTGCACCTGTGCAGCACTACTGCGCAGCCGCAGAATGCTCCAGAGGACAGGAGCGCGATGAGGGGTGTGCGCGCAGCTGGGCCACATATGCGCAGAAGCCCGTGACTGCCCGGATTACCATTAGTCATACCGGCATATTGGAGAGTCCAAGAAGGATGGAGAGGTAAGCCACAGTGCTCATGGGGCTGGAGGAAGCCCCAGGTAAGTTTAGATAAGCGCTAGTGAACTATCTCAAGTTCACTTTAAGGAGCTTATGAAGGACAGGTAAAGTAGTCAGTGGGTAAGTCAAAGTGAGCAAGATCATCTGCAAATAAATACATTTTATATCCCCACTGTCCCTGTTATGAATGGCAGAAGCCATAGGTTCTATACTGATTGCAAAAAGAAGTATGGATAGAGGATACCCTTGCCTTGTGCCATTTCTGATTGGGAGAAATATTACATTTGTATAGAATTTTTCTCCTGACAGCTGAGATGATTAAACATATTTCACAATGTATAGCTACCTTCACATATCTGTTTGTCTAATGTTCTGTTCATCAAGGTCATCTTACACATAATGGCTCCATTCCTAGTTTCAAAACAATGTTTATTTCATAGACAAGGCAGTCTATTTGTAGATATGCAGTATTTGCATTCAGTGTTTAACACGCTGAGATGCGCTATCCAGTCTAAATCAATTAAAATCACCAAGACTTGAGGATACATTTTAATTTGCAATTTTAAACATTCTTCAAATCAATTTCTATACTCAACTGTGTAGATTAGGAGAGTCACATGGAAGGATAATGTTATGCGATGGACAGGAAGAGCCAGGTTTTACTTAACGGTAGCAATGATCAATACGCCTGTCACATGTTGTTAAGAATAGCATTCTTAATGCAGAAGTATAACCTTTTGCTTGTTTTTTTTTGTTTGTTTGTTTTAAACACTGCGTAGACAAGTTTAGTGTAAATATTGTTATCAATGTGCAAGAATGCCTTTACAAACCTTATCTCAACATATTAATTGCAATTACATGCTGTGTGTAAATGAAATAATGTGTGTTGATTACATAGTTAATGCGGTTTGCTTTATAGCAGTGCCTTATTGTTCTTTCTAGATCACCCATGTGGGCTTGGCTATATCTGTTATGTCTCATATAATAGATTTTGTATCAATATGAAACATGCATAATGGTTCATAGTCATTGTTGATTAAAAACATTTTTCTATTCATAATTAGGGGGAAAAACCTATTTTTTACTCTAATAATAACACAGAATGAAAGCTTCCCCTTCATTCAAAAGACATACACTAAATATAAAATATTGTATCTTAGAGTCCACCTGTCCAAGATTAGATGGCATTTTTTGACTTGGTTTCTTCTGAATGTGTATACATGTTTCTTGTAAGCCAATAAGCAATCAACTTCCCTCAAACTGCACAATTTAACAAATGCAAAAACAGGAAAATGATTTTTATAAAGCACTTAAAGAGAGTCTGAAGCGAGAATAAATCTCGCTTCAGACCTCATAAATAGCAGGGGCATGTGTGCCCCTGCTAAAACGCCGCTATAGCGCGGCTTAACGGGGGTCCCTTCACCCCCAAATCCCCCTCGATACACCGGGGGAGCGCTTCCTGGTTGGGGCAGGGCTAACCGCCGCAGCCCTGCCCCACGCGCGTCTGTCAGCGCGTATCTCCGCCTCTCCCCCGCCCCTCTCAGTCTTCCTTCACTGAGAGGGGCGGGGGAGAGGCGGCGATGCGCCGCTGACAGACGCGACTGGAGGCAGGGCTGCAGCCGTTAGCCCTGCCTCCAGGAAGAGACAGCCAGCGACCTTTTCACGACACACTTTTGCGGGGGGTGGGTTGGGGGTGAAGGGACCCCCGTTTAGCCGCGGGATAGCGGCGTTTTAGCAGGGGCACACGTGCCCCTGCTATTTATGAGCTCTGAAGCGAGATTTATTCTCGCTTCAGAGTCTCTTTAAAGTGGAATGAAACAAAGCATTGCTTCTTTGCTCTAATAGATTATTTACAGCATAGTATATACAACCAGCATTTTTTTTCTAGAACAGCATTTAAAGGGTTAAACACGGGCCTGATGCTGAATACACACGGTGCATTCGCGCACTCGATTTCCCGCTCGATTCATGTCGATTCGTTTATTTACAACATGTCCGATTTGGATTTTGATGGATCGTTAGGTCGATTCGCATGTAAAGTATGCCAAATCGACCTAACGATCCATCGAAATCCAAATCGGACATGTTGGAAATAAACGAATCGATGGGAATCGAGCGGGAAATCGAGTGCACAAACGCACCGTGTGTATCCAGCATTAGAAGCTCCCCTGCAGGGAAAGCTGGATGGATTCAAACTAGAGATAATGTTATCTTGTGTTTAATTGTATCAAGTGAGGAATGTAAACAACCCCTTCTCTGACACTGCAAACTCTCCAGAAGACATTAAGACAATCGGAAAGCATTTCTGCTTATGTTAGAAGATTTCAGCTTTAGAATTCAGCTTTCAGAGCAAAAAAAATGTACTTTGGGAACATATAATTTCTAAATGAATAATAATACTTATGCACAAAAGCAAATATGATAACTGTATGGCATATAAAAAGTAGGAAAACATGTTTTTATTGAATATTATGCCAGGGTTTTATACTGCTTTAAACAGAAAAATATAAGATCATTTTTCTTTTTTTTTTTTTTTGCTGAAAAAATGCACATGAATTGACTGGTAGCTTTGCACAATTAAACAAATTTTAAATGGAGTCTGAAGTTAAGATAAAAAACAAACAAAAAGAAAACAAAGGAGAGGGGGAACCTAAGGAGAGGTAAGGCTCTGGGTCCAATAGAGCCTTCACTTTCTACCTATGGTCCCCACATTCTACTGCTGGCTACCCCGTTAGGAGCCCAAGTGTTCCCAAAGACGCGCCTCTCCGTACTGTGCATGTGCGAGTGCATGAGAGAGTGTGCTCACGCATGAGCAGTATGGAACGGCATGTCTTTGGGAGCACTCAGGCTCCCAAAGACTGCTGAAGCCTCCAACAGCGGAAGAGGGAGTAGTCTCTGACCAATCAGTTGGAGCCTGCTAACGGGGACCCAGTACTGGAACACGGCGGCTGTAGGAGGAATGGGAAGGCTCTATAGGATCCAGAGCCTTTCCTCTCCTTAGGTGAGTATCTGTTTGTTTGTTTTTTAACTTCAGACTCAGTTTAAGCTAGAAAATGAGCAAGTACTGTTTTCAATTATGCATCACTGCCAAATATGCAAATAATCTCTTTATGCTCCTGAAATACAGGACCACATCCAGATCCACTGGTGTATAGTAAACCTATAGTTTATGACTCTTAAGCTACATACACCCATGCGACAACGATCGTTCGTTGTGAACGACGAACGATCTTTTAACTGAGGAAAGAATGACCTAAGTAAAGTTAGCTTTTAAATGTGTGTAACGATCTGATCGTTAGAACGAACGTTACATCACGTAAAGCAACTATTGCGCTTGCGCATCAAAATGAAACGTTCTATGGAGAAATAGCGAAATGTGCATGTCAAGCCTAGTAAGAACGACCGTTTCCAACGATGTACTACTTTTGCAAAAGATTGTCGTTGGAAAAATCCGCCAAGCTAGATCGTTCGTTTTTAACGATCTAGCTCGTCCGTCGTTAGACTTAATGGTCGTTGGCTGCTTTTTTTTAAAACGATCGTTGTTTGAAATGATCGGGGAATGATCGTTTCAAACGACTATAGTCGCATGTGTGTACGCACCTTAAAGCCTTGTTCACATCCAAAATCACAATTGCTGATGCCAGCGCTTTGAGTTTTTGTGCGTGATTATTTTTAGTGCCTCCCAGCGTTTACCTGCGTGTTATGATATTTATTAAAGCGCTTTTCTAAGCCCTTTTGCAGAGTGATTTGTTTTTTCACTTCCTTATACAAGTGTTTTGCGATTTCCCTATACCATCCATTAAGGCAAATCACCCCAAAAATGGTACAAGCAGCGCTTTGGTGAGCAGATCGGAATCAAACCGCTCATATGTGATATAGGGAATCATCGCACAAGCACTTTTAGGGCAATTTTGAAAATTGCTGACGCTTAAAAAAAGAAGCCAAAAGCACCCTTAGTGTGAACAAACCCATTACAGTGCCACACCAATCCAACATACACACATTGTTTTATTTTCATGGGTGCATGGCATAAAATTATATGGTTGGGGAAGGGGGCTTTCCTGATAAATGAAAACCAGCGTGTTCTTTATTGATGGTTTCTGAGTCTGTTGGAGATTTAGCATATGAGACAATAGAGTGTGCGTGTTACCATAAAATGGCTGTTCTGTGCCTTAAAAGAGGTGGTGGTTGGAGGACACCTGTGCAGGGCTATCTACTCTGCTGCATCTTCAATGTGCTGTTTTTGTGATGGACAGTTAGCAATGTGGATAAGAATGGCAGGCATGTGTACATTTTTTAGGAGTTGTAAAGTCTAATATTATTATATCTGAGGAGCAAATTAAATCCCAGTTATATCTGAGAGGGGAAAAAGGTAACCCAACTTTATTAGAAGCTAGCAGTCAGATGAAAACAAGTACCTAGATGATTATTTGAGGAGCAAATAATATCTGTGAACATTTTAACTAAAGGTATAATGAGGATGAGCAGTGCCATTCCTCATTTTCTTAAATCCTAGTATCTATGTATGCCACCACTGACCTTTACGTATGGTCTTTTATCTATAGTTCCATAAAAGACCCTTATTTGTAACTCGATGAACAATATAATGATGGATTTTGCTTTGTAAGTTTTGTGCTTAACTTCTTTATTCTATCAACAGTGAAGCTAACTTGTTGTAACAAGTGAGGTACGCATATCTTTTCTCACAGGACAGATTCCATCTGACTACACATAGTACCTATAGTGATTTTCATAACTGTTGTTGGTATTTCTGTCCTCACTTGTTTCACATCTATTTACCTGGTGGCTTACTTGGAATTTCATGCAGGGTCTGGTAGCCGTACACCCTGATTGATTGCATTTGTAGAGATATCCCGATTCCCGATACACTCTCAGTTGAGGAGGCCTTCCTGATTAGACATTTGCTCTGGCTGTCTATATAATACCTGGTACACATAATGTAATTTTCCGTCAGATCAGGGTCAAATAGATTATTTCTGACAGGCCTGATCTGATTTTTGTCTTTTTTCAGATTGATTTTTTTTTTATAGAGGTGATCAGAAAATTGTTCAGAAAACAGATCAGAGATCACATTGGACCTGTCGAAAATAATCTACTATCTATTTATTTGATCCTCAATCCGACATAAAATGCTGTAGTGTGTACCAGGAATTAGAAAGACCTCTAGTCAGCTTTAGGTGACATGTCAACTGGGTGCACATTTTTAAAATGTAGTTTAATTTGAAGGGTAGAACAATCAAATTAACCAGAATTTACCAGCATTTCAACAAAATTGTGCAACACACCAAAGGTAACTTCCTCTGTTCAATAACCTCAGTTTGATTGCTGAACACCATCCCAGCCTAGATAGACCCTCTTGGTGGAATCTCTTGATGCAGCCCCCTCCTATTGTGTCACGAGTAGAGATGGCTCGAATCTCCGATTTTTGGTTCGTGAACCTCGAATGCGAACTTCCGCAAAAGTTCAGTTCGCGCAAACTTTTGCAAACCGCAATAGACTTCAATGAGGATGCGAACTTTGAAAACTAGAAACACTTATGCTGGCCACAAAAGTGATGGAAAAGATGTTTCAAGGGGTCTAACTCCTGGAGGGGGGCATGGCGGAGTGGGATACACGGCAAAAGTCCCAGGGAAAAATCTGGATTTGAAGCAAAGCAGAGTTTTAAGGGCCGAAATCACATTGCATGCTAAATTGGAGGCCTAAAGTGCTTTAAAACATCTTGCATGTGTATACATCAATCAGGGATTGTAATTAGAGTACTGCTTCACACTGACAGACCAAACTCACTGTGTAAAGCACCACAAACAGCTGTTTGTGTAGTGATGGCCATGCTGGACTACTGCGCACCATGGCGAGATTGCTCTTCCTCACTCAGTGATGTCAGGTAATGTCTGACTGCCTTATCAACTTTCGATGGTTCTTTCTCTACCATTGTTAAAGTTTACATCTATTTTTAAATACTTCTTCTGCTTGCTATTCAGTACCTTTAATGAGAATATGTTATGGAGGGCAAGTCTGCCATTCATTCAACTGTGTGACTGATAAACTTTTGATATTACTCTCTCAGTACTATGGTAACCACGGGAAATGGCCGGGGAATCAGGGTTCGATTCTGGTCCGGAGTGGGAGCCTGAGAAACGGCTACCACCACACATCCAAGGAAGGACCCATTGTGCTGTATAAGTAATGTACCTGCCCAGACCGTGCTTTGCAGACCAGGCATCTGTGATCAGATGGACCCTTGACCCAGCGCTGTGTGCCAGAGATGACACCACTTGCCTTTAATGAGAATCTGTTATGGAGGGCAGGTCTGCCATTCATTCAAATGTGTGACTGATAAACAAGTTTCCATATTACTTCCTCAGTACCATTGTCACAATGGGTAATGGCCGGGGAATCAGGGTTTGACTCCGGTCCGGAGTGGAAGCCTGAAAAATGGCTACCACCACCACATATCCAAGGAAGGCAGCAGGCACGCTGTGGGCAAAGGCGCAGGAAAGGCTACCACCACATATCCAAGGAAGGCAGCAGGCAAGGCATGTAGTCCCGACTCAGGGAGGTAGTGACAAAAAATAACAATACAGGAGGAATTTTGAGGCCCTACTGTATATGAGACGAATCAAATTTAAATCCATTAATGACAATCTGTTATGGAGGGCAGGTCTGCAATCCATTCAAGTGAAAGGTATGCACTGACTGCCAGGTACAATACAATGTGCAGTCACAGATGCAGTGAAAGGTATGCAGTGACTGCAAACAGCTGTTTGTGTAGTGACGGCAGTGCTGGACTGGTGCACACCATGGCAAGAGTGCAGGTTCCAGCCCATATGGTCGGGCCGAGGTATCTCAATGACAGAACAACAGTGACTGTGTCCAGCTGATCGAATTTGGTCTGTTCACAGTGAAGCAACAACCTTATTATCTTGGGTGTGCCCCCCCCCCCCCGGAGACACTCATATAGCCAGCGGTCATTGCTTCATTGTGATACGCAAGCCCCTTCACCATGGCAAGGTAATGATTTTTTGTTTTGTTTTGTTGTTGCAGCTGCAGTGCAGCCAGAAATATTAGGCAGGCATGTACACGCACCATAAAAATTATTATAGCATCCGCTGCTAGCCTTAAAAATTCAGGAATCCACCTGGAGTCCTGGACCCTGTTGGTGGTGGCGGAGAAGGCAGTCAAGCGGCCTGCAGGCAGAGATGCTGTGTGGGGACCGACTTAGTCTTGGGGCAGGCACTCACACAGCATGCAGGCAGAGATGCTATGTGTGGGGACTGACTTACTCTTCAGGCAGGCCTGACGTGCTTTGCAGACCAGGCATCCATGGTCAGATGGACCCTTGACCCAATGCTGTGTGCCAGAGATGTCACCACTTTCCTTTCAACATCACGGTACAGTTTAGGTATCGCCTTTTTTGAGAAATAATTGTGGCCTGGTATCTTACACTGCAGTGTGTGGCTTTGCTTTTGTGTGCTGCTTTTCCTCAGGTGGTCATCCCATTGCAGTTTGTGCTTTGTAATCATGTGCCTTCGTAAGGTAGTTGTCCCTATGCGGGTCTTGGTCTTTCCACGGCTCAATTTTCGGTTGTAGAGAGTACAGATGGCATTTCTCTCATCTGAGGCAGACACACAAAAACATTTCCACACCGCTGAGCCCTGTGATGATGGCACTTTGGTGATTATTATTATTATTATTTAGTATTTATATAGTGCCGACATATTACGCAGCGCTGTATAGTGTATATATATATATATATATATATATTGTCTTGTCACTAACTGTCCCTCAAAGGAGCTCACAATCTAATCCCTACCATTGTCATATGTCTATATTATGTAGTGTAAGTACTATAGTCTAGGGCCAATTTTAGGGGGAGCCAATTCACGTATCCGTATGTTTTTGGAATGTGGGAGGAAACCAGAGTGCCCGGAGGAAACCCACGCAGACACGGAGAGAACATACAAACTCTTTGCAGATAGTGCCCTGGCTGGGATTCAAACCAGGGACCCAGTGCTGCAAGGCGAGAGTGCTAACCACTGCGCCAATGGTGATGGCTGCCGACGGAGTGTTGGTGGGGTGCCAGAATCAGAGCAGGAGGAGGAAGATGTGGAAGCGGAGGAAGATGAGGTGTTTTGTGTTAAATGGTCAACTACATCCTGACAGTATTGGGGGTTGATGGCACATGTCTTCTTCTGAACACTGTACTTTGGTCGTGGGCTGCATTAAATCACTACAGCGTGATCTCAAAAAGACCTGCCAGGTGGCCTGCCTCTGGCTTGGCCTCTTGTTTTGTCCATATTGGGGGGGGATGAAGTGAAAGGTATGCACTGACTTGACTAATACAATGTACGGTTACACGGGTGCAGTGAACAGTTTGCAGTGACTGCTGGTACAACAATGTGAGATTACACAGGTGCAGTGAAAAGGTTGCAGTGACTGCTGGTACAACAATGTGCGGTTACACAGGTTCAGTGAACAGGTTGCAGTGACTGCTGGTACAACAATGTGCGGTTACACAGGTGTAGTTAACAGGTATGCACGGACTGGTATATAAAACAGCATGCAGTCACACAGGTGCAGTGAACAGGTATGCAGTGACTGGTATTACGAAAAGTGCAGCTGTCACACACACACACACACACACACACACACACACACACACACACACACACACACACACACACACACACACACACACACACACACACACACACACACACACACGTACCATGAACAGGTGCAGTGACACTGCGTGTGGTCACGTAGGTACGTAGGTAGGTGCACTGAACAACAGGTGGGTAGTGATTGGTATTACAAATGTGCAGCTGCCTGTCACACACAGGTAGTCACTGAATGTGCTGGGCCTGGCAGTGGCACAGTAGGAATTACCAAGGCTGTATAGGCAACACAAATGTGCACCTGTCACATGTAAGAATCTATATCGTTGCCTGCTATTGGCAACAGCACAACACACCTTTTATTCCAGCACCAGCAACTCATTAGAGCTGCAACTAAAAGCGACAGCATACAGGAGATAGAGCGGAGACAGCCACCTTCACCTTTCAAGGGGTTTATTAAGCAATCAGGCATCTTGTGTTACATGTTGATTTCTTCAGAGTATAAACAGTCTTTCCTATGTCCTATGTACATTACATATATTAACAGCATACCGACATGAAGCTAGTATTCTAACTAGGAAGCGTAGAGAGCAGGATAGCATGCAGCAGATGAAGCAGAAGTACAGTAGTCTCTGCCATCCTGTCTCCCTATTTTAAATGAACATCAAAGAGTTAACTGTGACATCATCTGAGCCTTACCCCCAAGCCTACAATTGGCGGGCATGGGCATGTGATCCACCTCATCATCTAATATACCAGTGCTTTATAACCTAGTTGCGAAGAATGCAATGTTTTCCAAACATTGGCTTTGTTTACCGTTTCATCACCTAACTCACACAGGTACCGTGAATAGCATGTAGGTATGCAGTGATTGGTATTACAATGTGCACCTGTCACACACACACAGGTACCGTGAACAGATGCAGTGACACTGCATGCGGGTAGGAAGGTAGGTAGGTGCATTGAACAACAACAGGTGGGTATGCAGTGATTGGTATTACAAATGTGCAGCTGCCTGTCACACACACAGGTAGTCACTGAATGTGCTGGGCTTGGCAGTGGCACAGTAGGAATTACCAAGGCAGTATATGCAACACAATAAATAACTAAGCTTTCTCTATGTCAGCAGCAGCAAGGTTCTCTCCCCTCTCTAATTACTGCAGCAATACGAGTGAGTGAAATGGCTGATGCTGCCTGTGTTTTATAAGGGGGGGGGGGGGGGGGCTCCAGTAGGGAGTGTAGCCTGATTGGCTACCCTGTGCTTGCTGACTGTGATGTAGAGGGTCAAAGTTGACCCTAATGATGTAGTATAGGGGGCGGGTCGAACCGCCATAAAGTTTGCGTTCGATCGTGAACGCGAACCACTGAAGTTCGCTCAAATAAGTCTGCGGGCAAAACATTCGGGCCATCTCTAGTCACGAGTCGACCACTTCCCTTTAGATTGCATGCCTTTGGCAGAGTCTTCCCTCCTTGTGCATTATACATCATGTGCATGCTACACAGAAAGCACCCGGCTACAGAAGTAAGACCACGAGCAGTGTGAGTGTGCATGCGCAGAAGCTGCCAAGCTATGGAGAGGACACCAGAAGAGTGGTAGATAGCTGAACTGTGGCAAGGGACACAGAGGCTTCCTAGGTCAGGAGGAAACCCCAGGTAAGTCAATCAGCATTTTTTTTCCAGTTCATGTATCCATTAACAACAGAAAATTAGTTTTTATTTCAAATATAGTAAAATAGGCTCAACAACACTAAGCAATGACAATGATGATGAATAGCAAAGCATTATTTATGGCTATAGCATGAAAAAAATGCAACGCAGCTACTCAATATCATACAATGATGATAAGGATGAAAAATAGTAAATATAATCTAATCCGTACCACAGTCATATGTTCAGCATACTCTAAGACCATTTTGCTTCCTTGTGGATGGAAAGCCAAGTACCGTATCTACATGTTTTTGGGATGTAGTAGGAAAGTGGAGTGCCAGCCCTGGAGGAAACTCACCCAAAACATGGTCAGAACATACAAGCTCCCTACAGTTAATGTTCTGGTACCAATTTGTTTGTGTAACAAGTGACTCAAGACAAGAATACTATCCACTTTGCTCCATGTAAGTAGACTGTAGACTAATTAAATGTTTTACTAGGTTAGAAAAATTATTTTCCAATGTTTTAAATGTATTACCAGGTTAGAAAAGTTATTATTTTCCCATTTTCTATGTGAACATATTAGTAAATATTTAGCATTGGGTGTGATCATTGCATGAACAAACTTGTTAAATGATTATAATATGACTGTAAATAGATTGAAAGGATTTCATTGATAAAGCCAGAAACATGTTACCTACTTCTTGTTTTTAATAACAGGCTAAATAACTTCATCAAAGATTTTCTGTCAAATTATTGCAAAGCTTATATGACAGGTGTGCAATATAAAGAACATATGTTAAAAGCAAACAGTACATTAAAATGGAGATTTTTCTCTTTTTGTCTTGATACCAATGAAGTTTCTCAGCTACATGTTCCAAAATTGAGGTCTTGCTGTGGCACTTGAAGAAAATATATCTAAAACAAATCATGCAATATACAGAAGAGCACAATAAATAAAACACTATGCCACCTATCGCTAGGTTCAACATAGAAAATTCAAGAGACTCGCAATAATAGTCCCAGTTCTTCCTAAAGTCAAAGTTTCCACCAAGAGTATATTTCACATTGTTACATGCATCAAACAAGGAAGGTCCCGCTGCTCTTACTAGCAATCACCATCACTACAGGATAAAAAGCACATTATGCTGGCTCACACGGGAAAATTCTCAGAGAGACCTAAATTATAATACATACAGTGAAAACAGTTTACAGCACAATTGTCAAGAATTAAACTAGTTGGAAACATACTAGAACCATAAAATAAAAACTCCCCTATTTGCTGAGATATTCAGAGACAAAAAGTTTAACTTCATGGGAATGTATAGTTTGTCAACTTCTAAAATAAGGAAGAAAATAAATAAAGAAAGAATATCTAAAGGATGCTTGTGGCCTAATTGACCAGTACCTGAGAGCAACACTTTTTTTTGGAAAGGAGGGGGGGGTGTCAGTCTACTGTTGGTCCCATTCACTGTAATAAAGACATTGATTTCCACTTCTTACTGTATATACTTTATGCTTATTGAGGTTGCATATTTTATGGACAGCAGAAAATGGCAAGAAGCACCAGCACTTTAGCAATCTTTGAGCTGTGTGAGAAAAGGGTTAGGTCATAGTAAAATATTGGTAAAGATTAGCAATATTCTACTATTGGAAGTAAGTTGTAGAATATTGTTAATTTTACCTGTAGTCTACTTGTCAGGCACCATTATCAAGCGGCATCTTTTTTACATGTACGCCTTTTGAAACTCAGCTGAATCCAGGATTGAACAATGCAAATTCTGTTAGCAGTCAGGTTTAACATTGAATATGAACATTGCTGTATAGAAGCAATAAAGTCGGCTAGATGCCCTTATCATACGCCAAATGTCTTGGATTGGCAGTACAGCTGGCTTTTATTCCCCTTTGTAGATTTACCTGGTGAGTGGATCAGTCACAAGTGACCATGTGACTATCAAAGTAGGCAGAATGAGAGCCAAATTCCATCATGCATACAGACTATTTCAGATTGGTTGATCCCTATCAATGTATGGAATGGATTAAAATGGCTCTATGACTCTGAAACAGTCTGTAAGCATGTTGGATTAGTTGTGCTCTGTTATATTAACAAGACAAAAGTTTTCCTTCTTAAAACAGAAGGTATTTGCGATTATTCAGGTTGGAGTGAGCATATGACATATGATTGTTGTCCCTGTAAGATGACCACACCTCCAGAACTTCTGGAATGCAATGATGTGTCAGCTTGTTAATTGTACAGAGCCACAATAATCCAACATGCATACAGACTGTTTTGGATTGGTTGACCCTCATCAGTACATGGCATGGAATAATATGGCTCTATGGAGTAGGTCTTGAAGCACTCAGAGTTACAGATTACCCAACAAGCTCATAGTGAACCAGAACTCCTAGGAGTGTGTAAGGGGCTAAAAAGGACCAAAAGCCATCTAACCAAAAGGTTATGCAAAACAAGTTTGCCATCTGAAACAAACTGATACATCATTGCATTCCAGTGGTTCTGGAGGTGTATTTAGCCATCTGGGACAGCAAAGAGATTATTTGCATATTCAGCAGTGATGCATTGTGGGCCACCTCAAAACTCATTCAAACCTAAATAATCACAAACACCTTCTGTTTTAAGAAGCCAAACTTCTATTTTGTATAGCAGTTTAGTAAGGAGGCTTTTTATCTCTTTCAGCCCCTTACACACTCACAAGAGTACTGGTTCACCACAAGCTTGCTGGGCAATGTGAAAGAATATCATGCATAACTACTTCAGTGTCTGTGGGAATTCTCAGCAAGGAAAGTTAGAAGAGTCTGCTTATGACTTATGGTTTCTTGGCTGCCATGTGTATGGAGAAAAAAGGAGATACTTTGATTTGACTGATGCTGGGTGATCCCATCTATGACCACTGCAGCATGGTGTGGTCACGAGAGCCACCCACCCCCAGGTTCCAAATTAGCTTCTTGGAAGCAAAATTGCTACAAGTGTGCTCCCTGCATGAAAGTAATAGTATAATCTGCATTTTTTTCTTTATTTCCTGAGATTTTATTGTAATTAAGAAGTACTACAACTGGCCCCAACCAAGGTCTGCTTCCCTCCTCCACTTCTACTGTTTATTTGCACCTTAGCTCTAATAAATCAATATTCTATTGAAAATTCTTTCCCTGAGCAGCCAGCAATATGAAAAGTATTTGTGTTAGAAAAATAAAATTTCAGTAGGAGCCGTTCCCCGAATACAAATTTTGTGTTAACAGCTGAAATAAACAGTTATTTGCTTAACAAATATTTATTCATGGAGTCATTTTTTTACACTGAGCAATATCAGTGAAATATATGTTGACGTAAACAGCTGTGGCTTGCTGTGTCAGTTCATATATAACTGCTGAGCATTTAGTGGCAGCAATTCCTAATGGCATTTGATACACATTATGCAGTAAAGACCTACATCAGTGTGTTGCGAGACAAGTTAATAAAGCAACATTGTTGTGTGCACTACTTTACTTTATTGTAACTTACCAGTACTCTAATTGCCAACTTTTAGCGTTAACTTTTTTTATTTTTTTATAGTAACTGTACCAGAGAACATATTAACCACTTCCCGACCGCCCACTACACAGGGGCGGCGGGGAAGTGGAGCCCTGCAGGACGGCCTCACCCACAGAGGCGGCGGTCCATTTAAGGGCATGGGCGGAGCGATCGCGTCATCCGTGACGCGATCCTCCGCCGGCGCCTGTCACCGCTCGCTCGCCGCAACATCCTGCCGGCTATACGGAAGCGCCGGCGGGATGTTAACCCCGCGATCGCCGCATACAAAGTGTATAATACACTTTGTAATGTTTACAAAGTGTATTATACAGGCTGCCTCCTGCCCTGGTGGTCCCAGTGTCCGAGGGACCACCAGGGCAGGCTGCAGCCACCCTAGTCTGCACCCAAGCACACTGATTTCTCCCTCCCCTGCCCCAGATCGCCCACAGCACCCATCAGACCCCCCCCTGCCCACCCCCCAGACCCCTGTTTGCACCCAATCACCCCCCTAATCACCCATCAATCACTCCCTGTCACTATCTGTCAACGCTATTTTTTTTTATCCCCCCCCCCCTGCTCCCTGCCCCCTCCTGATCACCCCCCACCCCTCAGATTCTCCCCAGACCCCCCCCCCCCCAGACCACCCCCCCCTGTTTACTGTATGCATCTATCCCCCTGATCACCTGTCAATCACCTGTCAATCACCCGTCAATCACCCGTCAATCACCCGTCAATCACCCCCTGTCACTGCCACCCATCAATCAGCCCCTAACCTGCCCCTTGCGGGCAATCTGATCACCCCCCCACACCAATAGATCGCCCACAGATCCGACATCAGATCACCTCCCAAATCCATTGTTTACATCTATTCTCTCCTCTAAACACCCACTAATTACCCATCAATCACCCATCAATCACCCCCTATCACCACCTGTCACTGTTACCTATCAGATCAGACCCTAATCTGCCCCTTGCGGGCACCCAATCACCTGCCTACACGCTCAGATTGCCCTCAGACCCCCCCTTATCAATTCGCCAGTGCATTAATTACATCTGTTCTTCCCTGTAATAACCCACTGATCACCTGTCAATCACCTGCCAATCACCTATCACCCATCAATCACCCCCTGTCACTGCCACCCATCAATCAGCCCCTAACCTGCCCCTTGCGGGCAATCTGATCACCCACCCACACCATTAGATCACCCGCAAACCCGCCGTCAGATTACCTCCCAAATGTATCGTTTACATCTGTTATCTTCTCTAAACACCCACTAATTACCCATCAATCACCCATCAATCACCCCCTATCACCACCTGTCACTTTTACCTATCAGATCAGACCCTAATCTGCCCCTTGCGGGCACCCAATCACCCGCCCACACGCTCAGATTGCCCTCTGACCCCCCCCCCCCCCCTTATCAATTCGCCAGTGCATTAATTACATCTGTCCTTCCCTGTAATAACCCACTGATCACCTGTCAATCACCTGCCAATCACCTATCACCCATCAATCACCCCCTGTCACTGCCACCCAACAATCAGCCCCTAACATTGCGGGCAAACTGATCACCCACCCACACCAATAGATCGCCCGCAGATCCGACATCAGATCACCACCCAAGCGCAGTGTTTCCATCTATTCTCTCCTCTAAACACCCACTAATTACCCATCAATCACCCATAAATCACCCCCTATCACCACCTGTCACTGTTACCCATCAGATCAGACCCTAATCTGCCCCTTGCGGGCACCCAATCGCCCGCCTACAATCTCAGATTGCCCTCAGACCCCCCCTTATCAATTCGCCAGTGCAATATTTACATCTGTTCTCCCCTGTAATAACCCACTGATTACCTGTCAATCACCTATCAATCACCCATCAATCACCCCCTGTCACTGACACCCATCAATCACCCGCTGTCACTGACACCCATCAATCAGCCCCTAACCTGCCCCTTGTGGGCAAACTGATCACCCACCCACACCAATAGATCGCCCGCAGATCCGACAACAGATCACCACCCAAGCGCAGTGTTTCCGTCTATTCTCTACCCTAAACACCCACTAATTACCCATCAATCACCCCCTGTCACTGCTACCTATCAGATTAGACCCCTATCTGCCCCTAGGGCACTCAATCACCCGCCCACACCCTCAGAATGCCCTCAGACCCCAGCCCTGATCACCTCGCCAGTGCATTGCTTGCATCTATTCTCCCCTCTAATCACACCTTGAGACACCCATCAATCACCTCCTGTCACCCCCTAGCACACCTACCCATCAGATCAGGCCCCAATTTGCCCCGTGTGGGCTCCTGATCACTCGGCCAAACCCTCAGACCCCCTTCCGATCACCTCCCTAGTGCATTGATTGCATCTATTTTCCCCTCTAACCACCCCCTGAGACACCCATCAATCACCTCCTGTCACCCCCCTAGCACTCCTATCCATCAGATCAGGCCCAATACAACCTGTCATCTAAAAGGCCACCCTGCTTATGACCGGTTCCACAAAATTCGCCCCCTCATAGACCACCTGTCATCAAAATTTGCAGATGCTTATACCCCTGAACAGTCATTTTGAGACATTTGGTTTCCAGACTACTCACGGTTTTGGGCCTGTAAAATGCCAGGGCGGTATAGGAACCCCACAAGTGACCCCATTTTAGAAAAAAAAGACACCCCAAGGTATTATGTTAGGTGTATGACGAGTTCATAGAAGATTTTATTTTTTGTCAAAAGTTAGCGGAAAATAATTTTTATTGGTTTTTTTTCACAAAGTGTCATTTTTCACTAACTTGTGACAAAAAATAAAATCTTCTATGAACTTGCCATACACCTAACGGAATACCTTGGGGTGTCTTCTTTCTAAAATGGGGTCACTTGTGGGGTTCCTATACTGCCCTGGCATTTTAGGGGCCCTAAACCGCGAGGAGTAGTCTAGAAAACAAATGCTTCAAAATGACCTGTGAATAGGACGTTGGGCCCCTTAGCGCACCTAGGCTGCAAAAAAGTGTCACACATGTGGTACCGCCGTACTCAGGAAAAGTAGTATAATGTGTTTTGGGGTGTATTTTTACACATACCCATGCTGGGTGGGAGAAATTTCTATGTAAATGGACAATTGTGTGTAAAAAAATCAAACAATTGTCATTTACAGAGATATTTCTCCCACTTAGCATGGGTATGTGTAAAAATACACCCCAAAACGCATTATACTACTTCTCCTGAGTACAGCGGTACCACATGTGTGGCACTTTTTTACACCCTAAGTACGCTAAGGGGCCCAAAGTCCAATGAGTACCTTTAGGATTTCACAGGTCATTTTGCGACATTTGGTTTCAAGACTACTCCTCACGGTTTAGGGCCCCTAAAATGCCAGGGCAGTATAGGAACCCCACAAATGACCCCATTCTAGAAAGAAGACACCCAAAGGTATTCCGTACGGAGTATGGTGAGTTCATAGAAGATTTTATTTTTTGTCACAAGTTAGCGGAAAATGACACTTTGTGAAAAAAAACTATTAAAATCAATTTCCGCTAACTTGTGACAAAAAAATAAAAACTTCTATGAACTCACCATACTCCTAACGGAATACCTTGGGGTGTCTTCTTTCTAAAATGGGGTCATTAGTGGGGTTCCTATACTGCCCTGGCATTTTAGGGGCCCTAAACCGTGAGGAGTAGTCTTGAAACAAAAATGACCTGTGAAATCCTAAAGGTACTCATTGGACTTTATGCCCCTTAGTGCAGTTAGGGTGCAAAAAAGTGCCACACATGTGGTATCGCCGTACTCGGGAGAAGTAGTACAATGTGTTTTGAGGTGTATTTTTACACATACCCATGCTGGGTGGGAGAAATACCTCTGTAAATGACAATCTTTTGATTTTTTTACACACAATTGTCCATTTACAGAGGTATTTCTCCCACCCAGCATGGGTATGTGTAAAAATACACCTCAAAACACATTGTACTGCTTCTCCCGAGTATGGCGATACCACATGTGTGGCACTTTTTTGCACCCTAACTGCGCTAAAGGGCCCAAAGTCCAATGAGTACCTTTAGGATTTCACAGGTCATTTTGAGAAATTTCGTTTCAAGACTACTCCTCACGGTTTAGGGCCCCTAAAATGCCAGGGCAGTATAGGAACCCCACAAATGACCCCATTTTAGAAAGAAGACACCCCAAGGTATTCCGTCAGGAGTATGGTGAGTTCATAGAAGTTTTTATTTTTTATCAAAAGTTAGCGGAAATTGATTTTAATTGTGTTTTTTCACAAAGTGTCATTTTCCGCTAACTTGTGACAAAAAATAAAATCTTCTATGAACTCGCCATACTACTAACGGAATACCTTGGGGTGTCTTCTTTCTAAAATGGGGTCATTTGTGGGGTTCCTATACTGCCCTGGCATTTTAGGGGCCCTAAACCGTGAGGAGTAGTCTTGAAACGAAATTTCTCAAAATGACCTGTGAAATCTTAAAGGTACTCATTGGACTTTGGGCCCTTTAGCGCAGTTAGGGTGCAAAAAAGTGCCACACATGTGGTATCGCCGTACTCAGGAGAAGTAGTATAATGTGTTTTGTGGTGTATTTTTACATATACCCATGCTGAGTGGGAGAAATATCTCTGTAAATGGACAATTGTGTGTAAAAAAAATTAACAAATTGTCATTTACAGAGATATTTCTCCCACCCAGCATGGGTATGTGTAAAAATACACCCCAAAACACATTATACTACTTCTCCTGAGTATGGCAATACCACATGTGTGGCACTTTTTTGCAGCCTAACTGCGCTAAGGGGTCCAAAGTCCAATGAGCACCTTTAGGCTTTACAGGGGTGCTTACAATTTAGCACCCCCCAAAATGTCAGGACAGTAAACACACCCCACAAATGATCCCATTTTGGAAAGTAGACCCTTCAAGGTATTCAGAGAGGGGCATGGTGAGTCCGTGGCAGATTTCATTTTTTTTTGTCGCAAGTTAGAAGAAATGGAAACTTTTTTTTTTTTTCTCACAAAGTGTCATTTTCCGCTTACTTGTGACAAAAAATAATATCTTCTATGAACTCACTATGCCTCTCAGTGAATACTTTGGGATGTCTTCTTTCCAAAATGGGGTCATTTGGGGGGTATTTATACTATCCTGGAATTCTAGCCCCTCATGAAACATGACAGGGGGTCAGAAAAGTCAGAGATGCTTGAAAATGGGAAAATTCACTTTTTGCACCATAGTTTGTAAACGCTATAACTTTTACCCAAACCAATAAATATACACTGAATGGGTTTTTTTTTTTATCAAAAACATGTTTGTCCACATTTTTCGCGCTGCATGTATACAGAAATTTTACTTTATTTGAAAAATGTCAGCACAGAAAGTTAAAAAAATCATTTTTTTGCCAAAATTCATGTCTTTTTTGATGAATATAATAAAAAGTAAAAATCGCAGGAGCAATCAAATAGCCCCAAAAGAAAGCTGTATTAGTGACAAGAAAAGGAGCCAAAATTCATTTAGGTGGTAGGTTGTATGAGCGAGCAATAAACCGTGAAAGCTGCAGTGGTCTGAATGGAAAAAAAGTGGCCGGTCCTTAAGGGGTAGAAAGCCCTAGGTCCTCAAGTGGTTAATGCAGCAATTTGGAAATATATTTCTACTTGGAGATAAGTGAATCATTCATTGGCAAATATGAACAATTAAGCTCTTGGGATGTGTTTGTGGAGGAGCCTTTGCTTTCTAAAAATGAATGGCTACTTACAAGACTTTATTCAACAGATATTTGCAAACACAAAGCTACACATGACCATTGTTATCTATCATAGCGTGTTTGATGGTAAAGCAGAATTTCCTCAGTTGTTTCACAGACAGATGGCAACCATAATTAGCTTGAACAAAAGGTATTGCCAAGGTCCTAAAATACCTAGGGCACCCTGGGCACCATATCTGCACTGAAATGTTGCCGACAAGTAAAATTCTTTGGTGAAGGGGAGTATGACTGTTTACTTTGCCCTATTTTATCTCCTTGCTCTCTTCTCTGTTTCACTCTTTATTTTATGTGCCCAGAAGTCCAGTAAAAATGAGCAAAATTACTTCTAATCACTGCCTTTAATTAGGCACTATTTAGCGGCACCTGGCCTCATAAACTGACACTAAATATGCTCTCAGATGAAGCATCTATCCATTCCTGATCAATAAAAAGCAGATTCAATCGTCTTAATCAAATCTGCCTGTAATCTTATGCTTCTCTATGGATATCATCAACAAAGTTCCATTGATTTCAAGAGAAAATCAATCGGAACAGCAACCAAGAGAGCTGCAGTAGAAAATGTAGATTTGTCAGCAGTGTGCGGTGACTGACAAGTGTCTATTCATTATCACATGGGAACAGTCTAGAGCTGTTCCTGATCAGGCTATGGCCAGTTTTAGTGCCAATATTTCAAGACAATCTTTGGAATGTAGTCATGTGTTCGTGGTGAGAGACATACAAAGACTGATATGCATTTACTTTTAAGCAATGCACATTGTCTGATTGTCCTGGCGATTCACGTCCTCTAATACTTTTAGCCATAGACCTTAAACAAGCATACAAATTAGATGTTTCTACTGAAAATCAGACATATGGAGGCTGCTACATTATTTCCTAAACAATACCAGTTGCCTGGCAGACTTGCTGAACTTTCTAGTCAGTAGTGTCTGAAGTGCACACCTGGAACAAACCTGCAGCTAATCTTGTCAATTTCACTGGGTTCCTTTCAAGGCCCATACTTACATTAAATATTTGCTGCCTGAACCAGGCTTTACAGATCCTGCTAAAAGGATACCCGAAGTGACATGTGACATGATGAGATAGACATGTGTATGTACAGTGTCTAGCACACAAATAACTATGCTGTGTTCCTTTTTTTCAGACAGGAAGTGACTACAGTGTGACCCTCAATGATAAGAAATGGTATCTCTTTCTTGCTCTCAGGAAACAATTTTCTGCTAGGAAAATGTTTTATAGTTGGAATTATTTATTAATGAGGGTCACACTGTTGTCACTTCCTGTCTGAGTCAGGACTGAGTCAGCCACTTACATACCTAATATTTAACTCTTTCAGACAGAGAAAGAAAAAAAGAAACCAGCATAGTTATTTGTGTGCTAGGCACTGTACATACACATGTTTATCTCATCATTTCACATGTCACTTTTAGTATCCTTTAAAATACATTTTGGAATGATAGCTGTACTGAAACGCATGTTCTACTAATGTATATGCAGAGGGAAGAGGGCAGACAAGTGGATGACAGCTATGATTATGGTACATAACAATAGTGAATTTCCATTACAACTGTTAGCTATTGTCAACGGACACCAGTTCACACTTGGAAAAAAATACCTACAATTAATTAAAATAATCATTTCAGGCAGCCTAAGTCGCAAGTGTGTTCAGGCTTTTACCTAATGAGGACCATTAACCAAACACCCTCTACACAGATTCATCAGGGAACAGAAGTCAAAATGAGACAGCGATGTATCACAAGATTGGTTATCTAATCTGAGTTAATGATCCTTTTATCTACTCATTCAGTTTATCTAATTCAAGATAACAAATGATCTCTACTTGTGCAGTCTCTAGCAATGGCAATAAAATAGTACTCCTACAGTGGCCATACATCTACCGACTTGGCGGCCTATCGACCATCCGATTCGATAATTATTATTGAATCAAATGAAAATCAGTGTTGGCAATTGCATGCCTGATTGATGATGCAACCAATTTAGGGCCAAGCGGTAATGGCGAGCAATATCGGAGGAGAGACAAATGTGACGAAACTCATGGTGCTGTCCCTCCAATGTATAAATGTACATGTATGTGTGCATTCATACAATAACTGTCCTGTGTTGTCATGTCCATCCATTTTTCAAATCCTCCACTCTTCCATTAGCCCTATACACGCCACCGATGCATAGCACACAGCACGTGAATACAGCTAATGGAAGAGTGGTGGGCACTGCAACACAGGACAGGTAATGTATAAATGCACACATCTACATGTACTTTTATACACTAGGGAGGCAGTGTTGAAGCAGCAGATGAAGCAGATGCTGCGGACTTGGCACCTTCTCAAGAGATTTCATGTTTAAATCTATCGGAAATCGGCCTGCGGTGTATGGGAAGCCAACAGATCTTACTGTAATCAGATTTGATCAGAGAGATTTGTCTCTTGATCAAGATTTGTCTGCCCCTCATCATTAGGTGTATGGCTACCTTTAAGCTAAGTACAAACACATTGACTGATAATCTAGCATGCCCAGTCTTTAGCAATGCCTAACACCAGACCGACCCCTAAGCACATTGTTCATCTACTCACCATATCCCCTGGAAGCAACTACATCATGTGCTTGGTGGCATTTCTCCTCCCCTTCATAGCAAGAGATACATCACCAGCCCCTAGGCTAATGATGTGTCTGTACAGCATGAGTCCTGATCCCTGTGGGTGACAGTCCTCATTCCAGAGAACATTAGAGAGAACTAAAATGGCTGTTTGTGATCCTCCTGGCCAAGAATCTAGCATGTGCACAACCATCCCCAACTTCATTTAAGGATCCAGAATGCCGGATAAGGATGATCAGATGCCCATTTCCGATTCTGCTGACATTCTGATTTCCACCAATACCAATTTCCATTTTTCAGATTTCCACTTTTCCATTTGTCCAATTTCCAATTTTCTGATTTTTAGATTTCTGATTTTTGAGCTGTATTTTATTAGTATTTTTTTTTTTTTTGCATAAGAGAAAGGAGTTTTAGGAGAAAAAATGCTCAGATTCAGTTCAATTTTTCTTCCAAGTTTTCTCTCCTAGGTAATAGTTTCACATTATAAATAAAATGCCTTTTCTCTGGTTCCGCATGGCTGTATAGTGTATCTACACCCCTGTGAATTTCACACAGGGGTACAGTACTGATCGGTGAATGGGAACATATGTTCCCAAAGCCAATCAAAGTGTCTGTAGTGAATGAGCACTGGAACAAATGGGCATATAAAATATGGGTATTTTATTTACCATAGCACATTTTGTTTTAGAACTACAATGGCTGAAAACTGAGAAATACTTTTTTTTATTTTCTTTGTATTTCCTTTAAAATGCATATAAAATAGAATAATTTTAGCAAAAAGTATAGCACAAAGAAATCCTAATTTGTGGCAAAAAAAATAAATATTTATATCATTTTGGTATAATAAGTAGCAATACTGGCAAATGAATGGGATGAGCATGATGTGTGAAAATTGCTCAAATAAGGGCTTGTAATTAGTGATATAGTATAAAGAAATGCACAACAGAAAGAATACACGTTTAATATTGTTGCCAATACATTGAACTAGGGACGTAGTTCAAATGCTGTAGTAACCTGGGTCAAATTGGCAAAAAATGTGTGTGTTTTATCAACAGGAACATGTTTTACTTTAAGACTTACAAAGAGCATATTTACTGCAATTTTGGTGAATCAATTTAGTTGTTTTTTTTTTAGAATCTTTGTTTTTTATTTTAACAATACGGTATGCAGTATACAAAACCAATGATGATCAATATTATACAGAACATGACAAATGATTTGTTTTTAGAAGCAACAATAATCTCAATAAGGCAAGACTATAAGTGAAAAGTGAACATTCTATTTATAACAACCTCTCTGTAAATATAGAAATATAAGAGAAAAGCCTAAACATAAAATGGAGGAGGCTATATAGTGGGCTGCCCTTGTGGAGCCATGGATACTGAAAGATATGAGATGTTTCCATTATATTCTTAAAACAACAAGTTCAGGACAGAGCCTGGATAGTGCATACCCTTAAAACACCCCAAACCCCACCCCCCTTTCTCTGGTTCGGATCCCCTTGACAGCCCAAACATAACATGTACGTATTATTTACTTTCAGTCAGTCAAGACCGTCTAACACCCATATGTCACATTATGAATTGGTTATAAAGAAGACTTAACCTTAGTTGGAGTTATCTTGTAGAACCGCCTCAAATTCTTCCGAATGTCTAAAGAAGTTCCAGAAAGACCAGTTTTTTTTGTATATATCTGCCTTGTTTAGAGCCGTGTATGTAAGAGCTACCATTAGTAGCTCTGTATTATCTAATTCTCTTACTAGTTCCTCAGTTCCAGGAATAGTTGAACCACCCCAGTGACGCACTTAGAGGCACTTTGCTCCATTCAATATGTGTCTGACCACCGATTTTTTTGTAGCTATTCATGGTCCAATTATTAGAGTGTAGAATGTAGAACTCAGGTGTAAAAGGGGTTTCTCTATCTGTTACTGCTTCCAATAAGCAGCAAGTGAAGAGCATGACCAAAATATGTGAAGCAGTGTCCCTTTATCTGAATTACATCTCCAGCACATGTCTTCTCTATTAGGGAATATAGATTTAGGTTTTACTGGAGTGTAGTACCAATGAGTTAGTAACTTGTAATTAGTCTCCTGTACCCTTACTGTCCTAGAGGATTTGTGCGCGAAGATGCACATTCTTAATCTCTGTGACTGAGAAAATGTTGTGCCCAAATCACTCTCCCAGTTAAAAAGAAAGGGAATTTGAGGAGTCGCCATAGACGAGAGTATTGTATATAATCTAGATAGTGTTTTCCTGGCTACCCCTTCTTCAAGGCAAATATTTTTAAAGTCTGTGTTTCGTCTAAGTTGAGAGGGTGTAAGGACAATGAGGTCAATAGATATCTATACTGAAAATGCTACCACCAACTAAGATTATCACAAAATTGTTTCCCCATGAGAATGGAATGATCAACCCATTGTCCTTGGGAACACATGTCTTTGAAGCACATGTTTCTCTGTTGCCCTTTTGTGTTTGTTTGCAGTAGTGCCCCCCCCCCCCCCCATATATGTTAGGATTATCTGAAATGGGAAGAAGAGGGGAAGGGAAAGGAGCCAATTGTAGCTGCTCATTGGCTCTGTGAAAGACTGTAAGAGTGACATGACACAGAGAGGGCAAGTTCCAGGACTGCTTAGGTTTGGATTGAATCCAGAGTAGATTTTTAATAGCATATTTTGCCAAAGAGAATTCCAGGTCAACCCATTGCTTGCTCTCTCTATGTCTATGCCAGTCCACTGCTCGTGTCAAGATTGCTGCCTGGTAATACCTCCTGACACACGGTAAAGCCAAGCCTCCCTCCTGCTTGGAACAATAAAGAATGTCTCTTTTTAGTCGAGGGGGATGAGACCTCCAGATATGTCTGTTGAAGAGTGACTGCATTTGTTGGAAAAAGGAGAGAGGTATGGCTATCGGCAGCGTCTGTAATAAATAGAGGAGCTTAGGCAGTAAATTCATTTTGACTACAGATATTCTACCCATCCATGATAAGTGAGGGAAAGCCCATGTTTTAAGATCTGAAGCTAAGCAATGTAACATGGGGGGGGAAATTTTGGGAGAAACGTTTCTTAGTGGAACTAGCAATATTGGTGCCTAACTATTTGATCGTTTGGTTATTCCATTTCAATGGAAAGTTCTGCTTCAGGGTCTCCTCTACTTCTGAGGGAAGTCCAATATTGAGAGCTTCGCATTTATCAAAGTTAATCTTAAAAAAGAATACTCTAGCAAAGCGAGCAAACTATCTTGTCAAATTGGGTAGGGAGAGTATTGGTTGTGTGAGGAAGAATAAAAGATCATCAGCATATGCTGCAATTTTGTGAATGGTCTTTCCTACAGTAATGCCTGAAATATCAGCGTTGAGCCTGACTTGACACAGGAAAGGCTCCAGGGCCAGTGCAAATATAAGAGGAGATTGTGGGCACCCCTGCCGAGTACCATTGCATCAATTTACTTTTAAAGAGAAATATAGAGTGGGTTGCAAAAGTATTCGGCCTCCTTGAAGTTTTCCACATTTTGTCATATTACTGCCACAAACATGAATCAATGTTATTCGAATTCAACAGGAAAGACCAACACAAAGTGGTGTACACATGAGAAGTGGAACGAAAATCATACATGATTACAAACATTTTTTACAAATAAATAACTGCAACGTGGTGTGTGCATAATTATTCGGCCCCCTTTGATCTGAGTGCAGTCAGTTACCTATAGACATTGCCTGATGAGTGCTAATGACTAAATAGAGTGCACCTGTGTGTAATCTAATGTCAGTACAAATACAGCTGCTCTGTGAGTGCCTCAGAGGTTGTCTAAGAGAATATTGGGAGCAACAGCACCGTGAAGTCCAAAGAACACACAAGACAGGTCCAAGACAGGTCAGGGATCAAGTTATTGAGACATTTAAAGCAGGCTTAGGCTACAAAAAGATTTCCAAAGCCTTGAACATCCCATGGAGCACTGTTCAAGCGCTCATTCAAAAATGGAAGGAGTATGGCACAACTGTAAACCTACCAAGACAAGGCCGTCCACCTAAACTCACAGGCCGAACAAGGAGAGCGCTGATCAGAAATGCAGTCAAGAGGCCCATGGTGACTCTGGACGAGCTGCAGAGATCTACAGCTCAGGTGGGAGACTCTGTCCATAGGACAATTATTAGTCATGCACTTTACAAAGTTGGCCTTTATGGAAGAGTGGCAAGAAGAAAGGCATTGTTAACAGAAAGCGTAAGAAGTCCCATTTGAAGTTTGCCACAAGCCATGTGGGGGACACAGCAACCATGTGGAAAAAGGTGCTCTGGTCAGATGAGACCAAAAAGGAACTTTATGGCCAAAATGCAAAACGCTATATGTGGCGGAAAACTAACACTGCACATCACTCTGAACACACCATCCCCACTCTCAAATATGGTGGTGGCAGCATCATGCTTGGGGGTGCATCTCTTCAGCAGGGACAGGGAAGCTGGTCAGAGTTGATGGGAAGATGAATGGAGCCAAATACAGGGCAAACTTGGAAGAAAACCTCTTGGAGACTGTAAAAGACTTGAGACTGGGGCGGAGGTTCACCTTCTAGCAGGACAATGACCCTAAACATAAAGCCAGGGCAACAATGGAATGGTTTAAAACAAAACATATCTATGTGTTAGAATGGCCCAGTCAAAGTCCAGATCTAAATCCAATTGAGAATCTGTGGCAAGATCTGAAAACTGCTGTTCACAAACGCTGTCCATCTAATCTGACTGAGCTGGAGCTGTTTTGCAAAGAAGAATGGGCAAGGATTTCAGTCTCTAGATGTGCAAAGCTGGTAGAGACATACCCTAAAAGACTGGCAGCTGTAATTGCAGCAAAAGGTGTTTCTACAAAGTATTGACTCAGGGGGCCGAATAATTACGCACACCCCACTTTGCAGTTATTTATTTGTAAAAAAAATGTTTGGAATGATGTATGATTTTCGATCCACTTCTCACATGTACACCACTTTGTATTGGTCTTTCACATGGAATTCCAATAAAATTGATGCCTGTTTGTGGCAGTAATGTGACAAAATGTGGAAAACTTCAAGGGGGCCGAATACTTTTGCAACCCACTGTAACAAAATCATCTCCAGAAATAATTTTTTCCCCTTACCAAATAAAAAAATCTACTTAATTCTAAACTTAATAAATACATTTTCATTATTGTCACAGTCTCTTGCAACCAGTCAGATAATGAAAGGTTTTGAGAAAAGTCCAGTTGCTACCTCAAAAAGAAAAAAATATTTTGGTTTGGTGTAGACCAGCTCTGGGCAAACCATGGCCCGCAGGCCATATCCAGCCCGCATGCACTGTTGCTCCAGCTTGCCAACAGGCAGCCGTATTCCTCTCCTTCCTCCCTCCTTGCAGAGTCACCTGATCCCAAAATTCAGCATCGCATCTCCAACAGGGCGCCACATGACACGATGTCGGGACATGCCACCGTATAATACGCTGGTTGCAGGCGTGTAATGCACTGGCACGTCCCGACATCGTGTCATGTGACGCCCTGTTGCCATGGAGACGAGATGCTGGATTTGGTGATCAGGAGAGTTTTAAGTTCCCGTTTCCACCGGCTTGCAACTTTGCAGGGAGGGAGGAGGGGAGAGGAATTTAAGGAATTCGGAACGTGGTCCGCAGCATGCAGCCAGGAAATGCAAAGTTTGCCCAGCCCTGGTGTGGACGCTTACTTTTTACTAAGGAAAAGGTGTTAACTGTAACTACACAGTTAGCAGTGTAGTTACACTGCTATAGTATCACTTCTATTATCACATTTTATTTAATGTGAAACATATAGCTCTTCCTTTCCTATTTAAACCAGCCTGGATCCAAGCATGATGACTGGTTGTAACCTGAAAAGGAGGGTTAGCAAGCATGCTGTCTCCCTCCCTGCTGGCATGCATTGGATTCTCTGTAACCTCTATTGCCCCAGGAGAATATGCCATCAAAAGTACTTGGAACATAAAAACAATGGTAACCGGTATGGGGAGCCACATGGTTGGTGAAGATGAATAAATGTATAAATGAATAAATAACATTTGTAAGGTACTTTTTTCCTGCTAGCTTCAATGGCCAGGAGTCACAGGCCCCACTCTTTTTCCTTCAGCGTCTCTCTCTGACAGCTGCTGGAAACCTCAACGTAGAGTTTATTTACGCCCACTCTAGGATTCCCAAGATTACATCAATGACCAATTCATAGCAATTGTCAGATGGACTTTGAAGAAAGAAGATACCTTTTGCTCCATACCACTAGAGTCTGCAATCAGGATAAGAAGAAAGACGGGAGAAGATTGTTTTATTCTTTTTTTTTTTTCAAATAAAACATATCAAGACCTCATCTTGTTTTCTTTTTGAGCATTCTTATTTACAAATAGGCTTTCCAGAGGTTCATCCCCACAGAGACCACCTGCCTCCAGCAAAACCTAACTAAGAAAGCTTATACAATTACTCATGTAAGGAGAAATCTCCTACCTGTAAATAATAAATCTTGCAAGACCTAAGGAGTAATACTAGGCAGTTATTAACCCTCTTAGTATCACACATACCCTGCAAATGTTAATACGTCAACCTTGTTGTTCTTTTTTAAGTGCTCAAAACCACTAAGACCTCTTGCACACTGCAAGCGATTCCGATTTTTAATCAGTTTTTACATCCGCTTCCGATTCAGATTTGCAGTTTGCTCCCTGCACACTGCAAATCGAAATCTGAATCGGATGTAAAAAAAGATTAAAAAGCGGAATCTGAATCGGAATCGCTTTTAGTGTGCAAGAGGCCTTAATTCCATTTTTTCTATTGATAATAAAGTATATTCCCCTATTATCCAAGCATAAGACTGAAAAGCAATAAAATGATGATGTCCTGTCACAAAATTATTCTCCTTGGTATAAACATTGTCCTCTAGTTCTGAAGAAATATAAAGATAAACAGTAGATAGGATCACAACTCATCCAGGTAATCAGACAATCTAACATGCTAGAGCCAGTGAGACAAAAAAAAAAGATTATGGTCTATTCCCATTGCTCCAATCTTTGTGCAGAGTAAGTACAACATAAACATCTCACCAAGTGTGAACTGTCAAACTGATGTCCAATAAATTTGAATCAACTGAGAAAGAAGTGTATCCAAATTGATCTGAGTGGATTTCAGCCTATTATGTAATGATGATGGCAAATATGGGAATATCTTTATTTCTAGCTGAGCTTTTGGACTTGTGAAAGCTTTATTTATAACCTCCCAGTCAGATATAAATGATGTTATACTTAAACTAAAACTATTGTGAAAACATTTAAAATGTAAAACATGTGTATGCATGCATACGTATAACATGTATATTAGCCCAAAGTAAAATGCACTATAAATTCATTTTTTCCTATGCACTTACAGTAAGTAGGAAACAGCTGGCAGATCTGACAACTTATGGTCGGGCTCCCTATGGGGAATTCTCAGGGTCTTCTTGTACAAACGAGTAGGGAGACCAGTCAATTCTTTGTACAGGTTCTTTGCAGGGATTGCTTTTGTAAGAAATAAAGGAAATACTGAGAATCCTCCATGAGGAGATTAACTAGTCCAAAACCTGTCACATTTGTCATACTTTTACTACCTCCTGTAACAGCAATATAATATATAATTATAGTGAATCTTACTCTAGGGCAAATGTATATTTTATACATATTTATACACATGTATTTGACATTTTACAATTTTTTGTGTACATTAGGGCTGGTTCATATGGATGGCTGCTGGGTTTAGTACTGGGATCCACCGTGTCTCGCATTGAGATGAATGGAAGTGTTCATCTCAAAGCAATTATTGGTGATTTGATAAGTGCCATGGTCAATCACATTTTCTTAGACACTGTATGTAGCTTCTAGTGTAATTTGTGTTTATGGTTCCAACTCCCCCTGGGGGCTCTAAACACGGTGTGACAGAACAACGGAACTGATGCAAAAAAACGGTTTTGCTCAGTAGCAAAAAAGTGTTTAGCATTAGCTAAACAAGACGCCAACAGCCAGCCATGTGAACCGATCCCTAATTATTATTTTATTATTTTTTAGGATTTATGTAGTACCGACATCTTCCGCAGCGCTGTACAAATTGTCATTTTCGACCATCTCTACTCCTACTCCCTGTAAACCACACTTTTCAGCCATAGACTCATGTTTGAAAGTCCTAAAACATAAGGCTTTCAAGAATTGCAAATATATCTAAACCTATGACACCTTGAGGCTATACTGAGTAATGGGAAACTGACTATCCCAACTGGAATGAAAGCTCTAAACATAACCAAGAAAAGCTTGATTATGTATGGAGAATCAGGACTATACGAGGAGGGAGGTATCAGGAATGGTGTTCGCCAGCACCTTGTAGTATAAGTTGAGTGTCGGGGAAAGTCAGTGCTTCCTAGTTTCTTAGGTTGGCGTTTACATTGCTAAATTCTGGTATGAAGTATTCTGAGCCCGCAGTGCAGGTGTATTTTCATTGTACCTTGTTATCAGTAATAAGTGCATTATTATGAGCAAAGGTTATGAACAATGTTGGTTAAGAGTGAACTGACAGAAGTATGATAACATCATTTTAGATAACCTATTATACAGTGCATATAACCTTTTCACTTTGCGCTGTTTTACTAAATAACTTTTTTTCCTTGCTATAGACTCACAGCTTTGATCTGCCATGCTATTTCAGCTGCCAGAAATCCCTGACTTGATAATTTTGTAAAACACAGATACAGTTTTTATTTAAGCTGAAAAGCAGTGTCAGCTTACTAAAAACGTACAAGGAAAATCTGTAGCGTCAATGCCTATGAGGTTGGAGATCTATTACTGGTATTATGTTCTGCTATCCATGAATGCGTTTGGAAAGCTTTACGGATGGCTACACGAATCAGTTCATTAATTAATCATGTCCAGACAAAAGCCGGCATCAGCAATGTCTCCCGTCTTACATCTTGATGCCAATCAATTAGCTGAGTTTATATTGCTCAATACTGTGATTGTAATTATGCAGTTATTATGATTCAATAAGAACCATACTCCAGATATAAAGTGAGAATAGGACGTGGAAGAGGAGAAGTCCTTCTGCAATATACACTAAAAAGGGTAACCTCTTAATGGGAATTTAATGAATAAAGTTTAGCATATATGCCTCTAAAAATAAAAGGAAAAAAGAAGGCAACTTTCCGTTTATAAGATGCGGGAAAAAACTAATTAAAGCAAATTAGTCTAATGTGCATATGTTGCTTAAGATAGATTATGCCTTAAAAAAACAGGAAGATAATGGTACCCATATGGGATATGTTTTTGGCATTTTTCATTTAAAGTGGACAGCTTTAGAGGATAAATACTGTACAGAATTCCTTACAGGCAATTACAGCCTTACATTACGATAGCTGACATAATAAAAGCATAATTTTAATTGCTATTAATTGCATTAAGCCTCGTCTTATTGAATACTTAATGGCAGAGTTGACATTGGTGCTGATTTATACGCTTTAATGAAGCTTTGCAATATCAATGTGGAACAATCGTGAAACATATTGTACATAATTCTTTAGTACCAGCCAAGAGACAGAAATAGCCATATCTACTAAGAGAACAATATGTATTAACTGCATATTCCCAGTGGATGGATATATATATACATGTGTATAAACAGTGTGTGTGTATATATATATATATATATATATATATATATATATATATATATATATACAGTATATATATTTATCATATTGGTGGCAAATATATGTTGGTAGGTTTTGACTAGAACTTGAAGAGAAATTAGATGAAACGTAGCTGTAACAACTAGTACTGTACCAACAACAGCAAAACATTTGTAAGGTGCTTTTCTCCTATAAAGCCCAAAGAGCATAAGCTTGTCACAGATCAGTACATAGTGATGTGTACAGGGGAAAACATTATGTGATCATAAATGTCAGACTTAACAGGTGGCTTTTCAGTTCTGATTTAAACATGTCTGGGGTTGGAGCTGTCTTGATTAAGGTTGGCAAGGCATTTCAGAAGGTAGGGGCAGCATGCCAGAAAGCGTTTTTTAGTTTAACTATGAGGGTGGTCAAGTTATCATATCCTTTTGATTGGAGGTTGTGGGAGGTGTGACACAATTGCAGCAAATTGCAGCAAAAAAGAATTCTCCATGTTATGAGTAGCCAGTGTAGTAACAACTTACAGTAGATGCCTAGTTTAAGCTAGAACGCACATGGCTTGTTCAGTATCAAACACTTAGTTTCCATTTTAGCTGTCCAGGCTCCTGCTTGAAATAAATAAGCAAAATAGATTATGGCAAAATGCCTGCACTACATACTCAAAAGTTTTTCTTCCTCTGCTACTTGCATATCCTGCATCTACTATAGATACTATAGTTGCTGCTGTGACAAGCAGCACTACAAAGATAGGCACTCAGGCAGTTCATCCATGAAAAATATTTCAACTGGAGTTCTACTTCAATATTAAAGCCAGAAGACAGTGAAAAATAGAAAAGAGTTCATCATCAATCAGAATAAGTAATAACATACATTTATTGTTAGAGCTTTAAAAATTGTTGCTTCATAATTTATACTTGGGCTGCTCACTTTGTGACTTTTCAATTTTTGTATCATACCATGCTTGAAAAAGAGAACTAAGTGTTCTGAAAAGCTTGATTGCAAAAATATACTAAGTCAATAAAAAGGTGGGTTATTAATCTCTTCTAAAGGGTCGGTTCACACTTGTTTAAAGAGAACCCGAGGTGGGATTTACTTATGCTAGTGGGGCACAGAGGCTGGTTGTGCACACTAACACCAGCCTCTGTTGCCCCATGGTGTTCCTCCAAGACCCCCCTGCTCGCCGCTATACGCCCCGCAGTGCTGGCGACACACAGCGTGTCGTCAGCACAATGTTTACCTCTCGCCTGTCTGTTAGCGCCGCTCCCCCGCCTCCTCCGTATCGGCGCTACTTGCCCACGTCACTTCCCTCCAATCAGCGGGAGGGGGGTCTTGGGGCAACAGAGGCTGGTGTTAGTGTGCACAACCAGCCTCTGTGCCCCACTAGCATAAGTAAATCCCACCTTGGGTTCTCTTTAAAACACGTATCTGTGGCCCAGACCAAAACCGGAGCCACGGATACCAATGTTAAATATGGCAGCCGTCTTCACACACTTTAAAAAATTGATTCACAGAATCCGGTTTGAAAAATTGAACTTAGAGTCCGGATTTGCAACATTTTTATGGAACCCGGATACCTTCTTAGGCAATGAAAGGCAATACAAAAATGTATCTCCCTCTACACAAGCTACTTTGCACACAAAAACGGAGGGAGAACCAGATTGCTTACTGCCTGCTCCTCCCCTCAACGTCATTTTTGCGGATCTCCCCATATAGGTTGCCCCAGGTAGCCTGGATGGGGTAGCATCCAGGAAGGGGGGCAGTGGGCACAGCGGTAGGGAGGGGAGTCCGACCCTCCTCCCTCACCTGGGTGCCCCCGTCCCACCTTCCCTTCCAGCTAAGCAGCAAGCGGGGAAGCAATTACCAACTTCCTTCCTCCGTTCACCGCGTGACTTCCTGCAATGCCGCCCACTGAAGGTTAGTGTAGCACTGCAGAAAGTCACATGGCGAGCGGTGGAACGCAAGGAAGGTAAATGTTCACCCCTCCCTCCCCACTGAGGATGCTACTGCATAGGCATGAACTGTGCAACTGTGCAGTAGAGCCTTGTCAAAAGGCTTCGGATGGTACCAGCACTGGAAAGAAAGAGGAACACGGGGAAGTATCTGGATTACTTAGTTAAGTGCCCATTTTGGGTACTTTTTTAATACAGGTATTAGATATAAAAGAATTAGATAAGGCACATTTATAGTATAGAAAATATGAAATATACCCATCTAATAAAAGTTGAGTTAAAGGGACACTTTGATGACACATAGCAGATCAGTCTACATTATCCAGGATTTTTACCAGAGCTAGTCTAGTTGAGAGGACCCAACTAGAAACATCACAGACCAATGGCCACTCCCTGCAATTCAGTCCTGACCACTCATTTTTAAGAAAAAGAGGACCCAGCAGGAAACACTATTTATTAAATAAGTTATACAGTACTACAGTATAACAAGCTTTGGAAAAGCATCTTTAAATATGCTCCAAGATAAAAGAACTTCCAGGCTTTATCTTCAATTAATTTTAAAAACATGACCGCATGGCGCCTCTGAGGAAGCTTTTTTTTAGCGAAACAGTTGTCAGGCAGACTGCTGCTCCCACATTGCCCCACGACGAAGATGACAATAGGGTATGTGAACTAATTTATAGTGGAATTGTACTAACGTGACTGCACGGAGCCTCAGAGGAAGCTTTTTTTAGCAAAATGGTCGAACTAATCTATTGTGGAATTGTACTATAATGGACTGAGCTGTCATAGTGACTGTTAATAAAATTCATTGAAGATAAAGCCTGGAAATAGTGCCGGATATTTGTTCTTCTATCTTGGAATATTAATATATGTGTTCCACATCCTGACCACATCTAAGGCACGTACCCTATTACCCATACCCCAGAAGTGCCCCCTCCTATTACTTGGTGACGTCACTTTCCTTCTCTGTGGATTTAATCTTTAAATATGCTCCCTATTAGTCCTGTAAACTGTTTCAAACCGCCAACTGCAGGAGAACTCCACAAACACCAATGCAGGTTGTAAAATTCAAAAGTTTATTTCAAAATAAAAGATAAAAAATACACTTTCTACTCCATGTAACCAATGAGAATTACAAACAACACAATCTAATATCACAGTCTTCTTATTATCTTCTGGTCTTCTTTCTATAGAACACTTCCGGAAGCTAGGAGGAAAACAACTGGTTGACAATAACACATAACCTTCCCACCCGGTAAGTATTTTCTCAGCGTTCCCACCCACTTTAATGAAAAATGGACCTTATTTGGATTTCCTAAACCCTGAGTACTAAAGTAATTTCAGTTTAATGCTTCACTGACAAGACCATTATATAGTACTTTAACCTCTAAGTTTGCTGATCAGCAAAATCTTTCATAACTCAATAGTAAATAGAGTACTCTTGTTTTTTTTGTTCTCAGTCTGATCAATTATTCTGGCTATTTTTCTTATTCAATAGTTCAGCCGTTTCTTAGGAAAAGCCAGAATAATAAATGTATAAGTTAGAGGTTAATAAATTGGTTGGTTACTAAGTTAATAATAAATAATAAAATAAATAAAATTGGTTAGTGAATTACTAAATTCTTAGTAAATTAATAAAGTTATTAGAATTAAATAAAGAAGAAGAAAATAACTCGTCACTTGTTCCTATGAGCAAAACTACTCAATATGCTTGCCCAAAAAAACAGCAGAAAAATAAAAACACAACAGTTTCTTTATAAATCTCAGCTTCTGCTGCTCCTGTATGTAATCTCTTCTGTTCTTTTGCAGGACCAGTCTATTGCCAGAGAAACAGTCTATTAACAGGTACTTCTTCTAAATCTTTCAACACTACTGGTAAATGGACATATTAATCATTTCTCCTTTCTTTTACAGGAATCCAGTCGGACCACTCTTCCCATAGGTAAGTATTTCTTCCAATATAACTTCGCACTATCTTGTGCACCACACATAAAATAACCAAAACGAAATGGCTTCTTGCATTTATTACTTTGGTAAAGTCAGTAAGCTATAAGAGGTTAAGATAGGCCTCTAGCGGACAGGGCAATAGCTTATTTCATTAACCAGATTCACTTTCTTCTCAATCTCACTATTTCATAGTCTCATGCCTAGTATATGGGCAATATGCAGTTTTTTAACTTTTATAAAAAAAAAAAACTTTCTTCCCATTTCCGCAACCATTCAGGTAAACTTATGAAAATACAAGTAAGATGATAATCATAACAATTAGGGATTGTCAGTCTCAATTCTCGGTCTCACCAGCACTATACTTCAGCAGTGGGGGACATCACCAGAGCCAATTCACTGTAATCAAAATGTTCAAGTATCTTTCTTGTCACACGCTGATTTATCACAGTATTAATCATATTTCATACGTGTCAGATTTAAAGAGAATCTGTATTGTTAAAATCGCACAAAAGTAAACATACCAGTGTGTTAGGGGACATCTCCTATTACCCTCTGACACAATTTTGCCGCTCCTCGCCGCATTAAAAGTGGTTAAAAACAGTTTTAAAAAGTTTGTTTATAAACAAACAAAATGGCCACCAAAACAGGAAGTAGGTTGATGTACAGTATGTCCACACATAGAAAATACATCCATACACAAGCAGGCGGTATACAGCCTTCCTTTTGAATCTCAAGAGATCATTTGTGTGTTTCTTTCCCCCTGTTATCATGCACTGAAGTTTCAGGCTGCTTGTTTCTTCCTGCAAACAGCTTTGCCCTTGTTTTTAATTCCTCAGTATGTGAAAGCCCAGCCAGCTCAGAGGACGATTTATCCAGCTTGTAAAAGATAAGAGAGAAGAGAGAAGCTGCTCTAATCCTAAATAACACACAGGCAGTGTGCATAGAGGGGCCTGGAAGGGGGAGTTCATAGCAGAACCACAACACTGAAGAACTTGGCAACCTTCCAGACACAGGCTGACAAGTCTGACAAGAGAGAGATAAGTTGATTTATTACAGAGACCGTGATAGTATAAAGTGCTTCAGTAAGCCAGAACACATTAGAATAGCTTTTTGAACTTGTAGGATGATAAAAAACAGGATGCAATTTTTGTTACGGAGTCTCTTTAAAGGCTTCTTTCCCAGCACCTCTGTATCAAGAATCACTGGCTATACATCTGACTGGCTCTTTTTCATCTGCCTGAAATCTCTCTCCTGGCTTTCCCACTCCTTGTCAGCCTTGATGGACTGATGGCTGTCTGTGGAGGATTGAAGAATCATCTAAGCGCATTACTTTTCTCCCAAAATGTCAGCTGCTGCAGTGTCTGGCCTGCATCTCCTCAGCTGTGCCTGCTGCATCTTTCCCCTTCTCCTGTCTGCTCCAACTGCCAACTCAACCCCTCAGAAAGCTGTTATATCTTCCCTAACGGCTCCCCTGCTTGTGTGTCTGGTTGCTTAGCAACCTTCCCTCAGCCATCAGCTCTGCCTACCCACACATTACACATTACAACTAAGGGAAAAATGCCCTTACTTAACAAACCTGTGTCAGCAGCGCCTCTATTTAAAGCTGCTGACCAGGTAATAATATAAAAATAAAAATAAATAGATCCCCCCTCTTTCTACCTGCTACAGTCCCTTAAAAGACCAATGGGAATCTTCCACAGTATAGCAAGTGCTGGTGGCGGGGAGCGATGTGTACGTGGATGCATGCAGCTCTTCATTCAAAACCTTAGAGGATATTGGCTTGGGACATTTCCAAGAGGGCCTTAAGGTGAGTGTTTATGATTAATTAAGAATATTAAAATATTTAATTCTTGCATGTATTCTTTTCAACTTAAATTATGAATGCAGAGGAAACAAATAGCATCATGACTCAATGTCAACTTTATTCAATATCTAAAGTGCAAATACTAATGGGAAAACTCTAAAACCATCTAAAATGCAGGTAGTGCACCACAAACTGCACTACTAGACACCCGCTCTCTGTCACATACACACCACATCTATAGGTACCGGTACCTACTGTAGTTATACTAGCCAGCTTCTTGAGAGTTGGAGAGACAGCAGGGTGTAGTTGCAGCATTTGGCGTTAGGCCCAGCGTATATGTCCACAGGATCACAGTGACTCATGTGACCTCTAGGATTGTCAGTCTTCAAGTTGTGTCACCACCATGAACTGGAGATACTGTATCAGTGTCCTACTTGCTGTGACATCCTGAGAATCAAGCTAGCCACTCTTTGTACAGTTCACCGTGGTTAAGATACGCATTCAGACTGAGGTAAGCACAGGCCAGGCTACAGGAGCACTCCTTACTGACATTAGGTAAACCACGCCCACATACGCATTGCCCCTGCCTTACGCAGGATTCGTTAGGGAGTCCGTGCAGCTTTTACCCTGACTGAAATTCGAGCTGGAGACCAAGCATTGCAAGGTGGGAGTGCAAACCACTACGCTGCCATGCTTCCTGAAAGAAGAAACATAACCACCATGCCACTTCAGTCATTGAGGTGCTCCCAACTCCAGAACCCATAGATCACAGTGGAACCTGTAAAAAGTTCCAAGCATATGAGAACGAATGACCCTGAGACCGGTCCAGCTCATATAAAATCATATCAAGGGCAGCAAACTAACACAGGGACTTGTACCAGATCATACTTTACCCCAGCAGGACTCAAGCTCTACGGCACTGTGTCCAGCCAGGCTAATGCTTTGGCTGGGTTAATGAAGAAGCAGACAGTCTCACCATCCTGGACCAGCAGCTTGGCAGCGAATATGGTAAAATACTTAATATTTTTATCCCGGGGATGGGCTCTCACCCTATCAAAGGACTTCCACTGTTGATGTGTCTGTGCTGTGTAGTTGGGAACAAAAAGGAGCTTGGAGCCTTTGTGCTGGATGAAACCTACCTTGGACAAGATTGTGTCCCGGTCCATGAAGTTCAACACTATAAAGATGAATGGACGGGGTGGGGGACCTACTGGTGGAGGGCATCCAGGGAACTGGTAAGCCATTTCCTCCATGAAGAAGGCAGATAATCTGGCCTATGGGAGCAGCTTCAGGATGAGCTTCTGCAATTCTCCTTCTCCAGTAGTCCTTTAATATGGAAGTTGCAGCAGCAATTCCTATTTTTGGCATTCTCTGCTCAGGCCTCAAGCTTAGTCACCCTCCGCTGCAGGTCCAGCACATTTTCTGTGTGGTGTGAGGTCACATCCTCCACCACGGATGTTCACTGCTCATTGTTGGTGAGCATTTCCCTGATGCAGTCAAGGTCCTGAACATCAGTCCCATCCTGACCTGAAGATGGTCAATCTTTGCCGTGAGGTGACTCCAGCAGCTCTCGAAAGGCCAACAGGAAAGCTTCATACCCAAAGGTCTTGCACTCTATGCCCTTTGCCACCATGGTCTGACAGCTTTTGTGCTTGATAAATGTAAGCCGCACTACTTTTGGCAGGTCCTCCTGCTGTAAATCTGATTTGAGGCCTCCCTCTTGATTCCACCGGGTCTTGGTGGGCATAATGGGATAATGTTGCAGTATGTGTGTTTCCGTTACCCAGTCAGTTGGGCACAGGGTTAGCTGAATGACGGCCCCATCTTGCTGCTGCTGAAATTCCTGGCGACATTAAATACTATTCCTCCTCTTCATAGCAGTAACTTGGATGGAGAAGTAATTTGGGGTCCGGCTATCACCGACTTCTGAATAACTTAAAAAAAAACTGCTGCGCCCCTTTAGACGTAATAGCATTATGTCTATGATGGTGCCCAGGTCAGGCGACAAAATCACCTTCTTCAATAGAGTTTTCCTGTAGGAGCTTGTAGATACATAGAATTTCTAATGGACAAAAATGTTGTTACCATTGCACATCAGAGATGTTGAAGATGAGCCTAATGCTGGGCATAGGCGGTACGTGTTTCTCTTATCAATCGAGCAGCTGATGGCTCGATTGATAATTTCCGACGTGTCCGATCACTGCGTGGATCGATTCCCGTCTTGATCCCCGCGGGTGGACAATGGGCAAAAACAAAGCGCTGATAAGGAAATGCCCGCGGGACGAGCGGGAATCGATCCGCACGGACGAGCGGTGATGCGCCGGCATCCTGGCGCATAAACTTACCATCTATGCCCAGCATTAGACATCTACCCAACTAAAGCCAGCCTTTGATTCCACTCTTTGGTGCCTTTTTTAAGATATTCTCAAACTACCTCAAATTAAAGGAAAGTCTGTAATGCTGCAAGCTAAAATGTAGTGATGGAAAGTAATGACAGCAGTTTGTCTAGAGATATTAAGTTATTTACTGTGCCTTAAGATATATATTTTATTGTATCAATGATGGTAGACATTCCAATAATGTAATAGTGTTGTTTATTTAAAGAGCAGACAATTGGTCAGCAATGTGACAGCAAATGCCTGATATACTGTATTTTCTGATTGGATCTTCTACTAAAGAAATTACTTTATGACTTTAATGAGAATGAATGGCTGGACAGTCAGATTAACCATTTATTGATATAAAAAACAGGGAATTGCTAAGATGAAAAAATACACTGATTAAAAATAAAACTATAAATATGTTTGTTCCGTGGCATTGGCTATAGTCATGAAAGAGGTTATAACTCTGAAGAAAAAAGGCAAAGTGTGAAAATGAGTGAACTGATAAAAATAAGTTGTGAGTGGTGACAAGGAACTTGAGCAAAGCAACAAGGTGTAACTTCACCTTTGTTACTAGTAGGTTAATATGAGTCTGAGTAATGAAAATAGGATTTATAAGTAATGTCCATTACCCAATTAGCTTTGTTACACTTGTACAGACTTTTGACCTTCATCTAGACATATCACATATTTTCCCTATTGGTAACAAACACATTTTGAAAGCTCATAATTGGGTTTAGTAAAAATTTAAAGACCAAAAAAGAGCAGAACAGGTAATGAATATACATATTTTTTATCTATGCTGTTCACTTTGTTGTCCTGACTGAAAATATCAACTTAGATAAAACTGTCTAGAAATACTCCCCAACCTGCTCCCTCAACCTCTCCAACACTCTATGGATGTCCATGACTTGTATCACTTGCGAGGCTCCAGAACTTCTCCAGAGCAACCTCTACTTTATGAAACTCCCTCCCCCATCAGAAACACCCCAACCTTTAACTCAATCAAGCAGGCCTTAAGGGGCCAACACAGTGAATACAGCGCAGGAGACTTGGGCGCACATGTAGTAACTACGGCGCTGTCAGAAGACGGAGCTGAAGTTACTTTTAAAACACAATTATTCGGCTTCCAGCAATTGCTGAAAGCCAAATTATTTCATTCCCCAGCATTCATGGCGACCTGGAGGGGAATAGTATTTAACACGGCCGGGACTTGTGCAGCAGCAGGATCAGCCATATACTGGCTGTATCCTGCGCCCAAGTCTCCAGCGCCGATTCCTCTCGTACACTTAAAGGGACCCGAAGCAGATGCCATGGGTAGTGATGATCGTAATCACCAAATTACGATTTCGCTAAATTTCGCGTACATTTTCACAATTATGCTTATACGTAATTACGATTTGCAAATTCAATTGATTTTGTGTAGTCATTCATAATTTCACATAAAATTTAGTGAAATTTTTCATAATTTCTTGCCGACTTAAACAGTGAATAGCAAAGCTTCCATACATGCTATTGACACCAAAATTTCTACATGTGTTAGAGAATTGTGGGTAAAAGTTGAAAAAGAATTTTGCAAAAAGACCTTATAGTTTTTGTGAAACTCGATTTTAAAAATGCAAGTAAAAAAATGTTTGACAGTTTAAAAAACATTTTTCTTTGCATTTTTAAAATCGATTTTCTCAAAAACTACAAGGTCTTTTTGAAAAAAATGTTTTGTGACTTATACCCACTATTCTGCTATTGGTAGCATTAGCATGTATGGGGGCTTTGCTATTAACCTCTAAAGTCGGCACAAAATTATGCAAAATTTCACGAAAATCATGCGAAAAATTACACTAAATTTTGAAATACTACTATTACATTCATTCAAAACAAATTATGACTTTCTCTGAAATTTCGCATTACGATTACACTGCGTAATTGCGAATTTCAATGCGAAATTTTGCATATGCAAAATTTTGGCCCACCACTGGCCATGGGTATGCTTATAAGTATACCCACATCTATTTGGTAAAGAGGATACACTCTCAGGCCCCTTATCTAAGCTCTCCTGCTCCTGGGCTGGCCGCTATAAATTACATTGCATTGGCGACTCTGAAATAAAGTGGCGCTGTGACTTGGAACAGGAAGACTACAGGTCCTGTCTGGCATGCTAAGGCTTACAGGCCTCTTCCCCCTCCCTCTGCCACACGTCCTATTGTCGTTCATGCGCAGAGGAGGGGAAGAAGCCCGTGCAGAAAGGGCCCACAGTCTTTCTGTTCTGTGTCACAGCACAACGTTATTTCAGAGTTGCCAATCCAAAGTAATCTATAACAGCCAGACTGGGAGTAGGAGAGCTTAGATAAGAGGCCGATGAGTGTATCCTCTTTATCAAATAGCCGTGGGTACGCTTATTTGCATACCCACAGTGTCTGCTCAGGGTCCCTTTCCCTAGTGGTATGATTATTTCCGCATTGTAGTGTCTGAAAGCGGTGACATTTTTTCACATGCTATTGGACCCCGAAAATCATACCGCTAAATAGATCTGCGGCAGCCCTGCGCATTACACATCTCCGATGGATCCAGCTTGGGGTTACCACTTTGAGCTGTGGATTTCTGGCCTGAGCCTGACTCGGGGTTACGGCTGAGGAGGTTAAAGACCCAACTGTTCACCATTGCTTACCAACCATCTTCTTAGCTTCAACCTTTTCTCATTTGAACATACATACCACCCCCTTATGTGTCCCTCTACCCACTTCTCAGATTGCAAGCCTCTTTGGCAAGGTCCACCTCCCTGTGTGCTTTTTTTCTGTCTCAATTCAGATTCAGTGACTTGTCCTCTATACTTTTCCCTTAATTGCATCTTGTGCAATTGTTTATTGTTACATCACTATTTTGTGTGCCAATTGTTTACCACTGTATTGTCCTTGTGTAACATTGTCTCCTCTATCTTGTGTACATTGCTACATAATATGTTAGTGCTTTATTACATAAAGAATAATAATAATAACAACAACAACAACTATGTCTTCAATCACAGTTTCCATATTTGTTATTAGCACAGAACTTCTTAAAGCGGAATATAACCCTGCATTTCAACTTTGCTCTAAAACATTATTTACAGCATATTATATGCAAAAAGCGTTTTTTTTTTACTAGACCAGCATTGGAAGGGTTAAACAGAGGTTTTAAGTTCCGTGGAGAGATATGCAGACGTTCAGATAGTTACATTCTATTTAGTTATATGTATATATTTAGAAATGTTACACACTCTTTGGCTGTCCTCCAACTCCTTCTCAGTGAGAGAGATGAGTCACATTCAACACTTAGATACATTTATGTAAACAAAATGTATCTCTCTCAAGTTCGGATGCGTCTGCAAAAATCTCCAGGAACTTTAAAGCCCTGTGTAACCCTTCCAATGCTGGTCTAGTAAAAAAAAATGCTGGTTGCATATAATATACTGTAAATAATGTTTTAGAGCAAAGTTGAAATGCAGGGTTATATTCTGCTTTAAGCAATAGTTTGACTGGAATAAATATCTCTTCATAATAATAACATACCATAACCTGTTTATGGGCTAATTCCACTCAATGGAAGTCTCAAATCTAGATATATGCTAGTGCAACATTCCTGATGGCATCCTGATGAGACGATATGCACAACTGGAGGGACAAGTTGTCACTCTTCATATACAGCATCATTAAAATAATTGCTTGTGATACACAACTATTTATGTAATTGCATATGAAAAACTACTGGCAAACAACACTTTTGAAGGTGAGACTGACAAATTACAAAAAGCCATACAAAAAAACAATCACATAAAGCTATCTATTCAGTTTAAAAAACGTACCAAAGCACAGAGGATAATGTCACCATGATGGAATATGCAGATAGCTCATGAACCACTAGGAAAGTACATGTAAGAGGCCAAAAAGTCTTCTTACAAAAAGGCAATTATTAATATAATTGTGCCTTCTTAAGACAGAAGGTATTTGTGATAATTCAGCTTTAAGTGAGAAACTGAGGTTTCCCATGGTGCATCACTCCCAATATGCAAATAATCTCTGTATGTCCCTGACCCTAGACATGCATCCAGAACCACTGGTGTATATTGAGCCTATACATTTTACATTTTACAGAGCCACTTCAATCCAAAATGCAAAGAACCTGTTTCTGGTCCTCATCATGACACGGATTGTTGTGCTAGTGTCACCACTAGAAAACCAATCAGAATATCTTATAGAGATCACATGGATGTAATGAAAAAATAGTATCATTACTTAATTCGAAATGTACCGCTGCAAAGTAGATAAATGGACATATAAAAATACATATCAGTGTCAGAAATGGAGTATGGTGGGTAACCAGGCAAGGAAACTTGCATTTTCTTTGATGCACAGTTAAGTTTAAATACAGTAGCAGACCCTTTATGTAGTTTACCTAACTAGTATTTAAAACCTCCAGCAGGCCTGAATTTACCCTACAGGAGCCTATAGGCACAGATGTCTTGGCACCTTAGACTGTGTCTCCCCATGAACCTACAAACCCCCACAAAACTGCACCGCAATTGTGCTGGCTGTCACTTTTCCCTTATTTCCCTTGCCCATCATAGTTAGCTACAGGTTCCTCTTAGTATTAGGTAGCTAGAAGTACCCTCAATAATAAGTAGCTAGAGGTGCTCCCACATATTAGGTAGCTAGATGAAACTCAGTATTAAGTAGATAGATGTGCCCCTGACTGAAGAGAGATCGCGTCGGGGGAAAGCCGAGACCTGGGTGAGTAACATCTCATTTACACTCTTAACAGGACTCTGCATAGAGAAAGAGGAAGGTACTTGGGGAGGGGAGTTTGCCGCATATCCATCATAAGGCGTCTGTAGGCACGTGCCTACAGTGCCTCATGGTAAACCCGGCCCTGAACCCCAGTCACCCATCTGGCATTTTGTTTTAGAACAAAATAAGAAACAATGGGCTTGATTTACTAAGACATAGCATGCCTTATCAAAGTTAACATGCCTTATCAGAGTAGCATAGCGAGCACTACAAATTTGCAGGGGCTCAGGGCAGGACAAGTGGAGCTCTTGTCATTGCCAATTAGCAGGCTATGCTACTCTGATAAGGCGTGTCAACTTTGATAAGGCGTGTTATCTCTGATAAGGCATGCTATTTGTATTAGTGAATCAAGCCCAAAATAAACCCCAAACAAATAATAAAGTGTGTGTGTGTGTGTGTGTGTGTGTGTGTGTGTGTGTGTGTGTGTGTGTGTGTGTGTGTGTGTGTGTGTGTGTGTGTGTGTACGTGTGTGTGTGTGTGTGTGTGTGTGTACGTGTGTGTGTGTACAGCACTGCTATCTAGAGCAGCGCTGTACAGAGGACATCCGTGTTACTTAACTGTCCCTCCCAACGGCTCCCAATTAGAGATGGGCCGAACGGTTCGCCGGCTAACGGTTCCACGCGAACTTCGGTGGTTCGCGTTCGCGTCCTGCTGGCGAACCTTTGCGGAAGTTCGGTTCGCCCCATAATGCACCTTGAGGATCAACTTTGACCCTCTACATCACAGTCAGCAGGCCCAGTGTAGCCAATTAGGCTACACTAGCCCCTGGAGCCCCACCCCCCCCTTATATAAGGCAGGCAGCGGCGGCAATTACGGTCACTCGTGTGCTGCCTGCGTTAGTGAGAGTAGGGCGAGCTGCTGCAGACTGTCTATCAGGGAAAGATTAGTTAGGTTTAACTTGTTCCTGGCTGGCTGCATACCTGTTCTGTGAACCCACCACTGCATACCTGTTCAGTGAACCTGCCACTGCATACCTGTGCTGTGAACCCACCACTGCATACCTGTTCTGTGAACCCGCCACTGTATACCTGTTCTGTTCAGTGAACCCACCACTGTATACCTGTTCAGTGAACCCGCCACTGCATACCTGTTCAGTGAACCCGCCACTGCATACCTGTTGTGTTCAGTGAACCCGCCACTGCATACCTGTTGTGTTCAGTGAACCCGCCACTGCATACCTGTTCAGTGAACCCGCCATTGCATACCTGTTGTGTTCAGTGAACCCGCCACTGCATACCTGTTGTGTTCAGTGAACCCGCCACTGCATACCTGTTCTGTTCAGTGGACCCGCCACTGTATACCTGTTTAGTGAACCCGCCACTGCATACCTGTTGTGTTCAGTGAACCTGCCACTGCATACCTGTTCTGTGAACCCGCCACTGTATACCTGTTCTGTTCAGTGAACCCGCCACTGCATATCTGTTGTGTTCAGTGAACCCGCCACTGTATACCTGTTCAGTGAACCCGCCATTGCATACCTGTTGTGTTCAGTGAACCCGCCACTGTATACCTGTTCTGTTCAGTGAACCCGCCACTGTATACCTGTTCAGTGAACCCGCCACTGCATACCTGTTGTGTTCAGTGAACCCGCCACTGTATACCTGTACTGTTCAGTGAACCCGCCACTGCATACCTGTTCAGTGAACCCGCCACTGCATACCTGTTGTGTTCAGTGAACCCGCCACTGTATACCTGTTCTGTTCAGTGAACCCGCCACTGTATACCTGTTCAGTGAACCCGCCACTGCATACCTGTTGTGTTCAGTGAACCCGCCACTGTATACCTGTTCTGTTCAGTGAACCCGCCACTGTATACCTGTTCAGTGAACCCGCCACTGCATACCTGTTGTGTTCAGTGAACCCGCCACTGCATACCTGTACTGTTCAGTGAACCCACCACTGCATACCTGTTCAGTGAACCCGCCACTGCATACCTGTTCAGTGAACCCGCCACTGCATACCTGTTGTGTTCAGTGAACCCGCCACTGCATACCTGTTGTGTTCAGTGAACCCGCCACTGCATACCTGTTGTGTCCAGTGAACCCGCTACTGCATACCTGTTGTGTTCAGTGAACCCACCGCATCAGTGCGCATACCTGTGCAGTTAAGTGAACCCACCTACCTACGTGAGTGCACGCAGTGTGATATACCACTCCGTGCATACCCGATATGGACAAAACAGGTAGAGGAAGAGGTAGTGCCAGAGCCAGAGGAAGGCCACCCGGCAGGTCTGCGCGAGGTCGTGTAAATGTAATTTCGTGTGGACCTGGCCCACAGTACAGTGCTCGGAAGAAGGCACGTCCCATCACCTCCCAAGATTGTCAGGACGTGGTTGAGTATTTAGCGACACAGAACACCTCATCTTGCTCAGCCACCAGCGCTACTACTAGCACCACTTCCGCTGCATTTGACACTTCGCAAGAATTATTTAGTGGTGAAATCACTGATGCACAGCCATTGTTGTTACAGCCAGATGAATTTTCACCAGCTCATATATTTGAGTTACCCGGCAACACTATGGATGTAACATGTAAGGAGGATGAAGGACCTACTGATGGTGCATGTTTGGATTTGTCTGAGGCAAGCGAAGCTGGGCAGGATGATTACGATGATGATGATGATAGGGATCCTCTGTATGTTCCCAATAGAGGAGATGAAGAGGGGGACAGTTCAGAGGGGGAGTCAGAGAGTAGTAGGAGGAGAGAAGTTGCTGAAAGAAGCTGGGGCAGCTCTTCGTCAGAAACAGCTGGTGGCAGTGTCCGGCACCATGTATCGCCACCTATGTACAGCCAGCCAACTTGCCCTTCAGCATCAGCTGCTGAGGTCCCCATAGTGCCCACATCCCAGGGTGGCTCAGCGGTGTGGAAATTTTTTAATGTGTGTGCCTCAGATCGGACCAAAGCCATCTGTTTGCTCTGCCAACAAAAATTGAGCCGTGGAAAGGCCAATACTCACGTAGGGACAAGTGCCTTACGAAGGCACCTGGAGAAAAGGCACAAACAGCAATGGGATGGCCACCTGAGCAAAAGCAGCAGCAGCACACAAAAGAAAAGTCACCCTCCTTCTCCTCTTCCTCCTTCAGGTGCATCATCTGCTTCTGCCGCTTTCTCCCTTGCACCTTCACAGGCACCCTCCTCCACTCCACCTCTGCCCTTGAGCGGTTCCTGCTCCTCTGCCCACAGCAGCAGTCAGGTGTCCGTGAAGGAAATGTTTGAGCGGAAGAAGCCAATTTCGGCCAGTCACCCCCTTGCCCGGCGTCTGACAGCTGGCGTGGCGGAACTGTTAGCTCGGCAGCTGTTACCATACCAGCTGGTGGACTCTGAGGCCTTCCGTAAATTTGTGGCCATCGGAACACCGCAGTGGAAGATGCCAGGCCGCACTTATTTTTCGAGAAAGGCCATACCCCAACTGCACCGTGAAGTTGAGAGGCAAGTGGTGTCATCTCTTGCGAAGAGCGTTGGGTCAAGGGTACACCTGACCACGGATGCCTGGTCTGCCAAGCACGGGCAGGGCCGCTACATTACGTACACAGCCCATTGGGTGAACCTGGTGGTGAACGATGGCAAGCAGGGCGCAGCGGACCAAATTGTGACACCTCCACGGCTTGCAGGCAGGCCTCCTGCCACCTCCTCTCCTCCTGCTACATGCTCTTCGCTGTCCTCCTCCTCCTTGGCTGAGTGGCAGTTCTCCTCTCCAGCTACACAGCCCCAGCTCCGCAGGGCCTATGCTGCATGCCAGGTACGACGCTGTCACGCCATCTTAGACATGTCTTGTCTCAAAGCGGAGAGTCACACTGGAGCAGCTCTCCTGGCTGCTCTTAAGAAACAGGTGGATGAGTGGCTGACCCCGCACCACCTGGAGATAGGCAACGTCGTGTGCAGGAAACGGCAGCAATCTGCTTGCCGCTTTGCATATGGGGAAGCTGACACACATACCCTGCATGGCACATGTCATGAATCTAGTTGTTCAAAGATTTGTGGCAAAGTACCCTGGCTTAGCGGATGTCCTGAAGCAGGCCAGGAAGTTCTGTGGGCATTTGAGGCGGTCTTACACAGCCATGGCACGATTTGCAGAAATTCAGCGGAAAAACAACATGCCGGTGAGACGCCTCATTTGCGATAGCCCGACTCGCTGGAATTCGACCCTGCTCATGTTCTCCCGCCTGCTAGAACAGAAGAAAGCCGTCACCCACTACCTCTACAACTACAGTAGAATGAAACAGTCTGGGAAGATGGGGATGTTCTGGCCCGACAACTGGACACTGATGAAAAATGCATGCAGGCTCATGTGGCCGTTTGAGGAGGTGACCAACCTGGTGAGCCGCAGTGAGGGCACCATCAGCGACTTAATTCCCTACGCTTGCTTCTTGGAGCGTGCTGTGCGTAGAGTGGCGGATGAAGCTGTGAATGAGCGTGACCAGGAACCGTTACGGCAGGAACAGGCATGGGACCAATTTTCATCAGACCCAGCTGTTTCCTCAACACCTGCGGCAGCACAGAGGGAGGAGGAGGAGGAAGAAGAGAAGTCGTGTGCAGAAGACGAGTCAGACTCAGAGGATGATGAGCAAGGTGTTTCTTTGCGGGAGGAGGAGGAGGAGGGGAAGGCGGCAGGAGAACACCCGCAGCAGTTGTTGCAGGGGGCTTGTGCTGCTCAACCTTCCCGTGGTATTGTTCGCGGCTGGGGGGAGGAGGTTGACTTACGTGACGTCACTGAGGAAGAGCAAGAGGAGATGGAGGGTACTGGATCCGACTTTGTGCAGATGTCGTCTTTTATGCTGTCCTGCCTGTTGAGGGACCCCCGTATAAAAAACCTCAAGGGGAATGAGCTGTACTGGGTGGCCACACTACTAGACCCTCGGTACAGGCACAAAGTGGCGGACCTGTTACCAACTCACCGGAAGGTGGAAAGGATGCAGCACATGCAGAACCAGCTGTCAACTATGCTTTACAATGCCTTTAAGGGTGATGTGACAGCACAACGCCAGCAAGGTACCACTGCCGCTAATCCTCCTCCCGTGTCCACGCAGTCAAAGACAGGACGCTCCAGCGATCTCATGGTGATGTCGGACATGCGGACGTTCTTTAGTCCAACGCCTCGCCGTAGCCCTTCCGGATCCACCCTCCACCAACGCCTGGAACGGCAGGTAGCCGACTACCTGGCCTTAAGTGTGGATGTAGACACTGCTGTGAACAGCGATGAGGAACCCTTGAACTACTGGGTGCGCAGGCTTGACCTGTGGCCAGAGCTGTCCCAATTTGCCATCCAACTTCTCTCCTGCCCTGCCGCAAGCGTCCTGTCAGAAAGGACCTTCAGCGCAGCGTGAGGCATTGTCACGGAGAAGAGAAGTCGCCTAAATCACAAAAGTGTTAAGTACCTCACCTTTATCAAAATGAATGAGGCATGGATCCTGGAGGGCTGCTGCCCGCCCCAAGACTAAGTCAGTCCCCGCACACACAGCATCTCTGCCTGCACGCCGTGTGACTGGCTGCCTGAGCTGCCCCAAGAAGACTAAGTCGCTCCCAGTCCCTTCACACAGCATGTCTGCCTGCAGGCCGCTTGACTACCTTCTCCGCCACCACCAACAGGGCGGATTGCTGAATTTTTTAGGCCGCTGCTAGCAGCGGCCGCTGTAATAATTTTTCTGGTGCGTGTACATGACTGCCTAATTTTTCTGGCTGCACTGCGGGCAGCTGCAACAACAAAAGAAAAGGCATGTACATGCGCCCATTCCCCATCGTGATCATTACCTTGCCGTGGTGAAGGGGCTTGCGTATCACAATGAAGCAATGACCGGCGCCTAGATGAGTGTCTCGGGGGGCACACAAAAGATAATACGGTCGTTGCTTCATTGTGGTCAGACCAAATTTGATCAGCTGGACAGTCACTGTTCTATCATTCAGCTACATCAGCCAGGCGACCATATGGGCTGTAAAGCCACCAAAACCTGCACTCTCGCCATGGTGCGCACCAGTCCAGCACGGCCATCGCTACACAAACAGCTGTTTGCGGTGCATTACACGGTGAGTTTGGTGTGTCAGTGTGAAGCAGTACCTTAATTACACTACCTGATTGATGTATACACATGCAAGATGTTTTAAAGCACTTTAGGCCTGTCATTTAGCATTCAATGTGATTTCTGCCCTTAAAACGCTGCTTTGCGTCAAATCCAGATTTTTCCCCGGGACTTTTGGCATGTATCCCACTCCGCCATGCCCCCCTCCAGGTGTTAGACCCCTTGAAACATCTTTTCCATCAGTTTTGTGGCCAGCATAATTATTTTTTTTTTTCAAAGTTCGCATCCCCATTGAAGTCTATTGCGGATCGCGAACTTTAACGCGAACCGAACGTTACGCGAAAGTTCGTGAACCCGGTTTGCGAACCTAAAATCGGAGGTTCGGCCCATCTCTACTCCCAATCTAATCCCTACCATAGGCTGATGCCTATGTACAGTATGTGTAATGTAGTGTGCATTACAGTCTAGGGCTAATTTAGGAAGGTGGGAGGGGGGAATAAAAGAAATAGTTTTTTTTTAAATGATCATCTTTTATTAATAAAAAAATAAAGATCACAGCAGCAATCAGAGACCCCTAAAAGAAAGCTCTATTAGTGGGAAGAAAAGGAGGTAAAATTCATTTGAGTGCTAAAGTTTTATGACTGAGCAATAAACCATTAAAGCTATGAAGTGCTGAATTGTAATAAAATGGCCTGGTTGCTAGTGGGATATAAACCTTTGGTCCTCAAGAGGTTAATGAGCAAGTCACAGTACACAGTACACTGAGTAAACATGGACTGGCTGTTCCATGTAGTAATTATGTGTCAGAACGTAGGAATTCCAAGCATGTATTCAATAGCACTTCTGACCAATCATTGCTCCCCAGAGGAGTTTAACCAATAAAACTTGGACAGAACTATTGCTTTATCAATGCTAATGATTTCTTATTATATAATTGGTTTTAGTACAGTCAGCAATGACAGTAATTCAGAAGAGGCGAGGCTATTGTTTTGTAGGATGACTAGCCCAACTAACAAAATAACTGGGGGTGGTAATGTAGCAAGCACTTGTGATTTGCAGAACAAGGGTCCTTGGTTAAATTCTGGGCCAGCACACTACCTGCGTGGAGGTTGTATGTTAATTTTGGGTTTGCATGAGTTTCCTTCATGCGCTCCCACTTCTCAAAATATACTGGTAAGCTGCTTCTCTCCAAAATCAACCTTAGGGCTGGTGCACACCAAGCGTTTTTGGTAGCGTTTTCAAAACCGCTGCCGCCTGTGAAAACGCTTGGCTAATGTATCTTAATGGGATGGTGCACACCAGCAGTTTGAGGTTTTTAGCATACCGCAAATGTGGCTCCTGCAGCATTTTTTCGGTTTGCAGATGCGTTTCTGCCTCAATGTAAAGTACAGGGAAAGCTCAAACCGCTCTGAAAAACGCTAGATCTGAACGGTTTTCCAGGCGTTTTTATTACAGTAACTGTTCAGCAACAGCTTTACTGTAACAATATATGAAATCTGCTACACAAAAACACTCCAAAAATGCTACACATGTTTAGAAAATCTCTCTAAACATGGCTAGAATTGCCCTGAAAATCTGCTTCAATAACCTGTAGCATTTTGCGGATCTGCTAGAGGTTTTTGGTGTGCACTGGGCCTCAGTCTTATGGTGGGGATTCGATTATCTGTAAAAGTGCTGTGAAACAAGTCAGCACTATATAAATGCATCATTTTCAGTAGTAGTAGTAGGTGTAGTAATAATGATGATGATAATAATAATAATAATAATAATAATAATAATAATAATAATAATAATAATAATAATAATAATAATTGAATAGGAAAAATATAACAAACAAACAACTACTGTATATACAAACAATATTTATGCATAGAAATTTACATTTTAAGTGTTAAAATAATTTTTATGATTACATTTTGGATGGAAAAAGGCTTAAAAAATTATTGTAGAGGTCAGCTGTATCTTCAGGACTTCTGTAACTGTGAAAATCATTATTCGATTTAGTGTCTAAATCTAGAAACGGAAACAGTTTTAGATTTTACTTTAACATTTTATGCTTGGAAATGCTTTTACACAAGGTGCACATGCCATGCTGGTGATGCGTAAATGCATTTCATTTGATTCAGGCAGCAAACTAGGTAAGTATTAATGTATTAGAAATAAGGACACTGTATAAGTGGGCTGCCGATGCCATGTTATTAGAACCTAAGGGATTTTAGTGCCCTGTAGCCTGATGCTTTCATCTGCTGATTGCCTGGTTCCCTGGGACGGACATTTAATAAACTCCAATCCCCTTGAGAAATGTGATTTTACATACACTCTTGACTGTACAGACAGCGCAATCAGATTGTCACAAACTGTAGGGATACTGCTCATGGTGTCTAATTCCCATTACAAAGTCATTTTCCCTTTATTTTTTAATCTCACTGCAGGAAATGGATTATCATTAGAGAATCCCCATGCAGGGACTCCCATGTCCCCAATGTGCTGTTTGTGTGATGATAACCCAGCTACTGGAGTGAGATAAGATTTAAATTTCAAGGATAAATGAATGTACAGGTTTAATAACTAGGTTTATTTGTTACAGCTGGATAATTAGCAGTAAGACAAATAAATACGGTGCGTGCAGGGCCTTTAAACAGTTACTTTGTATATTTTCCTTCTGCACACTCGCGTGTAATGCATAAGACCTACACATATGCTCTGGGGCAAGCTGTGCTGGTAGGAAGTCATTTCATATTAATACAAAGCTTTCTCTGATGTTTTGTCTTGTATTATTCCTGTCTTTATATTTACAGAAAATACAGTACTTGGAATATGTGCATTTATGTTATATGCAGGCTAGTACACAACATTAATTTACGAAGCAAATCTATAGAGCATTGAAAAGCTGGAAACTCTGCAGCTTTGCTAGCCTCGTTGGAGCTTTGATTTTCTAAAACAGCATCCAAGCTATCCTCACCAGGTCCCCAAAGAACCACTGGGTGCACTTAAGATCCAAATTCTGCTGCATACCATGGCATCAGGGATGAGTGAAAATGACGATACATTTTTTTTATGCATTAACTCTCATGAAAATAATGTTTAACTCGACTTTTGATTGAAAATGCCATCAAAATAAGTATTTTAATAACTTTGTGTTTTTCATTTTTTTTCCTGAAATTTTTGCAATAAAAACAATTTTGCAATTTTCACGATAAAAACGTAATTTTTTTTGTGTTTTCACAATTTCTTTTTTTCATTTCCATTGAGCACTTTGCAGAAAAACAATGTACTTTTGTGAATATTTTATTAAAATTAGCATTTTCAATGTGAAAATGACTGAGGTGAAAATTTGCAAACTACACTGGTAAGCACGATGGGGGACTGGACTTTTTTGCTAAAGTATGAATGGTAAGGAGAAGCATGTTAAGGCCTCTACAAACCAAAAGTGCATACGTGTTCAGCCTAATTTAGATTGCTGAAGCCTCATATTAGAAAATTATACTGTGTTGATGTAATCAAAAGCTGTATATAGTACTTACCATTTTTTTTCCCCTTTTTTAGAATTATGCATGGCTTCTTATGGAAATGCTTTAACTTCTGATTTCTTTTGTCAATTGAAAATGCTGCATGTCCAATTGTCCTGTGTTTAAAGTATTATGCTAACTGTATTGCATTCCTTGGATAAACTGATATCTACTCTTTACAAATGCTAGAGACACACTTGCTAATTAGACAAAGGCCCATATGCAATTCACCTTTTCACCTGCATTTTCCCCTAGGTGATATTTTCTCAACTGAAAATAAAATGCCCTTTAAGCCACCAGCAAGCAAGAAAATATTCAAAATAATGTTTACAGAAATGTTTCACCTACTGTTCTTTTTCCATTGCAACATGCTAAAAAGTTATTTTAAATTGAAGATGAAAAATTATGTCCTAACAGAAAACTCAGGAGAAAAAGTGAATTGCATATGGGCCACAGACTCGTAACATTTATATTGCACATTTCTTCTGGCAGACTCAAAATGCTTAATGGCTGCAGCCACTTATGGCACTCTCCATAGGCAACCAGGATCAGTAGGAATTGAAAGCCTAATGAAAGGTTCAAACCCTACATCAAAGGCAACAGCCTTAACCTATATGGTATCCAGTTGACCCGATTACTCTGATTATTACTGCAGTGGTGATGGGCTTCTTACTAGTGGGGTCACTGGGATGGAGAGATGACATGCAGTAGCTTACAATGGAGTGACTTCAGTTTGGCATGGTGCATGGAAGATCAAAGCTTTTGGGAATTGATCCTGTGTCAGATGTCACTTAAGATCCAGCATACCAGATCTTCAGGTGACGTTGGAAGGCTCTCACGCTGAATTTTTTATTGGCCACCATGGACAAGTGTAAACCAGCATGTATAGGACGAACACAGTGAATCCAGCGCAGGAGACTTGGGCGCACAAGGAGTAACTTCGGTGCCGTCAGAAGATGGAGCTGAAGTTACTTTTATTTCATTCCCCACCATCCATGGCGGCCTGGAGGGGGAATAGTATTTAACACAGCTGGGACTTGTGCAGCAGCAGGATCAGCCATATACCGGGTGTATCCTGCGCCCAAGTCTCCCGTGCCGATTCCTCTTGTACGTGTATAGGAAGCCTAAAAAAAGTGTCATTTAAAAACAGATGAAATGTTATTCACATGTAAATGAGGTTGTATTCAATCACATTTTGTCTTTCTCCATTTGCCGATGTATACGAGGTATTTACCTCAAGATCTTTACACACATTAAATGTTCTAATGCAATAAAACACTTTGGCAAACATTATAATGGCCCCCTGGCAATTTTTGATCAATGCAATCTTTAAAGCATCAAATGTGATTTTACTGAATAAAATCAATAATCACAGCTTGCTCCTTTCCAAAAAGCAGCAATGTACACGCTTAAAATGGATGATGGTAAATCAGATAGAGAAAATTCACTGGTAGACAGGAGGATAATAAGTCCAGTTATCCTTGATGATTGGGTAGGAGTATGTATAGTTTGTATTATATGTGTCTCATTTGCTGTGTTAACAGCACCCATTGCTACTGTAGCAATTTAATGATTGCAATAAACAAACAAAAACAAAACAGAAAAATAATGATAAAGTTTCAAGAAAGAATAGAAGCAACAAATGATGATGCAAACTTTAACGAACATGAGAGTGAAGCTTGCCTGTTTATGTTGGGTACAGTACCGCATCTCTTAATACAGACAGCAGTAAAAATTGACAGATGTCCTAACAATTCAGCACTTTATCCAGAGACAACACAAAACTTTTTAAACAGAATTATACAGTAGACACGTATACTCAGATAATACTAAACGTTCAGCTAATACTAAAAGTAGATGGTGAAAATTGAAGATAACATTCATTTATTTCCATATCAAACTTTGTAATGGAAAGGAAAATATGCAACAGGGTTATTATTTATAAGGAGGGGGGGGGGGGGGGTATATAAGCTTAGTCAATAAATACACGTTTGCTCGTAGACAAAAGAAAATAGAAAACTGATTTTGCTTCAAACAGCCTGAATGACAGTTTTATCAGCAAATTTCAGTGGCTTTCATTAATAATTACAGTACATAAGAACATCTCTGCTATTCTGATTTTCTGCCAAAACATGATTACTCACTACATTGTTATGCCTCCAAATACAGGACTTTGCATGATGAACTTTCACTGCAGTGCTGTCAGTAACTAATGGCACAAAATAACTTGAAGACTTCATTATCCTACAGTAATACCTGTTGCTCTTTAGAAAAGATACAGTGGAAAATATTACTAATCATTAACTTTATCTGTTCATCTGACCTGCACTTTCCACAATGCCCTACTTACTGGGCTTACAAAAAAGAATTACATGTAGATATAACCAGCTGTTTGGGAGATTTGTACAGGATTTAAAGCATTCAATACAACTATTTTATTAAAAGTTCACTAAATTTAAAATGTAAGTTACTTTTCACAGAACTGTCTACAAGAACAAGTTTCACACAATTGTGAAGATGAGACATACTTCTGGGACTATGCAGTATGTCCTATATATACACAGAACTAATTGCAGGAGGTCAAATACCAGAAAATAATATAGCACCAGACTCCTTACTTGATTTTCTGGTAGTATTATGGTTATGGTTACACCCAGGGCAGTTCGGGCCATAGAGTTCCCAGATAAAAAGAGGAACAAGGCACTGTAAATTGCAAATTAGGTACCTTTAATCTCAGTGCACAGACATCGGGGTATGCAGCGGAGGTGAAGAAGGCCTGACAGCTGTTTCACTTTAACAAAAGCTTCCTCAGAGGACAATAAAGTGTACACAACTTGAAAACCAGTTTAAACCAGTCATTGAAACATTATATCACATGCTTCTTGTTCTTTGCAGTGTAAACCTTTAAAGAGACTCTGTAACTAAAAAAAAGTTCCCTGGGGGTACTCACCTCGGTAGGGGGGAGTTCCTGGATCCAATCAAGGCTTCCTTGTCCTCCTGTGTCCCACGTTGGTCTCACTGCAGCCCACGGAACGCACAGCCGGCAATTTGTCAGGCTGTGCAATATTTACCTTTTCTGGCTCTAGCGGGGGGCACTGTTGCAGCTCACCCGCTCTGAAATAGGCGGAAATATCCGATCTCTACGTAGGCGCAGGAGACTTGCATCTGCGCAGTAGAGTGGACCGACAGTGATCGGCTATTTCCGCCTATCTCTGAGTAGAGAACTGATAATGCACCTGCGCTGGAGCCAGAAGGGTAAATATTTACATCCCCGTCAATAAGGGAGCTTTATTGCTGCCGCCGTGGGACACAGGATGACAGGGGAAGCTTTGATAGGATCCGGAGGCTTCCTCCACCCAAGGTGAGTACTCCCCAGGGGAACTATTTTTAGTTATAGATTTTCTTTAACACTAAAATGTTTATGAATTGCAAACATTTAAAATAAATCAAACCAAGCCTATCTTAAAGATATCCATGGGCTTTTATTGGTAAACTTTAATACTTCCATACCATATATAAAAATTGCCTTTACAGGAAAACTTCATAAAGCGCTATGGGTTTGGGCTTTGAATAGGAATAGCTTTGGTAATTTATTTCTTTTACAATATTTTTGTCCTTACTCCAGAAATTTTAAAGACTATCTCTAGCCAGTGTTCCAGCTTACATATTTGAGTCTGGCGATAACATGAGAAACTAATTATTTGCATCAGAGGTCCAAGGACAAAAGTGTTATTTTTGAGGACAAAGGGATTCTTGTGATAAGCAGTTTTTCAGTCTTAACTGGACAGAGGCGTTAAAAAGTTCATTTAGCATACTCTAGAATTACACAGTGTTTTCCATAGTTGAAGTACTATTTCCAGCAATCTTGCAAAAGCATACAACATACAAGGGAAAACAGCATTAAAAGATTAATCGCAGTAGCTGATATAATTTGAGGTGGACATTTGTATAATTCATCCTGGAAAATTATAACAAAGTCCAATTTAGATGATTAACAAGTCGTGTCCGTAGTCAAATACATAGAGATTAGTGTGTGACTACACACATCCCAAAACTTATATAAAATATATAGAAAGTTTAACCTCTAGGACTTTTAAAGGGGTTAAATAAGTTTCACATTCAGATGTTTGAAATATTGGATGAAACATAGGTCATTCATTCTTTTTCCATAAAATCTTACATTTTATTTCACTAAACAGACATTGTAACATAGAGTTAAAAACAAGAATGTACAGTAAGTGCGCTGAACATCATTAAATAATAGCAGGTTACTTTAATCCCAATGTTAGCATACAAATTAAAAATGTCAACCTCCAAACCATGTCAGCCTACTACAGTAAACATAAATCGTGCAGAAAGATTCCTTTGAATACAATTACAATCATGTTACAGAAGTGTCAAGCACTTGGAACTCCAACTGATTCATAAACAAAACTTTCACTTCCTCAGGAAAAGTGTCCAGCCCTAGAAATTGGCTTCAAAAAAGTTTTGTATCAGAGGTTTAATATCTAAAGGGACCTAGAGTTCCCCTCTAAACTACTAAGCAACATAATGGGATAAATGTCTCCTTTGGCGCTATTGCACATTTCAATAAGTTGTTAATTATTAATTATCAAGGAACCCACTTCAGATGATTGTTTGGCCAGGCATTGTATCATAAATCTTAGTTGAATTAATGTTTTCAATCTCCTAATAATAGGCCTCAAATGGATTAACTAAGTTGACAGATTTTACACTTCAACTTGTAATCACCATAGATATATATTTTTGTTCAAGGGGACTTTCAGATTTAATTTTCTTATTTTCTTTCTTTTGGTCTTAACCCTGGCAAAAAAACAAACAAAAAAACAAACAAACAAACAAACGAAAACTTGTCAAACAGGCATTTGTGGTAAATCTTGAATTTGATTTCTCTCTAACAGAAATGTATAGCTATTTAGCTATTAAAATATGTAATTGTTTTTCTTTTAGCTATTTATAACAATGCTGGGACTTCTCACAGGCTGTCTAATTCACTGTTACATTTTTGGTGCTTTAAGTTATCTCCTTGCTGGCAAGCCTTTGTTATTTCACCTTTCTGACAAGCCTTTAGTATTCTTTTTTATTTCTAAGAAGTTACTTATTTTGTCACATTTGGTTGGCATATGTGTGGCTATAATCAGCCCAGGCAGGTGGTAAGACTACTCTCAACCCTATATAAAGCAAAGTGTTGTTTCTAAAGCATAACAAATTATACATGATCAAATTACAATATAATTTATCACAACAATTTATTAGTAGACATTTTGATTATTATTTAAACTCCTTAATTTAAATTCTGATAAGTATTGCTTATTTTCATGTATCTGAATGGATAATTAATTAGATGATGTGGTATAGAAACATACAATAAAAGCATTATGAAAATATCAGTATAAAAATGCTATCTATGAAAAGAGACTAAATTAATATACAGTAATCTGCCGCATAACAACAACATAAAAAAGTCATCAGCACAAGATCTGATTTTAAGCCATCCAAGAGTTAAATAAAAAAGTTGCAAAGAATATAAGTAGTTGTAAAAAAACAATTTCTGCTCATTGTTTTGCAGTGTAAAACACATACTGTGTGAAATGAATCATTCCCACGTGTCATACTGGAAAATGTGAGCACAATGATTTTTACATTAACATATAATTACATTATATTAACAATAATAACAATATTCAACATTTAACTATGGTTTAATCGTTTCATGTACATGAAACATATTATTAACTAAGGAAACAGAAAGCCAGAACCACAACCAAAAATATAATGTACATAGATTTGATTACAATATATATATATATATATATATATATATATATATATATATATATATATATATATATTTATATATATATATATATATATATATATATATATATATATATATATATATATATATATATATATATATATATATATATATATATATATATATATATCACAGTATATGCATGATTCATAGTACTTACCACCCATGTACCGATACTGCAGTCACGTATGATGCTGTTGATGGTGGAGATTAGTCTTTCAAATACTCCATTCAAGCTCGGCTGTAGAACATATTAAAAAGCAAAAAAGAAAGCAACATTATTATTCTGAGATCCATATAGTAAATCAAACTCTTTAAATTCGTGTTGCTAGTAGGAATATTGCCGTGTATTCAACATGATTAAATCATGAGAAATATATTAGTCTTGCTTAATCGTCGCTGTTTGTGAATAAGTAATCTGCCTTGTGGACCTCACTAATGGGGCTGTACATCCATTATTGCCTTTTCAATTTCTTTTGGTGTCTTTTGTCTAAAACTATCCTGTCTGTTTAAAAATGGAGGCACTTTACACTAAATAAATAATTGAATGGGAGACAGTCTGTTAGCGGAGCCCCATATCTATCTGATGGATGCAATTGCTCTCCGTCCTATAAAAACTCGGGAAGTCAAGAGGATACAGCTCATGTTTATGGTTTTGCATTCATAACATTTACTTTTATGAGCTTTAAAGGAAAACGAGGTAATGGAATTTTTAAAATTTATAATCCTAATTGAGAATATGCACATACTTTATATAGTCATGACTTTGTACTGCAAGACTTTGGACATAAACAGACTGTATTGATAAGATTATAGAAGATGCTTTGTGCACGTCTATGTAAATATATTAATCTCATTTTATGTTCACATATTCTTATGTTATAGTACACATTTATATGAACGTATGTCAGAGGTGGAAGATCAGTGTCTTTGACCCAAAAGCTGATCTAGATAAGCTTAGTATACATGAAAGGATTAGTAATAGAAATGGACAATGATCTGCTAATATCTATTTGAGTTGATGCAATTTTTATGATCGTTTAATGCACATTTACCAAGCTGGATTTGGACCAATCAAATGTAGTACCTGAAAATTTTGATCATCCAATAAATTTACATCACAATAACACAATTTACATAAATTCTAAACTGTAACTGTCTTATTGATCATCTCTTAGGGCCGGTTTCCATTACAAAGTGATGCGAATGCGGCTACTTAGCCGCATTGCACCACTTCTGCGCCAGCCGCATCACTTCCGCATCTCCCGATTCCGCAATCGTAGCCGCATCGCACCGCTCCTAGTGGAAACGGGCCCTAAGGGTTTTCTTTGTTTTCAACAGAATTTCTTGAACAGCAGTGGCAAAGTCTAACTGACAAATAGTGTGCAAGTGATTAGGGAGGCTAGCTGGTATCTATTGCTAAGTACTGCCTAGCTTTTGATTGGAGGAAGCTCATGGAGGCGGGCAGCGGTGGGGAGAGAGGTGGGGAGAGCAGAATAAATGACAGCCTGCAGGTAAATAGAAGGCTAGCGACAAGCAGATTGTCGCTAGGTTGGCGCTTTTTTCAGGGAGGGGGGCACAGCAGACCCCGGGGAGGGGACTAGAGGTGGCAATAGAGAGACACAGAGGCATGTGATTATGCAAAGAACATGGCTCTGTGTCCTCTTAGGCCAAAAACCCCCCTATCACCACCTGTCACTGTTACCCATCAGATCAGACCCTATTCTGCCCCTTGCGGGCACCCAATCACCCACCTACATGCTCAGATTGCCCTCAGACCCCACCTTATCAATTCGCCAGGGCATTATTTACATCTGTCCTTCGCTGTAATAACCCACTGATCACCTGTCAATCACCCATCAATCACCCCCTGTCACTGCCACCCATCAATCACCCCCTGTCACTGCCACCCATCAATCAGCCCCTAACCTGCCCCTTGTGGGCAAACTGATCACCCACCCACACCAATAGATCGCCCGCAGATTCGACATCAGATCACCACCCAAGCGCAGTGTTTACATCTATTCTCTCCTCTAAACACCCACTAATTACCCATCAATCACCCATCAATCACTCCCTATCACCACCTGTCACTGTTACCCATCAGATCAGACCCTAATCTGCCCCTTGCGGGCACCCAATCACCCGCCTACACGCTCAGATTGCCCTCAGATCCCCCCTTATCAATTCGCCAGTGCAATATTTACATCTGTTCTCCCCTGTAATAACCCACTGATTACCTGTCAATCACCTATCAATCACCCATCGATCACCCCCTGTCACTGCCACCCATCAATGACCCCCTGTCACTGCCACCCATCAACCAGCCCCTAACCTGCCCCTTGCGGGCAATCTGATCACCCACCCACACCAATAGATCGCCCGCAGATCCGACCTCCCATCACCTCCCAAGTGCAGTGTTTACATCTGTTCTCTACCCTAAACACCCACTAATTACCCATCAATCACCCCCTGTCACTTCTACCTATCAGATTAGACCCCTATCTGCCCCTAGGGCACTTAATCACCCGCCCACACCCTCAGAATGCCCTCAGACCCCAGCCCTGATCATCTCGCCAGTGCATTGCTTGCATCTATTCCCCCCTCTAATCACACCTTGAGACACCCATCAATCACCTCCTGTCACCCCCTAGCACACCTACCCATCAGATCAGGCCCTAATTTGCCCCGTGTGGGCTCCTGATCACTCGGCCAAACCCTCAGATCCCCCTCAGACCCCCTTCCGATCACCTCCCCAGTGCATTGATTGCATCTATTTTCCCCTCTAACCACCCCCTGAGACACCCATCAATCACCTCCTGTCACCCCCTAGCACTCCTATCCATCAGATCAGGCCCAATACAACCTGTCATCTAAAAGGCCACCCTGCTTATGACCGGTTCCACAAAATCCGCCCCCTCATAGACCACCTGTCATCAAAATTTGCAGATGCTTATACCCCTGAACAGTCATTTTGAGACATTTGGTTTCCAGACTACTCACGGTTTTGGGCCCGTAAAATGCCAGGGCGGTATAGGAACCCCACAAGTGACCCCATTTTAGAAAAAAGACACCCCAAGGTATTCTATTAGGTGTATGACGAGTTCATAGAAGATTTTATTTTTTGTCAAAAGTTAGCGGAAATTGATTTTTATTGTTTTTTTTTTCACAAAGTGTCATTTTTCACTAACTTGTGACAAAAAATAAAATCTTCTATGAACTCCCCATGCACCTAACGGAATACCTTGGGGTGTCTTCTTTCTAAAATGGGGTCACTTGTGGGGTTCCTATACTGCCCTGGCATTTTAGGGGCCCTAAACCGCAAGGAGTAGTCTAGAAAACAAATGCCTCAAAATGACCTGTGAATAGGACGTTGGGCCCCTTAGCGCACCTAGGCTGCAAAAAAGTGTCACACATGTGGTACCGCAGTACTCAGGAAAAGTAGTATAATGTGTTTTGGGGTGTATTTTTACACATACCCATGCCGGGTGGGAGAAATTTCTATGTAAATGGACAATTGTGTGTAAAAAAAATCAAACAATTGTCATTTACAGAGATATTTCTCCCACTTAGCATGGGTGTGTGTAAAAATACACCCCAAAACACATTATACTACTTCTCCTGAGTACGGCGGTACCACATGTGTGGCACTTTTTTACACCCTAAGTACGCTAAGGGGCCCAAAGTCCAATGAGTACCTTTAGGATTTCACAGGTCATTTTGCGACATTTGGTTTCAAGACTACTCTTCACGGTTTAGTGCCCCTAAAATGCCAGGGCAGTATAGGAACCCCACAAATGACCCCATTCTAGAAAGAAGACACCCAAAGGTATTCCGTTAGGAGTATGGTGAGTTCATAGAAGATTTTATTTTTTGTCACAAGTTAGCGGAAAATGACACTTCGTGAAAAAACAATTAAAATCAATTTCCGCTAACTTGTGACAAAAAAATAAAAACTTCTATGAACTCACCATACTCCTAACGGAATACCTTGGGGTGTCTTCTTTCTAAAATGGGGTCATTAGTGGGGTTCCTATACTGCCCTGGCATTTTAGGGGCCCTAAACCGTGAGGAGTAGTCTTGAAACAAAAACTACCTGTGAAATCCTAAAGGTACTCATTGGACTTTGGGCCCCTTAGCGCAGTTAGGGTGCAAAAAAGTGCCACACATGTGGTATCGCCATACTCGGGAGAAGTAGTATAATGTGTTTTGGGGTGTATTTTTACACATACCCATGCTGGGTGGGAGAAATACCTCTGTAAATGACAATCTTTTGATTTTTTTTACACACAATTGTCCATTTACAGAGTTATTTCTCCCACCCAACATGGGTATGTGTAAAAATACACCCCAAAACACATTGTACTACTTCTCCCGAGTACGGCGATACCACATGTGTGGCACTTTTTTGCACCCTAACTGCGCTAAGGGGCCCAAAGTCCAATGAGTACCTTTAGGATTTCACAGGTCATTTTGAGAAATTTTGTTTCAAGACTACTCCTCACGGTTTAGGGCCTCTAAAATGCCAGGACAGTATAGGAACCCCACAAATGACTCAATTTTAGAAAGAAGACACCCCAAGGTATTCTGTTAGTAGTACGGTGAGTTCATAGAAGATTTTATTTTTTTGTCACAAGTTAGCGGAAATTGATTTTTATTGTTTTTTTTCACAAAGTGTCATTTTCCGCTAACTTGTGACAAAAAATAAAATCTTCTATGAACTCACCGTACTACTAACGGAATACCTTGGGGTGTCTTCTTTCTAAAATGGGGTCATTTGTGGGGTTCCTATACTGTCCTGGCATTTTAGGGGCCCTAAACCGTGAGGAGTAGTCTTGAAACGAAATTTCTCAAAATGACCTGTGAAATCCTAAAGGTACTCACTGGACTTTGGGCCCCTTAGCGCAGTTAGGGTGCAAAAAAGTGCCACACATGTGGTATCGCCGTACTCAGGAGAAGTAGTATAATGTGTTTTGGGGTGTATTTGTACACATACCCATGCTGAGTGGGAGAAAGATCTCTGTAAATGGACAATTGTGTGTAGAAAAAAATAAAAAAATTGTCATTTACAGAGATATTTCTCCCACCCAGCATCGGTATGTGTAAAAATACACCCCAAAACACATTATACTACTTCTCCTGAGTACGGCAATACCACATGTGTGGCACTTTTTTGCAGCCTAACTGCGCTAAGGGGCCCAAAGTCCAATGAGCACCTTTAGGCTTTACAGGGGTGCTTACAAATTAGTACCCCCCAAAATGCGAGGACAGTAAACACACCCCACAAATGACACCATTTTGGAAAGTAGACCCTTCAAGGTATTCAGAGAGGGGCATGGTGAGTCCGTGGCAGATTTCATTTTTTTTTTGTCGCAAGTTAGAAGAAATGGAAACTTTTTTTTTTGTCACAAAGTGTCATTTTCCGCTTACTTGTGACAAAAATTAATATCTTCTATGAACTCACTATGCCTCTCAGTGAATACTTTGGGATGTCTTCTTTCCAAAATGGGGTCATTTGGGGGGTATTTATACTATCCTGGAATTCTAGCCCCTCATGAAACATGTCAGGTGGTCAGAAAAGTCATAGATGCTTGAAAATGGGAAAATACACTTTTTGCACCATAGTTTGTAAACGCTATAACTTTTACCCAAACCAATAAATATACACTGAATGGTTTTTTTTTTTATCAAAAACATGTTTGTCCACATTTTTCGCGCTGCATGTATACAGAAATTTTACTTTATTTGAAAAATGTCAGCACAGAAAGTTAAAAAAATCATTTTTTTGCCAAAATTCATGTCTTTTTTGATGAATATAATAAAAAGTAAAAATCGCAGGAGCAATCAAATAGCACCAAAAGAAAGCTTTATTAGTGACAAGAAAAGGAGCCAAAATTCATTTAGGTGGTAGGTTGTATGAGCGAGCAATAAACCGTGAAAGCTGCAGTGGTCTGAATGGAAAAAAAGTGGCCGGTCCTTAAGGGGGGTAAAGCCCACGGTCCTCAAGTGGTTAAAGCGGATCCGAGATGAAAAACTAACTATAACAAGTAACTTGTCTGTATATCTTATGTAAAGTTTAGATGGTTTACACAGCAAATCTAACTGCAAACAGTTTTAATAGAATATGATTATTTATTCCTGTGATACAATGACAGCAGCCATGTTGTTTGTAAACATTGCACAGAGGCAGGCTTATCTGTATCTTGAGCCATCAGCCTAATCCCCTCTCCTCCTCCCTCCTCCCCTCTGCCTCAGAAATCAATGGCTAGTAACACCTCCTCCTCCTGCCCAGACTGAGCTCCTATGAGCCCTTGCTACTGCCAAGGCTCTCTGAAAACCTGTGGGAGTGGTCTATTTAGTCTATAGGGAATTAGAGTATCAAAACAAAAACAAAAAAGTATTTGGCTTAAGGAATGCCCTATAAATAATAGGAAAGGAACACAATTATGCAATATGTAAAAGTTCACCTCGGATTTACTTTAAGATTTAATATACCTGCCTCGGGTTCATTTTAAGTAAAAACTTCAATTAAAACCTAAAGCATACCTTGTAAACAAATTATTGGAGTATGTAAATAAATATTTTTTTTGTCGAAAATCCGCCATTTTCTTGTGTCTGCATCGGGGAGGTAAGTCCACCTACGACCTCCCTGTTTTTTAAACATTTTACCGGATTTTATACTTCTGGCGCCTCTGTAATTTGTTTACAATACTGTGTCCACCCTTGATGGAGGGGGATTGGCCCCTTTTTCCTATCTACAGAGAGCGACTTCTTATTCCTGAGTGGGGACAGGTTTAATCTCCCCACCTGCCTATACAGTGGTTACCTGGTGGGTAACCCCGATTTGTGAGTATTACTCTTACATTTGCACAATTTCACTCAACTTCCAGTACATACTGCACCATATCGGGCTCTCGGTGTCTCCCTCCCCCTAAAGCATACCTGTTCTGAATAACTTAAATGCCTAATTGTAGGACTTTTACAAAAGCCACCATCCTTTAGGGATGCTCATTCGGATTTTAACGGAATCAAAATTTCAGCATTTCTGATTGTAAACCAGATTTTTACAGAAATACCACATTACTGCAACTACTGTAATTTTAACCCAGCCACAGAACTTGAAAGCATTGGACCAATCAGAAAATGCAGAATCAACTCGGAAGCATTGGACCAATCAGAGAATGCAGAATCAACTCGGAAGCATTTTCCCAGTCAGAGAATGCAGAGGCAACTCGGAAGCATTTGCCCAGTCAGAGAATGCAGAGGCAACTTGGAAGCATTTTCCCAGTCAGAGAATGCAGAGACAACTCAGAAGCATTTGCCCAGTCAGAGAATGCAGAGGCAACTCGGAAGCATTTGCCCAGTCAGAGAATGCAGAGGCAACTCGAAAGCATTTTCCCAGTCAGAGAATGCAGAGGCAACTCAGAAGCATTTTCCCAGTCAGAGAATGCAGAGGCAACTCGGAAGCATTTTCCCAGTCAGAGAATGCAGAGGCAACTCGGAAGCATTTGCCCAGTCAGAGAATGCAGAGGCAACTCGGAAGCATTTGCCCAGTCAGAGAATGCAGAGGCAACTCGGAAGCATTTTCCCAGTCAGAGAATGCAGAGGCAATTTTTCATATGTGTATCAGCGCCAAGGAAACAAAGTGGCCGCTGCTGAGAGAAGAACGATGTCCAGAGTTCACAAACAGATAAATTATATATGCTCAGCGCAGAGTCCAAAAACAAAAGACGAGTCTTCAACAAAGGATAAAAGCAGGCAAATCTCCACCACAATAAATATTGGGTTCACGGCACAGCTCTGCAATCATGGATACCCAAAAAGGAAAGAGGCTTACCAGCTGGTGACAACCCACATTATAAGGTTGTATCAACGCTTTGGTAGGACATCAGGAAGCAACAGTCTGTCCAGGATCCACCAATTCAGCAATGATTCCTCTCACGAATGGATATCAGTAAACATCATAAAAAACAAACAAACGGCAACTCTAAATGTAAACCGTTTTAATATAGAGTTTTCATAGTAAAAACAGCTTAAAAATAGCATAAAAATAGCATAAAAACAAAACTTACATACGGGGCCCATGCAATGGGAACCCCGAGAAAGTTGCACGCGTGTATGGGTCAGCAGTAAAGGACAGTATGAAGGTGCCGCCTGTCTCCTTCCCGACCGGTTTCGCAAACTAGCGTCATCAGGGGATTAAGGATACAAGCGGCTGGCACCAAATATATAAACTTTTACAATAAAGAAAGGGGTGGGACTATGAACACCAACAGTCAAGACCCCTCTAATAGAGTATAGATCAGACTCTACTAGGAGAGTGACTATAACCCAGATCAATACACATTGAAAACAATGGGATATAAGATCAGAAGCTTGAAGTCTCCAGTGGCTAGACAGCACAGTGGTCAAGGGCCCTGTCTCTGACACAGGAATCCCAGGTTCAAGTCCCGGCAGCCAACCCTGTTTTTTTTTTTTTTTTTTTTTTACTATAGTATGCAATACATACTGGCATATATAAAACCAGAAAGTGCACATTATAGAAGGTGAATAAGTGAAAAATTACCTAGACAGAGCCAGATAGATATTAAGTGAAAGCCAAGGTCCGAGAATACAGAACTGAATAGTGAATAAATGGCCGGCATAGGGAACTTACAAAGAGGAAAAACATAGTCCTCCTAATAGGATAGACAAACAGCGCATAGCTGCATTGCACGTCATCTACAACGCCTAAGCGGCAGAACGACATACATGTATAAAGTTGATGCAAAAAAATAAAAAATAAAATAAAATGCGACATTAGTAACGCTAGGGCGGCAAAGTGCCACATATGCGTAAAATTCATGCGGCAATGCGTGTAAAGTGCACAAACCCAATTTATGCAGGGATACACTTGGACTATATAAAACCGTGTGTAAAACGTATGCATAAAACGTATGAAATATATGAGATTATGCATGCGCCATTATTAATCGTGAAAGAAATGTAGGGTTGTCACCAGCTGGTATGCCTCTTTCCTTTTTGGGTATCCATGATTGCAGAGCTTTTATCCTTTGTTGAAGACTCGTCTTTTGTTTTTGGACTCTGCGCTGAGCATATATAATTTATCTGTTTGTGAACTCTGGACATCGTTCTTCTCTCAGCAGCTGCCACTTTGTTTCCTTGGCGCTGATACACATATGCAAAATTGTTTATCTGTCCAACTGTTTAGCTGCCTTGGAGTATTTTCCTATCACTGTGTATGTACAGTGTTATTATCTTAATAATTAGCCTATTGAGATGGATGTTTTTGAATTTATGGAAAGTAGAGAGTACGATCTAGATACGGTCTTCTCTGAACGGGTCTCTACAGTGGCAGGTGATAATGTGGAAGGCCAATTTAGAGAACTGAGCCATTTTTGTGAAAAAAAGCTGTCCCTTTGGTGGGAGATAGCCACACTCGAAAGGTATAACAAGGATGGGTTTGCTCCGCGAAGACTCAGGTGGGATTTTATCCCTAACGAGCAGGAGAGAATAACCATCTCTGATGAGAAACTTATCACCTTTTTTAAAAAGTGTAGCAAGAAGCTAATGGAGATCCTCATTGAGGGAAAGAAAAAGCGCCTAAATATGTTTAATAAAGACATAAACCAAATTCAGGTGAAACTTAACCCATATAAGGACTCTGATGAATATGAAGCCCTGTCAAATGACCTACAAGGTTATTTGAGGAAAGTTGATAATGAAATTAAAAATAAAAAACAAAAGAAATACCACAGGGATATATAAGATTATAAAAAGGGAGAGGTCTTCAAATGGCAGATACAGGATGCAAAGGAGAAAGAAAAGAACAAAATAGATAAGCCAGTGGATAATGTACCCCCATCAGATACCAGACCTAGAACTCCTATAGATAATCCACATCCAAAATTTCAACCACGTTACCCCCCTCGCTACCCTCCCAGGCCATACTATGGAAAAGGATCAGGAGATGTACCGAGACCTATACCAAAGGGCAATTATAGTCCCAAAAGATTTCATAATAGATTGCGGGATGATTATTATCCACAAAAGCCCCATGAAAATCCCAGATGGCCCACCCACCCACGTATTAGGTCTCCCCATGTTGTGCCTAACCACCCTTCAGGTCGGCCGGTAAATGGGGGATCTAATCCTGTGTCTTATCCATCTAATGTTTCTGGAAATCGTCCCTTAGACTATTATGCCCAGGATTTCAAACCCAACCACCCATTACCACTCAAAAAACTTCGTAGACCTAGACCACCAAAACAGTGGGTTCCCAAACCATTTAAGCCTCAACCGCCAGCACCTGACTATAGTCATGTCTCTGTCTATAACCGTTTTGAGCCGCTTTCTGGTGTGTCAGATTCTGAATTTGGTTTTTCGGAGGAAGAACCCCTGACCCCTTTTACGGACCCAAAAACAGCCACGAGGGAAAAAGACACAAGGGAATCAGAAACAGAAGGGGCAATAGGGGTGGAAGGAGGGTACAATCTAAGAAACAAAAAGAGGATGGGCATATAGGGGAGGGTATATTTAACCTCAGTCCTCCTCAGAGCTGAAGCTACTAGACAAGGGCCTAAAATTTGCCCCCCCCCAAACCTTTAAATAAATTTGAACTCTTCATTGACGCCCACAAATTTATTCGACATCTAAATGTTAAAAAATTATTTCTTAGTAAGACTGCTCCTACCACTAGTACAGTGGATATCAGCCTAGAAAGAAATCTTTTGAACAGTGGACTCAGGAATGCTTCCACGTTTAATCCTTTGATTGCTAATAATCCTTCTATAGAAGCCTTTAAGAAATCTTTGTTTAAAGATATTTATGCTTTGGATACAAGGAAGCCTAGGGGTAATGTTGAGATACAGAAAGCTATGACAGCTCTCTTGGACGAGAGAGATTTAGTAATAAAGCCTGCTGACAAAGGGGGAGGTATTGTGCTACTTAATAGGGCTGACTACAAAGCTGAGATGGCACGCCTACTCAGCGACGGTGCCACATACCTCCCCCTTCGAGGAGATCCAGGACATCGTTTTTATGATGAACTGAGTAGTTTGATCCTTAGGGGTGAATCCGATGGCTTTCTGAACAAGTTAGAGGCGGAGTATTTGGTTCCCTCTCATATCAGAACCCCGGTTATCTACTATCTCCCAAAACTTCACAAAGACCCCATACGGCCACCGGGGAGACCCATAGTTAGTGGGATTAACTCAATCACTTTCAGGCTGGGGGAATTTGTGGACCACTTCCTTCAACCTTTAGTCCCTTTTATTCCGTCCTACCTCAAAGACTCTGGCCATCTAATCGAGCTGCTGGGATCTCTCTCGTTTAAGGGTCCCTGCATTTTGATGGCAGCCGATATATCATCCCTGTATACTGTTATCAATCAGGAAGATGGAGTTGAAGCTGCACGCACATGTCTAATGAAAAATGATCAATTTAGTTCTGACCAAGCTGCGTTTATTGTGGAGTGTTTAAATTTCGCTATGAGCCACAATTATTTTTGGTTCGATGGATCGTACTTCCTGCAGAGGGTTGGCGTGGCTATGGGAGTGAAATTTGCTCCCAGCCTCGCTAACCTATTTCTGGCTGTTTGGGAGGAGCGATTCATCGATAAATCTCGCTTTCCCCAACTCGTTTTATATAGGAGGTACATAGACGATGTGGTGGTGGTATGGGAAGGGGATCAGACATCTTTACAATTGTTTATTAACCATATTAATGATAATACCGATAATCTGGTCTTTAATTGCGTTTGTAGTTCTGAGGAAATACACTTTCTCGATCTGACCATTCGTTTGGAATCTGATAGATTTATTACAAAGACCTATTTTAAGGATACCGACAGAAATAGTTTTATCCCTGTTACCAGCTGTCACTATTTCCCCTGGTTAAAAGGAGTTCCCAGGAGCCAATTTACCAGGATTCGGAGAAATTGCACCCTGCCCTCAGATTATATTTTGCAAAGTGATCTGTTGATCACTAGGTTTGAGGCCAAGGGATATGGTCAGGCAGACTTAAAGGTTGTTAGAGACCAAATTGGTGAGAAAGACAGGCCTATTAATAGAGGGACCAAGGCTGTTAGTTTGAGAGACAATTGTGGTGTTAAATTTCTCACTCAATAAAGTTTCCAACACAGAGATATCAAAAAGATTTTGCGCAAACATTGGCATCTCTTGAAAGGTGATCCAGTGATTGGTCCATTGCTTACGGACAATCCTGAGATTATATTCAGGAGAGCGCCAAATTTGCGCGATCGTCTTGTGCATAGCCATATTGATCCACCCAAAATAAGCCCTTCCAGTGTAGTACCACTTAAGGGTTTTTATAGATGTGGTAAGTGTAAAGGATGTAAAGCATGCAAGTCCATGCCACGCAGAATTCACACCTTTTCGGGGAACGCTACCTCACGGCCCTTTGAAATTAAGCAGTTATTCACCTGTGATAGCACTTTCACGGTTTATCTATTGGAATGCCCTTGCGGTCTAAAATATGTGTGTAGAACTACCAGATCCTTTAAGGAAAGACTGGGGGAACACATCTACCTGATCAGTAAGGGATCTATGGGACATCCAGTACCCAAACATTTTGCTACCACACATCATAAGGACCCTTCCCTTTTGAAATACTGCGTTATAGATAGCATTAAGAAAAACTGGAGAGGCCAAAATCGGGTTAGAGATGTCTCACGACTAGAAACCGAATGGATTTTCAAACTGCGAACATTACGCCCAGATGGGCTGAATGTTGAACTGGACGTAAATTGTTTTATTAATAATTCATAATTTTTATGACTGTTTATAATTTTTGATACTTTTACTCTGTGATTGTACATGTGTGTCGGTCTGCTTGGCCTACTTGCTTAATATTATTTTTAAGGTCACTTGTATAACCTTTTGCTATACTTACTGGCATATCTGGTGTGGTATTCCCTCGACTATGTATATGTGTATATATATGTACTGTATATATTTCCCGAAAAAGTTTAGATGGGGGAATTGTCTCACTGGCAATTTATTTCGGCATTGGTTAATGGGACCTTTCTTTCTCTCACTTTTGTTTCCTTCTCGTACATTCTTATTTATTCGACGCGTCTATGCGCGAAATATTATGCACATTCCTATAAGGAGCTCACTAGTATTCTACTTCTCTTTACACATCCCTCTGTCACGTGGGCATGTGCACTATTTTTCATTGGTACGTATGAGTCCTTTTATGTTCTCGGTGTACCTCTCATTCACGTGATAGCGCTGATTATTACATTTCTTTCACGATTAATAATGGCGCATGCATAATCTCATATATTTCATACGTTTTACACACGGTTTGATATAGTCCAAGTGTATCCCTGCATAAATTGGGTTTGTGCACTTTACACGCATTGCCGCATGAATTTTACGCATATGTGGCACTTTGCCGCCCTAGCGTTACTAATGTCGCATTTTAAATGTTTTTTTTTTTTGCATCAACTTTATACATGTATGTCGTTCTGCCGCTTAGGCGTTGTAGATGACGTGCAATGCAGCTATGCGCTGTTTGTCTATCCTATTAGGAGGACTATGTTTTTCCTCTTTGTAAGTTCCCTATGCCGGCCATTTATTCACTATTCAGTTCTGTATTCTCGGACCTTGGCTTTCACTTAATATCTATCTGGCTCTGTCTAGGTAATTTTTCACTTATTCACCTTCTATAATGTGCACTTTCTGGTTTTATATATGCCAGTATGTATTGCATACTATAGTATAAAAAAAAAAAAAAAAAACAGGGTTGGCTGCCGGGACTTGAACCTGGGATTCCTATGTCAGAGACAGGGCCCTTGACCACTGTGCTGTCTAGCCACTGGAGACTTCAAGCTTCTAATCTTATATCCCATTGTTTTCAATGTGTATTGATCTGGGTTATAGTCACTCTCCTAGTAGAGTCTGATCTATACTCTATTGGAGGGGTCTTGACTGTTGGTGTTCATAGCCCCACCCCTTTCTTATTGTAAAAGTTTATATATTTGGTGCCAGCCGCTTGTATCCTTAATCCCCTGATGACGCTAGTTTGCGAAACCGGTCGGGAAGGAGACAGGCGGCACCTTCATACTGTCCTTTACTGCTGACCCATACACGCGTGCAACTTTCTCGGGGTTCCCATTGCATGGGCCCGGTATATAAGTTTTGTTTTTATGCTATTTTTATGCTATTTTTAAGCTGTTTTTACTATGAAAACTCTATATTAAAACGGTTTACACTTAGAGTTGCCGTTTGTTTGTTTTTTATGATGTTTACTGATATCCATTCGTGAGAGGAATCATTGCTGAATTGGTGGATCCTGGACAGACTGTTGCTTCCTGATGTCCTACCAAAGCGTTGATACAACCTTATAATGTGGGTTGTCACCAGCTGGTAAGCCTCTTTCCTTTTTGGGTATCCATGATTGCAGAGCTGTGCCGTGAACCCAATATTTATTGTGGTGGAGATTTGCCTGCTTTTATCCTTTGTTGAAGACTCGTCTTTTGTTTTTGGACTCTGCGCTGAGCATATATAATAAGAGAATGCAGAGGCAACTCGGAAGCATTTTCCCAGTCAGAGAATGCAGAGGCAACTCGGAAGCATTTGCCCAGTCAGAGAATGCAGAGGCAACTCGGAAGCATTTTCCCAGTCAGAGAATGCAGAGGCAACTCGGAAGCATTTGCCCAGTCAGAGAATGCAGAGGCAACTTGGAAGCATTTTCTCAGTCAGAGAATGCAGAGACAACTCAGAAGCATTTGCCCAGTCAGAGAATGCAGAGGCAACTCGGAAGCATTTGCCCAGTCAGAGAATGCAGAGGCAACTCGAAAGCATTTTCCCAGTCAGAGAATGCAGAGGCAACTCAGAAGCATTTTCCCAGTCAGAGAATGCAGAGGCAACTCGGAAGCATTTTCCCAGTCAGAGAATGCAGAGGCAACTCGGAAGCATTTGCCCAGTCAGAGAATGCAGAGGCAACTCGGAAGCATTTGCCCAGTCAGAGAATGCAGAGGCAACTTGGAAGCATTTGCCCAGTCAGAGAATGCAGAGGCAACTCGGAAGCATTTGCCCAGTCAGAGAATGCAGAGGAAACTCGGAAGCATTTGCCCAGTCAGAGAATGCAGAGGCAAGTTCTGTATTTTCAATTCTCTTTCAATGTTGATGTGAACTATCACACTACAGGTGCACCACCTTTAATAGCCAGTGCCCAAATAATTTTTCCCCCTGAGTTGCTACAGCTCGGAGGGGAAATAGTATTCAGCGTGGGCACGGAGTTTGTGCAGAAGTAGTGTGAGCCATTTTTAGGCTTCACCCTGCGCTGAAATGGCCCACGCTGATAATGAATGGGCTCAAACTACCTTACCATCAGAAGGGAGGTAGCAGCAGGAGGAATAGCCATTAGGTTATCACATGATCCCTGTTTAAAAAAGTAAAATTATGGCATTGTGTCTAATATTTTGTTAACATTTTACAGTGTTAGGGTGTTCCAGAACTCAGAAAAGCAGTGAAGAATAGTATAATCCTAAATTATTTCAGGATATAGCATTATAGGAAACCATAAAAAATGTCAGCACAAGTCTCTTCAGCAACAGCACTGATGCCCCCTGGTGGCTGCACAGAGATTCTATGCAAAAAATGAACTCAAAAGCCAGAATTTGCAGACACAAATTAGAAACATCCCCCTCCATTAGCTTTAGCCTGTTTTAGCCTATGCATTGGGGCATAAAAAAGCATATTGACCATATAACAAGAGGAGACATTAGTATTGCTAGTTGTAGAATCAATTACTGGAATTATACCATGGTTTTTGGGCTAGACCTCACGTTGGAACTTCATAATGCAAGCTAATGATGAAGGCAGCTAATTTAACTGTATAAAGAAGTTTTAGGTTGTCAGAAGTCTTTGCTTCCTTTAGGCAAACTGAACATAATAGTTGCAGATGATGGTTTATTTTTCCTGGTAAATAAGTAGTCCATTATATTATGCCCAGTAGCAGATTTACTATAAGGCACTGTAGGCATGAGCCTACAGGTGCCTAATGATGGAAAGGCGGTTCACTCCCTTCCCCAAGTGCCTCCATCCTTCTCTATGCAGAGTCCTGTTAAGAGTGTGAATGGGAGGTCACTCACCCAGCTCCTGGCATTCCAGTGACAAGATCTCCCTTCAGTCAGGGGCACATCTAGGTGTACATATGATGCGGCCGCTGGTAAGTTGGGCACAGGGCGAGCTGAATGATGTCTCTCCCTGCTGCCGCTAAACGCCCCGGCAGCGTTTAATACTATTCCCACTCCGAGTTGCTACAACCGTCAACTACCAGGATCTACCAGCACTACCAGGCTGCTACAATTTGGGGTCTGGCAATCACTGGATCACCGATTGACTGTTGTGTGGGGCGCGCATTATAGCATTGCTGCTGTGCTGGTGCCCACCTTTGGGGCTCGACGAAGATACCTGCTTTGACATCTAGCTACTTAATACTGAGGTTCCTCTAGCTACCTAACATGTGGGGGCACCTTTAGCTACTTATTATTGTGGGTACTTCTGGCTACCTAATACTAAGAGGCACCTGTAGCTAACTATGATGGGTAAGGGAAATAAGAGAGTAGTGACAGCCAGCACAATTGCAGTGTGGTTCGTTGGGGGTTTGTAGGTTCATGGGGGATGCAGTCTAAGGTGCCAGGACATCTGTGCCTGTAGGCTCCTGTGAGGTAAATCTGGCCTTATTATGCCCCCCTTTTCAGTTTCCCCATGCTACAGTATGAATAAATAGTGTATACTACATCATATAAACATTTAGATTTGTTATCCACAATTAATCTGTTTTTGCTCCTTCAGGACTTTTGTTGTATACATTTTTTGTTTAATCTTAGATTCTTTAATGTTCACTTTAGTTAAAAAAAAGAAAATATCAAAATAGCATTCTTACTTTGAGCATGGGGTACATTGTATGTAAGGAGATGAAGGAAAGTTATTAAGAAAATGACTAATTACATTGTTAATTGAAGTTACCTGTTTTAAATTACATAGAGATAAATTACTCAGATTAGCATGGTACTCAAAAAAACATCTGCTGGCTGCTGTTGTGGAGTGCAAAAGATGAATAAAAATCATTTTCTTTGAGGTTGACTTTGCTTCTCCCCCCTCAGCAGACGTACACGGAGCAAAATATACAAGTAGCCGTTAGTTTGCTTTGGATAAAAAAAAAGCTTCGTACAAAACATCAAAGCTTCTAATGATGTGGTAGTCGGAACTTCGTTGGTGTGACTTATTGTCAGACGGGAAGATCACACAGGTAACAATGTAACGTTATTTTCCTTTCAATAAGAAAAGTAAAATGTGTGAACAGCAAATGAAACACTGCTGTTTCTTTCTCTTGTATAATATATCAAGTTATACTTTGTGGATTCAAAACTTTCTTTCTTTTGTGTTAATGACATATAGCTTGCATCGGCATATACTCAAATACAAATTAATTTCCACTGATAGGGAGGCTTCATTGCATCTATCGTGTCATTTGCAAACTACAAAAAGAAAAACTTAAATATTTGAGCATAATGAGATTTTTTTCATCTATATTGTTAAATATACACCAGAAATCAATGCTAATTAGAGATAACAGAACTTTTCTGCGGCAGTAATGCATCAGCCTGTTTGATTGCAAGACCTGCTGTGTCGTAGAAAATATACTTCCAGGCAGGCATGCTCAAATGTACCAAAATTCGATTCGGGTACATTTGAATTCTGGTCTGGGGAAAATTCGGATTTGGTGAAAATTCGGATTCGGATGCAATCGCCAAATTTGTATTCAGTTCGGGGTCGGTAAGAAAATTTGAGCAAAAATTTGTGTTCGGGAATTCAGATTTTTTTTATTTCAAAAATCTCCTTCTCCTTCTCCTCCTCCTCTCTCTCTCTCTCTCTCTCTCTCTCTCTCTCTCTCTCTCTCTCTCAGAGGGATTTGTAGGATGTCAAAAACCAGCTCACATACATTGGCCATGGCCAGGAATCAAACCCAGGTCAACTGCTTGGGAGGCACTCAAGGCAGCTATGCTCACCATTATACCACCAACACTGCCTGCTGAAGCCAGCCTAGCATGTACCATTGTTATATACTTTGAATCTACATGGCTATCTGGGGTTCTGTTTGGACAACTATTGAACAAGAAATCCCTGGGTGGGCTTGAACCACCAACCTTTCGGTTAACAGCCAAATCCACTAACCAATTGTGCCACAAGGACTGTGTATATGTCATGGCTGCTAAATGGCTATCTGGGGTTTTCTTCGGACAACTGTTGAGCACAAAATGCAAGGCCATCCCTAGCAGGAAGGGTTGCATGGTCACCTAGCTTTTCATCCTTCCCACCCTTGCCCTGGAATCCTCCAGACTTCAAATTGCTGTCCTTTGCTGTGTGTGTTACACCAGCATCATCCAGGAGGGCACATGATCTTTCTGATTCTGAAGTCTTGAATTGAATCTTGTAAGTAGTTTCACCATGTGTCCCACTGCTTTTATCTAGCAAATTAGGCAAATAAGCAAGCTCATTTTTCTCTTGGGTATATCACAATGGTACATGCTAGGCTGGCTTCAGCATGTAGTGCTGTCGGTAGTATAGTGGTGAGCATAGCTGCCCTCCAAGCAGTGGACCTGGGTTCCATTCCTGGCTAATGTATGTAAGCTGGCTTTTGACATAGAGAGAGAGAGAGAGAGAGAGAGGAGTAGGAGAAGGAGGAGGAGAAGGAGGAGGAGAAGAAGATCTTTTAAATAAAAAAAGAGGTTTGGATTTCCAGACACAAATTTTTGCCCAAATTCGGAATCATGCGGACGAATCTGAGAGGCACTGTTCGGGTAGATTCAAATTCGAATCTTAAGAATTCGGATTTGGATTCGACAACCATGAAAAATGACCCAAATTTTCAGGTACATAATATATTCGCAAATTTGGAGAGCAACCCTGCTTACAGGACTTCTGTTGTGATAAATTATAACATTTAACCATTTACCGGCAAACTAACGTATTAAAACGTCATGCTTTTGCCTGTTAATGGCAACATGGCATTTTAATACGTCGCGCATTCCCGCCACCGCTCCGCACGTGTTCGCGCCGCTACCGCCACCGTTTCCATCAGGTTCCCGTGCTGGGTGATTGGGGAAGAGGACCGAGTGGTCCTCTACCCAATCGCACTGCCTGGAGTGAATGGACGCGACCGCGAACAGCGGCCACCTCCATTCACAAAAACAGGAAACTGTAACAATTTAATAAAGTGATCACTTCCTATACGGGAGAGTGTTCACTAGCGCCATCTTGTGGCCAAAAAGTATATTACAGGTACAAAGTACATACATACACAATTACATACACACTATTAATAAAATTGATGAAATTACACTTCCAACCCCCCCCCCCCCCCCCAAAAAAAAAAACACTTGTAAAAAAAAATCAGCTTCAAATAAATAAATAAATAGTTGCCTTTTTTTTAATCTATATTTTATGGGGGGGAATTAATTTTAATTTATTATATAGGGGGTTGTAATTATGGCCAGAAAAAAAAAAAAACAGAACAGAAAAATAACACCTATATTTCAAAATAATATATCGTCGCCATACATTGTGATAGGGACATAATTTAAACGGTTTAATAATCGAGACAACTGGGCAAATAAAATATATTTGTTTTATCCACAGGAGAATGTTTAATTTTAAAAGTATAATGGCTGAAAACTGAAAAATAATGATTTTTTTTCTATTTTTTTTTGTTTTTTCCCATTAAAACGCATTTATAATAAAAAAATTCTCAGCAAAATGTACTACTAACAGAAAGCCTAATTGGTGGTGAAAAAAACGAGGTATAAATCATTTTCTTGTGATAAGTAGTAATAAAGTTATTAGGGAATAAAAGGGAGGAGCATTGACAAGTGTAAATTGCTCTGGTCCGTTAGAGTAAAAACTCTTGGGGGTGAACTGGTTAAAATGTGCGTTAAAACTTTTATATAGCACATAAAAGTAAAAACAAAATATATTCTTGTTTTGTAACAGGTCTCTTATTAGCAGCAACTAACTTCAGTTATAATAAAGTGGCTGCTATATCTATTTGTAAGTTATCAGTCTGACTATGTTGTCAAAGTTGCTCTACCTTTTTTTTAGGGCCCGTTTCCACTGTTGCGACGCGATTTCGCCGGCATCCCGACACTTGTAAAAACGCATGCGGATGCATTTCCGCATGCGTTTTTACCCGCGATTTCGCGTGCGATTTTGCATGGCAGGGTGCCATGCGAAATTAACCATGACTCTGCCAGGGCAAAATAACATTGAAAAAGGTGCGAAATCGCACGCGAATCGCGGGTAAAAACGCATGTAAAAAACGCATGCGTTGTTCCTATTAAATACATTAGCGGCAATTCGCATGGATTCCCGACGCAGGCGAATTCTGTGGGTCCCGTCGTGCAGATTTGGCCCGCCGCCAAATCGCTCCCGCACGCCGCACATATGGAAACAGCCCCGGCCACTTCAATGTTCCAAGCGAATCCGCATGTCGGCGCCGCATGCGGATTCGCTATGGTGGAAACGAGCCCTTACCATCTCATTAAATAATGTGATAGTGACAGTGAAATGGAACATATGATGATAAAATGCATAATCAGAGGTTTTCTTCAGTGAATTCTGCATGACAAAGCTATCTCTGGTCCAGAACTACACTTAGAAAAAATACTATTGTCTCTAAGAGCATCAGGAGGAAGTCCTCCAGTGGCAGGAAGAAATCTTTGACCTTTCAAGCCTTTTTATCTCATTTAATATAATGGATGGATACATTGACCAGTAAGGAAGCTCAGTTTACTGTATTTACTTGTTTGCCTCATTACATGTCCAGCTTTAGCAACTACTGAAAAATGACTTACCGCGTGCAATTTTTATTGTAGATAACCTTAGCATGCATAGTTTATTTTTGCTCATTTCTTGTACTTAGGTTTATTTGATTCAGTTATAAAATTATATGTGCAGCTATCACACACTATTTTTACTATGCTATTTTGAAAAAAAAATGTAATGCGTAATGCGCAAAACCTAATTCTCATATTTTATCGTATGCTAATCAATGAGTTTTTTAACACATAAATGAGTTAGAGAGGAACTCCAGTGAAAATAATGTAATAAAAAAAGTTCTTCATTTTTACAATAATTATGTATAAATGATTTTGTTTGTGTTTTTTCCCATTGTAAAATCTTTCCTCTCCCTGACTTACATTCTGCCATTTATCACATGGTGACATTTTTACTGCTGGCAGGTTATGTCAGTGGAAGGAGGTGTGTGTGTGTGTGTGTGTGTGTGTGTGGGGGGGGGGGGTTATAGAAGGGATGGAGGAAATAGTCACCAGCAGCACCACAGAAGGAAGTTTTCACAGATCCATAGGAATTTTGTCTACACCTGAAAATGTGGGTGCTTCGGACACTTTTTAACCTCTTGAGGACCATAGGCTAACACCCCCCTAGTGACCAGGTTATTTTTCACAATTTAGGCCACAGCAGCTTTAAGGCCTCGCTGCATGGCCGCACAACTCAGCACATCCCCCCCCCCTTTTCTGCCCACCAAAAGAGCTTTCTGTTGGTGGGCTGTGATGGCTCCTGGGATGTTTTTTTTTATAAATATTTATTTCGGTTTTATGTCAAATAATACTATTTTTTTCTTTATTTTTTTCTTAGACATCAGCGCATGAGATCCGATTGCTCTCTGTGCCTCCAGAGGGGACAGTCGTGTCACACAGCTGTCCCCAGTACAGCGCTGCCTTAGATTGCATTGCTGTACGGTGTAAATAGACGGCGCTGGTGCTTACATCCCACTGTGGGAGGGGTTTCACCACAATATCAGCCATACAGACGCCCTCGATGATCTAATTGAGAAAATGAAAATATTTCTCATGGGAAAGGGGATATCAGCTACTGATTGGGATGAAGTTCAATCCTTGGTTACGGTTTCTCTTTAATGCACTGTAGCAGGGAATGTAAAATGTGCAAGAATTATGCTAATCTGTATGGATTTTTTTTTTACAAGTCATGGAGAGAAGCACCTAAGAAATGTCTGGCATAGTGCAACAGGTGCTCACTATAAACAAAAATTGTAGGCATAATTCCTTAATTTTTGCTCCTGGCCAGGATTACTCTCCTGAACATTATACAAGAAATACATTGAAAAAGACTGAAGGATAGTAACTTAAAAAATCTTAAAGGAGACCCACTGTTGAGAAATGTTCTATAGCTTTATTTGTAGAAAGCCTACATACTGTGTTGCACCAATTAAATCCAGAATAAGGTAGCTAATGTGGATTCTGTTTCACATAATTAAATACACTCTTTATTAAATTAACAGTTTTAAATGAATAGGCCTGAACATCATACATCACTGCCAAAAAATAAATGAAATGACTGATTGAATGATTCCACATACATTTATCTAATTTTTATACATATGCACTCTTGGTTGAAGTAAATAATTTAAATTGAATTTTGACATTTAAAACTTTTTAAGGCCTCTTGCACACTGCAAGTGATTCCGATTCCAAGTAATGACCTCTCCTCTAGCAGAGGAAAAGTAAACAGTTCACTTACATTTCAGATAATAAAAGTCAGATAACAGCCCTCTCCAGGACTAACTTAGTCGGAGAGCTTAATGGCTTGTTTGCATAGAGATAACAACTGGAGTTTCTCAACTCTTCCTGTACTGGAAACAATTAGACTGATGTATCTGATCTTAATGTTTTATTTCTTAGCTGTACTACACATACAAATAATAATATCATATTTTTTTTCCGCTTCAGTGTCTCTTTAACCTTAATAGAGCTATTTTTATTTAATTGCTGTTGCATAAATTTAATTCATTCTGATGTGCTTATCTTGGTAGTTACTAAGTAATAAATAATATCACCAATATTCATTTTCAGGGCACTGCCAATTCATTTTTATTTTAAGTTTAGATTTTAGTTTATTATAAATGAACATATTACACTAATAATAATAATCAATATATCCACAATTCTTATGAAAAAAATACAGGCAAGGGTAATTGTCCAACTATCCATATTGCTCCCTGCACACTGCAAATCGGAATCTGAATCGGATGTAAAAACTGATTAAAAAGCGGAATCTGAATCGGAATCACTTGCAGTGTGCAAGAGGCCTATGTGTGTGTATGTGTGTGTGTGTTGTTGTGTTTACGCTCATGCACACACATTAACATTTGTGTATCTGTGCATGCAGGGTATATAAACGCTACAAAATGGAAATGGTTGTATATTACATACTCCATATACTGCATATATGAGTTTGTATGTTCTCCTCATGTCTGTGTAGGTTTCCTCTGGGCACTCTGATTTTCTCCCATATCCCCAAAAACATACAGACCAGTTAATTGTCTTCCCCTAAAAAAATGAGCCTAGACTACGATACATACACTACCCGATACTACATAGACATACGACTATGGTAGGGATTAGATTGTGAGCCCATAGATTAGTGACAATACAATATACTCTGTACAGGGCTGCATAAGATAAGGTGTTGGTGCTATATAAATGCTAAATAATAATAATGATAATAATAATAATAGTATTTGTTCACCTACTTATAAGACAGGATTAAAATTATCACCTAGGAGAAAGCTAAGGGTAAAAAGGGTATTGCATATGGGCCCTGATCTTCTATTTTGCTAAGAGTAAAGTCATGGCTTCCAGTCGCTCCACTTCAGGCCAGACCAGTCCCAGTCTGAAATTCCGGGATATGACAAAGGTACTGGAGGGAAAATGAGTGGCAATCTGGGTCAAATGACCTTCCATAGACTGCTGTTGGATGTATGCAATTGTTTAGGCATCCAAGCCAAGAGACCATAACATGACACTGGTATCACAAGCTGATTTGGGGATGGTAAATTGTTCACTGAACTTTATTAATTCATGGATTTTTATTGTAAGATTGAATGCAGATTTTTAAATACAATAGTGTAATAGGCAAAAGGGGGAAGGGGGGTTCACCCCCTTTTCCTTAAGGTTCAAATTATCAAAGCATATGGATAGTTGGACAATTACCCTTGCCTGTATTTTTTTTCATAAGAATTGTGGATATATTGATTATTATTATTAGTGTAATATGTTCATTTATAATAAACTAAAATCTAAACTTAAAATAAAAATGAATTGGCAGTGCCCTGAAAATGAATATTGGTGATATTATTTATTACTTAGTAACTACCAAGATAAGCACATCAGAATGAATTAAATTTATGCAACAGCAATTAAATAAAAATAGCTCTATTAAGGTTAAAGAGACACTGAAGCGGAAAAAAAAATATGATATTATTATTTGTATGTGTAGTACAGCTAAGAAATAAAACATTAAGATCAGATACATCAGTCTAATTGTTTCCAGTACAGGAAGAGTTGAGAAACTCCAGTTGTTATCTCTATGCAAACAAGCCATTAAGCTCTCCGACTAAGTTAGTCCTGGAGAGGGCTGTTATCTGACTTTTATTATCTGAAATGTAAGTGAACTGTTTACTTTTCCTCTGCTAGAGGAGAGGTCATTACTTCACAGACTGCTCTGAAAGACTCATTTTGAATGCTGAGTGTTGTGTAATCTGCACATATTATAGAATGATGCAATGTTAGAAAAAACACTATATACCTGAAAATAAAAGTATGAGAATATTTTCCTTGCTGCTAATCTTCTAGTAATTATTCATAGTACACAACCAATTCACTATATCATATTTTTTTTTCGCTTCAGTGTCTCTTTAAGGCATACTCCATTGACCCACAAGTCAATGAACTGTTTGTGTTGCTGCACATAGATATTACAGGTTTGAAAAGGGGAATGCAGTGAACAGCCACAGCTAGGAAAAATAGCTATTGGATGTTGTTTTATGGAGAGTCTGCACACCCAAGATCATCACCTGATTCAATCAAAGTGACCACACTGGGCATGTGTTCAGATTGTTACTTACCTTCTGTATCACCAAAGCAACTCCTCAGATTCAACATTATTTGGTGTTAACACTTACCACCACCTTGGTCCTCAATCAGGGCTGGATTTACCATAAGGCACTGTAGGCACGTGCCTACAGGCGCCTGATGATGGAAAGGCAGCTCACTCCCCTCCCCTAGTGCCTCCCTCCCTCCTTACCTCACCCAGGGGTTACTCACCCAGGTCTATGTATTCCACTGACCAGATCTCCTTTCAGTCGGAGGCACCTCTAGCTACCTAATGCTTGGGGCACCTCTAGGTAGTTAATACTGAGGATAGCTCTGGCTACCTTATAATAAGGGGCACCTGTAGCTAGGGAATAAGATAGAAGTGACAGTTGGGCCAGCCAGCACACTTGCGGTGCGATTCTGTGGGTGTTTGTAACTTGTAAGTTGTTGGAGTGCGAAGTCTAGAGTACTAGGACATCTGTGCCTATAGGCTCCTGTGAGGTAAATCCAGGCCTGTCCTGAATATAAAAATAAATAGGCACGGTCCAGTTTACTTTTTCTCATAAGTTTTCTCCTAGGTGATATTTTCACATTATAAATAAAATGTATTTAAAGCTACCAGCAAGCAATAAAATACTCTATCTCAATTGCTGAGCGCGAAACTTATTTTAAACAGAAGATGGAAAATTATCTCCTAAGAGAAAAAGTCAATTGGATCAGGTTTAATTTCCTACGACATTTCAGAAAATGACTATTACTGTATTTTGAAGGTAGCGATGTCAGCTACTATTTGATGCCTTTGTTAAAATTTGATCACCATGACTAGACTATATAAAAGATACCTAGTTCTGAATTTAATATGTAATGAGTTTGGATCTTTAACCCATGTTTTGGTTTTTGTTTTTTTCTTTATTACAATATGTAAGAAACTTTTAATGAACATCATCTTTAAAAATGTGTAAGATGCACAGACAACTTGGCTTACCAGGCCGCGATCTAGAAACAGTACTAACTACTGCAACGCTACAAACATGCTGACAAACATCCTCTGAACAGCAATTGGCAAGCATGAATTTATGATTAGAGTGATCATTTCATATTTATTGCAGAGGCGGTGAAGGACAAGGACCTCTTGAGGTAAGACTCCCACATCGTTAAGTGGAGGAATACTGGTTTTGCACCTGTGCTTTACTGCATCAACAATAAATATGTAATAATTATTACTGCCTGTGAGCATTCTGGGAGACACTGTGAATAATAAAGCTGTGTACATGGAGCAGTTCTTTATTATATTATGTAAGGTGAAATGCTCAAATGTCATGAGACATCTTGTATAAAATAATCATAATCTGGCCTACAAAATGCACACTCTGTATAAACCTTTTGCTGCAGTCTCTAAGTCACTAATACTGCACATAAGTTTATGCTATCAATGATTTATTTTGGAAATGGAGGGAACTTTCTTGTATACAATGTATCTCTGAAGCACCTGATTCCTGGGCCAGAAGCAACCCTCTGGGAATTGTTAGCACATCCTTACCTGTCATAAGTTACAGTACAGAACAGCAACAAACTTTATAAAACTTAATCTACCGCCTATTCACAAACCTGAAAACAAGGGTAACTGTTAGGTAATATAAAAATACCTCTTAAAAAAAGTCTCTTAACTTCCAAGGATACCTGTACTGAAAAATACAAGAAAATTTACATTGCTGATCAGTTTTAGTAAGAGTTGTTTGCCAAAGAATTCTGATTCTTTGGCCTTTGTGAATTTGCATTCATTGACTGGGGACAAAAGGGCAGTCAGTATAGTCAGAATACTGAATATTGAAACCAGCTAAGAACAGTACCCCTTAGGACACAGCAATTCTTCAGTCGCTGGATTAGTATTTCATGATCCACAGTATCAAATGCTGCAGACAAGTCAAGAAGAATCAGAATTGAGCAATCACCCTTGTCCCTTGCAGTAAGTAGATCATTCATTACTCAGACTAATGCCATTTCAGTGCTGTGCCTTTTCCAAATCCTGACTAAAAAGTATCAAAGATGTTATCTGTAAGCCTGGCTTCTAGCTGGTTGGCGACTGCGTTCTCGATAACTTTTGATAGGAATGGTAAGTTTGCCACAGGTCTGTAGTTGGTCACAGAATCAGGATCTTGATGGTTTCTTCAAGAGGGGTTTTATGATTGCTTTCTTTAGTTCTTCTGGGAAAAGTCCACTTTGCAAGGAGCACTGAGTGATTTTGTGAAGTGCTGGCCTGATCAACTCTGGGCACTGCATTAAGGATCCAGTTAGGTCAGGATCCAGGTCGCAGGTAGTGGGGGGGGAGACTTTGAATGAGAATTCCAAAATCTTCTTCACTCAGAGTGTCAAAGACTTGCCATGATGGTACGGTAGTAGGCATATGCAAAGTCCAGTGGTCAATTGATGTTATTGGTGTAATGCTGGCACGGATAGCAGACACCTTGTTTGTGAAGAAGGCAGTGAATTATTCACACCTTTCCCTGGAAAATGTGGTTGGGGCTTTTAGGCAGGAAGGATTGCAGACTGATTCCACTGTGTGGAAGAGTTGAGCAGCTCTGTTGTTGGCTGTAGATATTTTGTGTGAGATAAAGTCTGATTTTTTCTTGGTTATTGCTTGTTGGTATTGTCTGAGGTGTTAAACTAGGCTAGATTTGTTCTCCTCAGACCCTGATTTACGTCACTGTCTTTCTAGTCTGCACCCTTTCTTTTTTAGATCCATGATGGTTTTGTCAAACCAATTAGCTTTCTGCTTTTGGGTTGCTGATTTGGTGCACCATGGGGCAATACTGTCAAGTGTTTCATATATCATGTTGTTGTACTGGGTTACTAGAGTGTTTGGGTCCATTCGACTGTGGAGCAGAGTTGTAAAATCCAGGTTGGCGGTTATCCTCTTTGGTGTTAATTCATTCAGAGGACGGATTTTGATTGATTCTTTAGGGTGCTGCTTGATAGGGTGATGTTCAATAGGAAACTGTATTATGTGATGGTCTGACCACACCACTGGGGTTACTGTTATGTTACTAATGTCCATTCCAAGGTGGAAAAGTAAGTCTAGGATATGCCCTCCTCTCCGGGTAGCAGATTTTACAACTTGTGTGAAGCCTAGTCCACCCATGAGATTTATTAGTTAATTTGCATCTTGTGATTGAGTGTAATCAGCCCAGGCATTGAAGTCACCAAGGATGATCCATCTCGGATAAGAGTCAGCATGGCCAGAAGTTCTGAGAATTCCTGTAGGAATGGGTCAGCATCTCAGAGGAGACGATAAACTACTAAAATTTTGAAGCCTTTACTAGCTGAGATCTGGGCATCTATACATTCAAAGGACTTTGTTGAGCCAACATTCAGGGCTCTGAGCTGCAGGGTTGTTTTGCCACAAATTGCTACACCCACTCCTCTGCGGTCTCGTCTTCCCTCACTTAGGACTTAGTAATAGTATGGGATGGTTGCTTCCAATGTGGGGCCCAAATTGGCATCAATCCAAGTTTCAGTGATGCATGAAAACTTGCATATCTGAATAAGGTCCGCAATAATGGCTTTCTTATTGTTTATAGTGCGGGCATTGTAGAGCACTGCGGTGACTGAATGGGGCTTAGCAATGGCGACTGGGTTCACTGCCGGGGTATTACTGTATCCCTGACTAGGGACATGGTAACCTCTGCTACTTTCAGCCTCTGATTTCCAGTAAACATCACTGGAGATCGCTGGAAAGTTATTTCCCTTGAATGGGCCTGGGTCCCTGAAGTTGGACTGAATCTGAGTGTGGCACTTTTTATGGGCCTGGCCACCTTTTTTACCTCTGTGCATTTTATTTAAAATCCCTAGAGATTCCAGCAAATTAGCTTGTTTTTTCTCAATGTGAGTAGCAGCTCTCGATGGCCTGAGAGACAGTAAGAAGCTGGCCTTATATATTAACATTGCTCTTTGGGAAGGAATGGGTTAATTAAGCTCTTCTTTGATTGTTGTTTATCGGTGGGAGGTAGACAAAAACAAACTGCTGGCCTTGAGAATCTGCTAGAAGAGGTGTGAAAATTCCATTGATGTGCAGAAACATGGACCCTACTAAGGTTCACTTAGAAAGGCAATGGAGTCTATATAATTTCAGCCTCTGAATGCATTGTAGATATAGGAAGTGTTTTTAATGCTGAAACCAGGAAAATTACCATAAAATGTGTATCTTGAATAACGTACTGCATTGTACTATATGTTTTTAAAGTGACTCTTTAATAAAAAAAATACCTGCATTTTAAAATGGCAAGTAGACATACTGCATGCTCAGTGAGCTTTGGGAGCATTTTGAGTGCATGTATATTAGTAGTAATTTTTTGTGTTCGACAGAAAGATATATATCAGAATCATACAACTGATATATAATTGATATCATTTTCCTTATAATGATTTTTAGGATGAATTTTTCAAGTGCAGAAGATTTTTGAAATATCTATGCATTTCATCTAGTAATTTACTTTTTTAGTTCTGTCATTTAAAGCTGTTTCATAGTTTCTATGTTGTTTTTATGGGCTAAGAATAATTATTTCTATAAATAAAAAAATATTCTGGTATATTTTGATAACTCATGTGGTAGCCATATTATTATTAATAATATTATTCCAGGATAGTAAAAGTTATTGCTAATTAGCATAGCTTCAGAAAATAAATATACTATGCAGTATGTGCTAACATTAATGAAAATTGCACAGTGTGTTTGATTCACACAAAAAAAATCTGTTGAATTATCTCACTTCATCTATTTAAAAAAAATCAGCTACAAGCAAAAAAGTTATAAAAACAATGTTAGAACAACAATATTTAAGGTACCGCAATCAGGAACCACAGCTATGTATTATATTTCTAGATTTGTGGCTTCCTCTTACTAAGTACTTTTTTGTGAATGACAAAATACTGACAATTAAAAGGCAAAAACTGGGGCAGAGAGAACCAAGAGCCCTAATATAGTGTAGTATTTTGTGGTCAGGACATATTGAATATTAGAGTAGGGGAAATACTCGCAAAGGTGGGTACAAATACTCACAAAGGCAAACACTGAACAGACAGATGGAGAATTGGAGATCATAAACCTGTCCACACTTAGGTTAAAAAGTCGCTCTCTGTTACTGAAGAGTATTGGGGGATACAACACTCCACCCGGGGTGGACAATAGCAGTAGTAAAATGTAGATGAAACAGAGGAGCCAAATCAGTAAACTGTGTTAAACACTGTTTAAAGGGGAGGTAGTGGTGGGCTTACCACCAGGTAGTCAGACACTCAATGTCAATGCCAGGCTGTTACTCCTGGATGAACAGATGCGCCACTAATTGTGCCTGATGAAGCAGGATGCCTGCAAAATGTGTCACAGTTGAGTTAATGTTGATGTCACTTTATCTTATTGAATAAAAAATTGCTTTTGACATTGACATAGAGTGTCTGACTACCTTGAGGTAAGTCCACCACTACCCCCCCTTTTAAACACATTTTACTCTGATTGTGCACCTCTGTTCCATTTACGTTTTATTGACAATTAAAGTACTCCTGAATTGGGGAAAAAATAATTAAATAAAGCACATGAAGGGCTAAATAATCTCACCCTGAGAGGCCTGATGCTGCCTATTGTTTTTGGGTCCCTTTTCTTTCTTGTCACATGAAGGCCCAAAGTACCTCACCAAGTAAGGCCTGATGCTGCTCATTGTCTTTGGGGTCCCTCCCATTCCCTGTCCTTTGTCCCCTTCTTCTTTGACTGACCCTCTCTGTTAAGGAGCCCTTCAAAAGTTTTTTCTCCAACAGTGACAAGCTGTTCTGATTCTGAACCACACATGCACAGCAAAAGGTAGCACTCATCAACATGAACTTTCTTTCACTGAGCATGCGCAGTTCAGAACTAGCACATTCACAATTTAGAATTGCTCATTGCCACTCAGGAAAACGTGTGGGAGGCTGGAGACAAAAGAGGACTGGGAAGACAACAAGCGGTATCAGTCTTCTCAGTATTAAAGAAATCTAGTCCACAATGGGCTAAATTCAGTAGTGATTTAAGTGTCAATTTATTTGTTTTGTTGTTTAATGTGATGTATAGTTGTTTTGATGTTTTTTAAATTTAAGCTTTTCAATAACAAATTAACAGATTTTTTTTACTTAAATATATAGCACTAATAAAATAAAGGTAAAATAACTGAAACTTGCTATTAAGTTGACTATGTCTGTCAAAGCCACTTGATTAGGCATTACCCTTTCTCCCAATTTTCGTAACTTTTTTACTCTTATCTACAAAACAATTTTTCAGCATGTAACTATATAAAAAAAAACTAAAATATAAATAAAAGGAAAAATGACTATCAATCTTATTTTGCATATATAAATGTTATGGGGTAGGGTTGTTTACATTAGGCATATTTGTTTTTAATAAGGGTGGAGGGGGATAGTTAAACTGCACACACAGATGGTATGGAAGGTGTAAGGAGGGGAGGACTTCTGCAAGCACATGTTAGCCACACTAATTGCTGGGGGTAGGTAATGGTGGCTGCAATCATTATGGGGAGGGAATGGTTATCACGCTTGGTGAGCAAGAAGGGAGCTATGATGGTCACAATTGTTGTGAAGCTAAATTTACTAGAGGGTTTAAAGTAGCTATTGTAAGGAGAGTGGGTGGGTGGAAATTGGGTAGAGGGGCCCTATGGCATTTTCTTAGGAGGCCCCTATGGTTTGTAGTTATACTCCCTGCTTAGAGTTATGGTCTCACACCAATATCTTCAAAGAAGACTCCCACTGTAAAAAAATACTTAGGGGTTATATTCCCGTAATTAATGTCTTAGGGCGAAAAGATGTTTGCAGATCAATGCCCATAATAAATGTTGTGCAGAAAAAAAAGCATTTGCAAGTTGAATACCCATCATAAGTATTACACAATACAAAAAAAATGATATGCCAATTGCCCATGATCACAGTGAAAAATCAATCCCATGCCATGTCTAAATGAGGGCCAACAGCATATATTAGTGCTGAAAAAAATAAATCCTATAACATAGAAATAGAAGGAAATTAATACAGGTTTGTACAGATGGTTTGCACCTCATCAATGTAATCCATAATGCTCCCTTCCCAGTCTTGATTGTACAGTCCCCACACACATCACCATTGCTGCCACTTCTTACACCCAACATCCGTTCTTGCTCTCTGTCTGTTCTCCTTTTGTAACTGGCAAAAATGCATTGTATTTCTCTTAAATGAGGAACTTTAATTTAAACTAAGGTATCTGGGAGGGGGGGGGGGTGGCTAGTTTAAAAAATAAGGTCAGAATGAGGCGTCTTAGTCTTTGGTCTTCAACACGGTTCACCACCAAGATAGTGAGTAATTAGAAGGGACTATTTGTGAACAGTTCATTTAAAAAAAAAATGGTCATAAACTCCCTTGTAAAACCAATGCTCATCAAATTTAGTTGTCCAAGTGGTTAACAAATTTCCATGATTTCCCTACACTCACAAGACATCTGTTATATCTTCATAATCTGAATGAATGAAGTTTCATCTTTATGATTGCAAGTCTCGAGGCCTGCTGTTGATAGTTAAACCAAGTTCTGATAAATGCATCAAACCTTAGGAATATACATAGATATTAAAAGATGAAAAAACTGTCCAGAGATAAAGTATATTTTCTGAGAATAAGAATGCTTTGTTTTTTTATCAGTACTTAAAAAATGAAAATCTTGTTTGAGAAACAAGAAAGGGCTGTTTCTCAAAGTCAAATCTAAATGAAAAATTAATTGTAATAACAATGACTCTACTCTTCATATTTTATTCTCACTTCCCTACTCAGTAGATGTGTTCTTCAAGTATGCACTTCAAGTCTGACATGAATGGGAAATGTTGAACCAATACTTACTTTATTTTTTGTCTTCAAAAGTAAATAATCTGCGTTTACACCTAAGAGAGTAAAACAGTAATGTTATTTAAAAAATTTTTTTAAGAAGTTTAAACGATGTTAAGATGTTTGCTTCAGAAGAAAAGCCTTTTTTTCTTTGCAAACAATGAATGGATGTATATATATATATATATATATATATATATATATATATATATATATATATTTTTTTTTATTTTATTTTTTTTATTTTTTTTTCCCTATCGGAAATATGGTTTCCGATTGGAATATCACTATTCAGTAACTCTGTAATTTTCGTTAATTCAGAATATTGGAAATAATCGTTAGTGTTGGACCAATAATAGAATGCAGTGATTTAACGTTTACAATGAATCTGTTGTAATGCACATGCAGCACATCTCAACAGATTAGAGACTTGCATGGAGTATTGTTGCCATTCATTTGCAATGCAGATATACAAAGCATAATGTCTAGTAGCATACAGTATGGCTTGCGTAATTAAGATGGAATCCTGGAATCCATGGTGGCAATATGCATGTGTGGATGTGCCCAACTGCCCATTGCCCAATCATTGCAACCCATTGCTTTGTAATTATAACTTATGTTAAGGTAAATCAAATACAATCCTGGTAGTGATCAGACCCCACCAGCAGAGAGCTCTGTTGGTGGGGAGAAAAAGGGGGGGGAGGGGAATCACTTGTGTCTGTGTTGTGCGGCCCTGCAGCTTGGCCTTAAAGCTGCAGTGGCCAATTGTACAAAAAATGGCCTGGTCTTTAGGGGGGTAAAGCCTAAGGTCCTGAAGAGGTTAATATGCTAGTATACTGCTACCTCTGTATACTTGAGATGCCACACATGGAGTATATGATACAGTTTTAGGCACCACACTTTAGAAAGAACATTAGCCTTCTAGAATGGGTACATTTAAATTAAATTAAGGAATGAAAGGTCTCAATTACCAAGAAAGGTTGGAATCTGTGTATAGAGTTTTTCTAATCTATTTAGAATGGGGTTCAGTACAGTGAGAGTTGTTAAAATCTGGAATATTTACCACATGGAGTATTTATGGCAAACTCTATAGCTGCACTTAAAGAGGGTATTGGATGCTTTCCTTGTACTGCAGGACATCCATGGCTATAATTACTAGGTAATTCCAGGTAGAGTTAATCCAGGTATTTATCTGACTGCCAACTGGATTCTGAAAGATTTTTTTCCCACTTAGAGTGTTGATATACAAAAGGGACACAGAGGCCTGTTTCTATCTGAAGGGTATGCCTCTGTGTGCCCTCTGCCCTGCTGACAGCCCCTCCTGTTCCCCACCAAACCCCCCAGAATTTGCAGACATGCAGAATGCTGGCAATGTAATGGGGAAAGGATATCCCTTGTAGTAGAGGAACTCAAATGTAACGCCCCTTCCCCGCCTATTGAGCCTTCTAACAGGCTCTCCACTGCCTGCTCCCCGCCTCAGGCTCTCTTTAAGGCTAATTGGCCCAAATCTGTAAGGCTAAGTTCACAGTGGGACGTTAAAGTCGCGCGTTAAAACAGCATTTAACGCAGAATAACTCACTGCAATGAAAAATCAATGCCCTGTTCACAGTGCACACGTTGCGTTGGTGTCTAACGCTGCACGTTAAGTAAAAGTACTGCATGCAGTGCGTTATACACGTTATTAGCTGCGTTGGACTGTTTGCACATGCTCAGTAATGACTTGGAAGCATACTTTTCATTGCCTGTATTTTTTACTGTATCTGCTGTATGCGACGGTAACGCTGCGTTGCCACTTTTTGGGCGCGTTGCGTTGTAAGCTTGCGGTGCGACTTTAACGTAGCATCAAAACGCAACGTCCCACTGTGAATCTAGCCTAAAGGTTTTTAACCTTCTTCTGAATAAACTGGTGTAAGTGCAGATTCAAAGCAGTGATTTATTTATTTATTTGCTGGTTGGACAGATGTCTTTTTTTTTCAACCAAACTATGTATTGATGTAACTATATAATGCTACATGCATAATGTAAACATACCCTAAAGATATTAATCTTTGAATACATTGCTGTGACTCGCTCTTGGAAGAGGCAACAGAAAGCAGAATTAAGGCTAGGCAGGAAGAGAAAGTGTACATACTAAAATGTGTTCATTAAAAGTTTAGATATGAAACAACCTTTATAATAACAGACTGTAAGATTTTTTTTTTCTGAACATATGTAAATTGAACATAGTTATTTGAAAATATATATTTTCTGTCTGGTTCCTGGCATTACTCCTAATTAGAGATGGCCTTGAACAGTTTGCCGGTGGACAGTATCCGGCGCATTTCCGCTGTTCGCATTCTCCTCAAACTGCGAACATATGGCCTGTTCGACCCGCCCCATATTCATCATCATGGAGTCAAACTTTGACCCCTTGCCTTACAGTCAGCAGACACATGGCAGCCAATCCGCTAGCACCTCCTCCTCAAGCCCCCACTTAGCTATCAAGAAGCAGTTTTGGTGGCCATATTGGATTCGTTCTCTGCTGGCTGCTGACTGTTAGTGAAAGCAAGGTCAGACTTGCTGCAGATAGATAGGGAAAGCATTAGCTAGGCCTGTGTTCTTGTTCCTCACTTACTGTGAAAGCACCCCAAACCACCCTTTTGAGGGCTTGCACATTGGTCTCCTGTGTTTTTTGCTGGTGACACTCCACAGCACACTGACATCCAGAGCTGTGTGCACACTACTGCTATTGTTGTTGCTTCATTAAGTTGCACGCACAGAACCACTCCAGTGCATTATTCTTTCACTACATTCTGATAGTACTATTGCGACACTCCATAGTCCACTGACACCCAGAGCTGTGTGCATACTACTGCTGTTGCTACATTATCTTGCAGACATAGTACCACTACCCTCCACTTTTGGCATGGATCCCCCTCTGGCATGCCACAGTCCAGGTGTTAGACCCCTTAAAACAACTTTTCCATCTTTTTTGTTTCCAGAAACAGTCTTTGTAGGTTTTAAAATTCGCTTGCCCATTGAAGTTTATGGCAGTTCGCCTGTTTGCAAACATTTTCGGAAGTTTGCGTTCCTGGTTTGCGAACTGAGAATTCTATGTTCGTGACATCTCTACTCATAGTGGTCACAGTGCTTTATGTCATCTTGATCTCACTTTCATTTTATACAGTCACCAAAATCCACTAAACCTGAGGCAAACCCCACTATCTTTTTTGCTTTTAACCATGCACATTAATTGTCAACGGCAACTGACTAATGAACCCTTTGTCTGCTAATTATTAATTCTGCCACTGATTTTTCCATCTGTACAATGACAAACATAAGTAGGAGCTTTGAACATTTTTCTGTTATCACGTTTCAAGTAGCGATTGCCACTGGATGTTTATTGATGATTTTGTGAATGTACATTATTACTCACAGTATGGTGCTAATGGAATTATGGCCTGCACTAATCTGCATCTGTTCTCATTCCAATTTAAATGCATACAGTTACCACTGCTCTTTAACTGGCTAATCCTTCTTAAGTGCATTTACAGTTTTCATTTTCTTATATTAACTTTTTTTTATGTGAATCATTTCTCTTTTTTGAGTACAAAAAAAGAGTGGATTATCTAAATTTGTAGATTAAAAAAGGATGAATGAATAGGAGGATGGACTTAAAATGTTTTGCAAGTATAAGTATTTAATAGTCATATTCAGCGGCAAACTTAATCATAAAGGCATCACTAACAGTAAACGTTCATTTGAAACTGGTGCAGAAGTGTTCTGTATTTTGTTTCAAGACACACTTGCAAAGTACCGTTGTGCTGATTATTATTAAATATGGTCAAAATCAAGTAATCCAATTTCTGTGCATATTTAATACATGTAGATCTGTTAAATATGCCTTTTTGGTTCCTCTGCACCTTTTTAGTGTGAAATACCATTTCTTCCTTAAGCTATGCAGCAGCCCCCTATTATATACATGCTTTTTACAGTATATAGTTACTCCCATATTCCAAATGATACAACCCCTTTTTATGTTGTAAATCCTATTTTCTACATTAGAAATGTACAATTCTACAATTCTGCTTCCTAAAGGTTTCCTCTGAATATAAAATATTTCCTCTCCTGGGTGTTGGTATTACATTCTGAGCAGATTCTTTTTTATTTTTTTGCAGCATATACTAAGTAGGGTAGAATCAGCTTGAACTGTAAACAATAAGATTGACTTGCCTGCATCTTAAAACAGAGCTAAAAGCAAAATTGTTTTTTGTACAAACGATCCGGTATGCGAACGGATCCAATGTTAAAGAAAACCTGAACTGAAAATTAAAAGTCAAAATAAGCATACACAAGTCATACTTACCTTCCATGTAGTCTACTCCTCAGTGTCTTTCTCCTGCCCCATGTCCTGTTTGTTCACTGTGATCAAGGGAATTTTCCATCCTCCATTTTGAAAATGGCCAATTACCCCATAACAGTTTCCTGGTCAGCACACAGTTAAACTGTAACATCGCCCACTTGAGCCATAGGGAAACATGGACATTACCTGGTACATCAGTTTTCCTCTCAGCTATAACTGACAGCAACTGATATTTTACTGACAGCAACTGATATATTTCAGATCTGACAAAATGTTGTCAGAACTGGAAGGGATTATTGTCAGAAGAAAATGGTGAGCTTCTGAGAGGAACTGATGGCAAGGTAACTATGTAATATTCATTTGAAGTTACCTCATGTGTTTATTTTAAATATTTTACTCAGTACAGGTTCTCTTTAACCAATGGAACGGTTCACATCCATCCGCTTGTACTGATCCGTTGTCCATTCCGCTCAGTGGACAAAAAAATGCTGCAGGACTTATTTTCCGGACCATTGTGCCCAGCGGAATAGAAACAGAAGGTTTTGCAGCTGCATAGGAACAAATAGAAAACTGTCAGTTTACAGCACACTGGCTGTAAAAACTGACTGTTTTTACCTGATCCTGATGGCTGGATCCGTACGGCCGGCTTGCGCAAAAAAATGCTAATGTGAACCAGGCCAGTACAGCATTGCCTCAGATCACTGCGCTGTACCCAGTAAGAAGATGGCTGTTTCACCGTCTAACAGTCTCCTGAGTGGCGATCGCCTCTGGGAGACTGAAGGCGGGGTGGAGCTCCACCTTCCAAGCAAGTTAAGCACGCGCAGCCTGTTCAGTAGCCGGCCCCAGGACTTGACGCCAATTGGCATTAGGTGGACCTGGGGTTGCTGCCACGGTCACGCCAATGGGCGTGATGCTGTCTTTAGGTAGTTAATGAAGCATTATACAATAGAAGGAACATCTGTTTACTATATTAGGATGACACTCAGTAGGAAGATGGGCAATGCAAAAATTCAGGCCAATCCAATGCACTTCTTGTTGAATTAGATTGGTCTAATTAGTTGAATACAATTTCACACTTTAAACATTTATGCAAGCAAACATTATTTGCCCTTCATGGGTCATGTATAGGGGTAAATGAATACACTATTAGCATAAATAATGCCTTTTAGTGTCCCTAAAATTCAGCTTCAAACAAAGTGATTTGGGGTCATTTTCTCTGATTATTGCACTTTCCTTTTTTTGGCGACATATTCCTTTTAATTAAAATCTGGGAAAATCATTTGAAATTTAATATATCCAAACACAATTCCCTTTATGGTGTTTTAGATGCCCTCCCTCTGTGCTGAGAGAATGTAGGACTGTGAAGAACCAGATCTCTTCAGCCAACCTTTCTCTCTATGAATTGTACTAAATCAAAGTGTACAAGCTTTATTCTAGCTCTGCCGGCTGAGTGTTGTTTGTTGAAGCACATTTGAAGAATATAGATGTCTTGCGAATTACGTGTTTTGAAGTTACACGATTAGTGATTGTTTATAGCTTCCCCATAGCATTTTTCCAGCCAGGGATCGCTCAGCGAAGTCTGCAGTACCTTTAAAGTTCATAAAAATCTAGAAAGTAGATAAATCTTTGGGAAAAAAATCACTAAAAATGACAAGTGTTAAAATGGTGGTGGGAGAATTTTGTTACCAAAGGCTTGAGTAAAATAAATTGTGCTACTGACTCATTTTTATGATTCACCTGAACCCAATTCAATTATAAGCTCTGCTGGACAAGCTCTAATCTAAATTGTCTTTCTTACTATTGTCCAAGTAAAAAAGAAATATTGTATTATGTGTAAATTAAAAAATATATATATAATTGCAGTTACAATACTTAAACTAGAATTATAAATGAGCGACTTGAAGAGAGTCTGGGATTCTTCATTGATGGAAAATCAGTCTTGTCTAATTTGTAAGCAGACTTTGTCAAGCAAATTCTAGCTCTTTAAAGGAAAATTCAGTGAGAGAAACATAGATCATACTTTATTTAAATAAATGCCATTTGCCTAGATGACAGGCTTCTTTTACACTTCAAATCACAATTTCCGATTTCCGATTCACAATTCAGATTTGCAATTTTTACCAAACGCTAGCAACAGAAGAAGAAAAACACAGAAAAAAACAGCATGCAGGACTTTTTTTAATCGCATCAGAAAATCAATATCACCATTAAAATCGCATCAAAATCAGAATTGGAATGAAAGACTCAAATAGCAGGACTTTTAATTGCATAAAAAACGGAATTAGAATTGCGTATTAGTGTAAAAGAGCCCTCAAGCTGGTTCAGAAGTGTTTGATTTTTGCACCTTCAGCAAGTATGTAGCTAATAGTATGTCGGAGCTGCATATTTTTTGTTGGGTCAGTGACACAAGTATTAAAGGGCTAGGCTTACAGATACGGGAATTGCATTTTTTAAACTGGAATACAAATGCCAGCTTTCATATCCATCTCACTACAGGTTTTCATCATAAATTCAAAAATTACAATTAAAGTGATGTGTGGGTTAATCACCCAGGTGTGTTGCTGTTCAGATTCAAGTAAAAGTTAAATTGGTCATGAAAATTGGTCATTCACTTCAGAAAATTCAGAAGCAACAAAGTATTAGTTTTGTGGGGAAACATGGTAGGCTATCCAATAATGTCCTGCTGTGGGCCATAGCAGCAGCCAATCTGTGACTGGGGTTTAGCGGGGGATCTTGGAAACCATGTCTATGGAAGCAAGTGTTGTATTGGATACTTTGGTGGTCCAACATATGGTACATGGTAGGGTATATGCTGCATATGAATGTGATAACTTTTCCACGGAATACAGAAGACTACAATGAGCAAAACCCACTTTTATATCTATATCTATCATATATATATATATATATATATATATATATATATATATATATATATATATATATATATATATATATATATATATATATATATATATATATATATATATACATATATATATATATATATACTGTATATTATATACAGATATATATATATATATATATATATATATATATATATACACACAGTTGTGTTCAAAATTATTCAACCCCCACTGAAATTGAGTGTTTTGGCCAGTTTGATATTGATTTTGATAATAAACATTGTAAACATCTTGTTTACAATTAAGTCAAAGAGGCACTTGTAAGTCAGACAAATATAACATAACATTTATAATGAAATAACCACAAATGTATTTTCTGTGCTCACATCATTATCATTTTTTTTCAACCCCCAAGTAACATTCATTCTTAGTACTTAGTACAACATCCTTTTCCAGTTATAACAGTTTTTAAACGTGAAGCATAGCTTGACACAAGTGTCTCGGGTATCTTAGCCCATTCTTCATAGGCAAAAGCCTCCAGTTCAGTCACATTCTTAGGCTTGCGCGCTGCAACTGCTTTCTTTTAAAGGGAACCAGAGATGAATGATCTCTAAAAAATGAAAAAAGATGTTATACATACCTGGGGCTTCCTCCAGCCCCATACAGCTGGATCTCTCCCACGCCGCGGTCCTCCGCTCCCTCTATCACCGGTACCGGGTCCCGTCAATTCCGACGGATGCGACCAGTCTTCCGCATGCACAGGCGCTCCCTCCGGCTCTGTACACATGCGCCTGCACAGTACGGAGGGGGCGCACTGCACTTGCGTCTACTGGCTCGACTGGTTGAAATGACAGGACCCGATACGGGCGGACAGAGGCAGTGAAGAAAGGCGGTGTGGGTGCGATCAAGGCTGATGGGGCTGGAGGAAGCCCCAGGTATGTATAACATCTTTTTCTCGTGGTCTCTGGTTCTCTTTAAGTCCCACCAGAGGTTCTCAATCGGATTTAAGTCTGGTGACTGCGATGGCCACTCCAAAATGTTCCAGCCTTTAATTTGCAACCATGCTCTATTGGACTTGAAGGTATGCTTGGGATTATTGTCCTGTTGAAAGGTCCAACGTCTCCCAAGCCTCAGGTTTGTGACGGACTGCATCACATTTTCATTCAATATCTCCTGGTACTGAAGAGAATTCATAGTACCTTGCACATGCTGAAGCTTCCCTGTACCTGCAGAAGCAAAACAGCCCCAAAGCATGATTGACCCCCCGCCATGCTTCAAAGTAAGCAAGGTGTTTTTTTCTTCATAGGCCTTGTTCTTGCTCCTCTAAACATAGCATTGATCCATGGGCCCAAACAGTTCTAATTTTGTTTCATCAGTCCACAGAACACTATCCCAAAACATTTGTGGTTTGTCCACATGGCATACTGCAGTTGACTCTTCTTATTCTTTAGAGACAGCAAGGGGGTGCGCCTGGGAGTTCTGGCATGGAGGCCTTAATTACGCAGTGTGCGCCTTATTGTCTGAGCTGAAACTTCAGTACCCGCATCTGACAAATCTTTTTTCAGTTCCTCAGCAGTCACACTGGGACTTTTCTCTACTTTGCGCTTCAGGTAGCGCACAGCAGTCGAAGTCAGCATCTTCTTTCTGCCATGACCAGGTAGCATTTTAACAGTGCCCTTTGCCTTGAATTTGCAAATGATGCTTCCTATGGTGTCTCTTGGAATGTTTAGCATCTTTGCAATCTTCTTATAGCCATTGCCCTTCCTGTGAAGAGAAATCACCTCTTCTTTTGTATTCCTGGACCATTCTCTTGACTGCACCATGTTTGTAAACACACCAGTAAACTAGAAGGAGCAGAGTGTGGGGCGTGGCCGGAACAAGGATGTGAGCGGACGCATCTCTCGGAGCTCCCCTGCACGTGGGCTACATTAATCCATTTTAATATATTCTGCAGAGCATACTTGCACTTTGGTAAGGTCTCATACCCTTGCCCTACTCCTCCTGCATCCTTGGGACCTGTTTTCCGCCACTGCAATGCCGCCTAAGAAGACCGACAAGCCGGAGAAAACCGTGGGCCCACTCAATAAGTACCACCGCAAAGACCAAGATGGTGTCGGCGCCTCTGGAGATGACGCACCATCACCCTCCCCATAAGCGCTTCCCTCGGCCGAGGCTCAAACTATCCTGGAGACCATCTCTGCCCTTCAAACATCCCTCACGGATACTTTTACCACTAAAATTGAAGAGGTGAAGGCAGACTTTCAGCTTTTTCACCAGGACTTGGCGTGTGGTGCGGGAAAGAGTTACAGCAGCGGAGGCCCGCATATCCCAACTCGAGGATGATGTCCGCCCTCTCTCTTCCAACATGAAAACAATGCAAACACGACTTAAAGCAGTTGTCTCTCATCAAGAGGATATGGAGAATCGGTTGCGGAGATGTAATATCCGACTGGTGGGCCTACCTGAAAAGGTGGAGGGTGACAATCCGGTATCCTTCCTTGAGGACCTGCTTATCCACCATTTTGGACATGAAGTATTCACTCAAGCCTACTCTGTGGAGCGCACGCACCGTATTCCAGCAAAGCCTAACCCTGCCGGTGCCTTGCCACACACCTTCATCGCCAAGCTGCTCAACTACAAAGACCGAGATACGGTTCTTCGCTTATCCAGGGAGAAAGGTAACTTGAACTTTAACAATACTACTATCTCGATATATTCCGAACTTTGGTGTAGAAATGCAAAAGCTCAGGGTCTGGTTCCAAGATGCCAAGCGCAAGCTCAAACAACACGGCCTGGTGTACGCCATGCTCTTCCCGGCTCGACTACAAGTGGTTGCCGATGGTAAGACTTACTTTTCTGAATCTCCCTCTAAGGTCTTCTCATGGCTGGAAACCGATTATACCAAGAATATTTCTCATGCTGACCAGCAAGACTGATAACTTTGTACCACTTACTTTCCCCTGCTCTTTACTTAAACATGGGGATCCCTCCCTCGCCTCTTATCCTATATGCTCTTCTAACATAATAACTAACTCTTACATGACTACAACCCATCTTTTTAGCCCAGTGTAGCAGGTGTGTGCAAGGCCATATGTGACATCTGCCCCTCGGATGTCGCACCCTCAGGTAGCTGTCATGTGCACCAAGGACTTGCCTACTACAAATTTCATGGAGTCACTCCATGACTGGCTAACTCCTCACAGCTACCTTGAACTGCGTTACTTAATGGGAAAATGGTCAGACCCCAAGTTTAGGGCCATGAGCTGGGTGTTTTATGTTATTTTTTATTATTATCTGCTTCTGCCCCGCCAGGCCAATGCTACACTCACTTTTTATTTGTATTATTGCCCCATATACTATAAACCTGAGTAATGAGTGCACTCTCTCGACCCTCCCATGATTCCTTGTCTTTTCTGACTTGGAACGCGTGAGGCTTAAGAGACAAGGTGAAAAGGACTGTTTTAGAATTTCTGTGCAAGAAATCTGTTGATATTATTGCTCTGCAGGAGACACACCTGGATGGAGACCTTCCCAAGGCTCTTCACCGTTTTTGGATAGGGTGGGATTTCCATTCTACTCATTCATCTCACTCCAGGGGTGTCTCCCTCCTTATTTCTAAACGTACTCACTTCCAACTTATTGGCAGTGTCATAGACTCAGATGGTCAATATGTTTTTTTGCACTGTCTTCTTTATAATGTCCCTATGCTGATATGTGCACTGTATATACCACCGCCTTTTTCCTTTTCAGTAATCAAGGTTGCACTGGATTATGTATCTCAATATCCTCATTTGTCCTCAGTCTGGCTCGGGGATTTTAACTATATCCTTTTCCCTAGGCTTGATAAAATCCCCCAGCCAGCTGAATCACATCCGTCCTCCAGGGACACTAAACAATTTACAATATTGCAGGATGTCTCCATATCAGATACTTGGTCTGCTTTACACCCTAAGGTCCCTGCAGTCTCGTGCTATTTAGCCTCATACAGGACTCACTCTAGGCTAGACTACATATTTTCAGCCAAAAAATTACTCCCTAACCTAACTAGGGCCTATTTTTTACATTCCCTGCTCTCGGATCACTCCCCTTATGTAGTCCAATTTATATGGTATCCCTTACATAACTCCTCTGCTTGGAGACTGAACCCATTCTGGATTACAAAGATTCAGGAGTCTGTTCAACTCCCCACGGCTCTCAAGGATTTTTTTGAAATGCAAGCATACTCTACTGCATTTCCAATAATCTGGGAGACCTTTTAGCTCTTTGTCAGGCAATATTTTTCCTCTGAAATTAAATGCATTAAAATTGAAACGGCTCAAACTGAGCAAAAACTTGCCTTAGATCTAGATCAAGCTACAAACGCCCTATCCTCCAACCCAACAGATTCCTCTCAAGCAAATTATAAGATTAAACTAACTTCTTACGAACAATTCCTTACAGGTAAGGCACACAGGAAAATTATTTTTACTAAACAAAGAGTATATGAGCTAGGTGAACAATGTGACTCTCTTTTGGCAAAGATATCTAGGGAACAAACTTCCCCTTCAATAATACTGTGCATAGCAGACTCCAGTGGTGCTATACTTACTTCACCATGTGATATTCTGGATAGGTTTACCCAATTCTATACTGACCTCTACACTAAATCCACCTCCAAGACACCTAGTCAAATCGTACATTAGCTACAAAAAATATCTCTTCCCTCCCTAAATTAGTCACAGGTAGCTTCGTTAGACGCACCCCTTTCCATTAAAAAGATTGAAAATGCAATTTCTGATCTCCCTTCATCTAAAGCCCCTAGTATGGATGGCCTGCCCGCTGAATTTTTTAAATCTGTCTCATCTGCCTTGGCACTAAAACTGCTAAAGCTTTACAACTCTGCTACAATGCGAATCATATAGCCCTATCTCTCTTATACAAGTAGATGTTAAAATTCTAGCAAAACTTCTTACCCTCAAACTGAATACAGTTATAACTTCTGTAATTCACACTGATTAGTCTGGATTTATTCCAGGCCAATCCACAGTTCTTAATATAAGAAGATTACACCTGGCTATGCAGACTGTGCTCGAGACTGTAGGGACTAGAATAGTGGTGTCTCTTGATGCTGCCAAAGCATTTGACACTATCGAGTGGGATTTCTTAATCTCAGTGCTTAAAAGGTTTAACTTTGGGTCTAAGTTTATAAGTTGGGTACAACTCCTTTACACTGACCCCTGTGCTCACATTAGAATTAATGGTTGGATCTCTGATGCCTTCCCCTTGGCTAGGGGCACGAGGCAGGAATGTCCACTTTCTCCTCTCCTCTTTGATTTAGCACTCAAACCCCTTGCTGCATTGATTAGGAATGATGAAGAAATCCAGGGCCTTCACTACAGAACTAATGTAGATGAGATAAGTTTGTATGCTGATGACATGCTACTGTACTTGTCTGACCCTGGCCCCTCCCTTCAACATGCTCTGTACATTATCGAAGAATTTGGTCTTTACTCTGGTCTTCATATTAACTGGTCTAAATCCTCTATACTTCCCCTTAGATATTTTCCCTCCATCCCTGCCTCAGGCCTCTACTCCTCTTCAATGGGCATCAGAGATCACTTATCTCGTAATATGTATTTCTAGATACCCCCGGGAATTTTTCTCCTTAAACTGGTCTCCTCGGATTCAGCATATACAATCCAAACTCCAGGCCTGGAGTAAACTACAGATTAATGTGGCCGGCAGAGCTAATCTCTTTAAAATGATCCTAATCCCCAGAGTCTTATACATTTCTTGGAATGCTCCTATTTATCTCCCATTTTCCCTTTTCTTTAAACTAAACACCCTTCTTACTCAGTTCATCTGGAATAAGGGTAAACACCGTCTCCCTCTTCAAACATTACAGTGTCCAAAAGACCTTGGTGGCCTTGCAGTACCCAATTGTCATATCTATTATTTGGCTGCCCAGCTCTACCATATTTATTTTGACCTTACTCTACAGAAAGACAGACTGTTGGGGTTCCTGGCAGATTTTCCAACACTCTGGCAAGTTGAACCCATTACTATTATACTTACAGGAGCTAAAAACTCCTACTACACTAAATAGTACCCAATCACTTTTTCTTAAACATTAAAAGCCTGGGATACTGCACATAAATATCTACGTCTTGAACACCCTCTTAAATATACCCCTTTGTGGGAAAACCGTAGCCTTCCCGAATTACGTAAATTACCTAACGCTAGACTCTGGTTCAACCATGGTATCCTTTGCCTCTACCAAGTAAAAGACTCAGGCCATCTTATTTCATATGAACAATTATCTATACAGTGTAATCTCCCATCCCATATGAAATTTGCTTACCTTCAACTTAATCATGCAATTAAAGCTCAATTTCCAGCTCTGCTGGCTACATTGTCAGACTCTCCAATATCTATTGTCAAAGGCACCTCCTCCACACAACTGATATCCACAATCTATAATATTATAATGTTAGAGGTCTCCACTCATAGGGCCTACCTTAAAAAAACTACATGGGAACTGGATGTTGGAGAGTTATCCGATGAAGATTGGGAGGATGCTCTCGATAACATCCCTAAGGTGTCTCCTCATATCCCTGACAGATTGCTTGCTCTCTATGTACTGCATAGAGCATATCTAACCCCAGTACATCTTTCTAAATTCAAACCTGGCTTCTCCCCTCTTTGTCCAAAACGTGCCCTTGATCAAGGTACTTTCTTCTATATGATATGGTCCTGTCCTGAGGTAAACTTATATTGGCAACAAGTAACAAAATGTTTACATGATAAGATGGGCTGCTCTGTGGCCCTTGACTAGTGTTGGGCGAACAGTGTTCGCCACTGTTCGGGTTCTGCAGAACATCACCCTGTTCGGGTGATGTTCGAGTTCGGCCGAACACCTGACGGTGCTCGGCCAAACCGTTCGGCCATATGGCCGAACTAAGAGCGCATGGCCGAACGTTCCCCGAACGTTCGGCTAGCGCTGTGATTGGCCGAACGGGTCACGTGGTTCGGACCCGAACGCGCTCTGATTGGCCGAACTGTCACGTGGTTCGGGTAAATAAATACCCGAACCACGTCATATCTCCGCCATTTGTCTGTGGGTTTAGCTTTGGGTAGGCAGGCAGGGTAGTTCGCGCTCCAGCCACGCTAGCCAGGGTCCCCCCCAGTCATTGTGTGTCACTGCTGGGAACAGTAGTACACCGCTCGTTCAGCCACACTATATAGCATTCTGTGTACTGTTCTGTGTCTGCTGGGAACAGTGGTACACCGCTCGTTCAGCCACACTATATAGCATTCTGTGTACTGTTCTGTGTCTGCTGGGAACAGTGGTACACCGCTCGTTCAGCCACACTATATAGCATTCTGTGTACTGTTCTGTGTCTGCTGGGAACAGTAGTACACCGCTCGTTCAGCCACACTATATAGCATTCTGTGTACTGTTCTGTGTCTGCTGGGAACAGTAGTACACCGCTCGTTCAGCCACACTATATAGCATTCTGTGTACTGTTCTGTGTCTGCTGGGAACAGTAGTACACCGCTCGTTCAGCCACACTATATAGCATTCTGTGTACTGTTCTGTGTCTGCTGGGAATAGTGGTACACCGCTCGTTCAGCCACACTATATAGCATTCTGTGTACTGTTCTGTGTCTGCTGGGAACAGTAGTACACCGCTCGTTCAGCCACACTATATAGCATTCTGTGTACTGTTCTGTGTCTGCTGGGAACAGTAGTACACCGCTCGTTCAGCCACACTATATAGCATTCTGTGTACTGTTCTGTGTCTGCTGGGAACAGTAGTACACCGCTCGTTCAGCCACACTATATAGCATTCTGTGTACTGTTCTGTGTCTGCTGGGAACAGTAGTACACCGCTCGTTCAGCCACACTATATAGCATTCTGTGTACTGTTCTGTGTCTGCTGGGAATAGTGGTACACCGCTCGTTCAGCCACACTATATAGCATTCTGTGTACTGTTCTGTGTCTGCTGGGAACAGTAGTACACCGCTCGTTCAGCCACACTATATAGCATTCTGTGTACTGTTCTGTGTCTGCTGGGAACAGTAGTACACCGCTCGTTCAGCCACACTATATAGCATTCTGTGTACTGTTCTGTGTCTGCTGGGAACAGTAGTACACCGCTCGTTCAGCCACACTATATAGCATTCTGTGTACTGTTCTGTGTCTGCTGGGAACAGTAGTACACCGCTCGTTCAGCCACACTATATAGCATTCTGTGTACTGTTCTGTGTCTGCTGGGAACAGTAGTACACCGCTCGTTCAGCCACACTATATAGCATTCTGTGTACTGTTCTGTGTCTGCTGGGAATAGTGGTACACCGCTCGTTCAGCCACACTATATAGCATTCTGTGTACTGTTCTGTGTCTGCTGGGAACAGTAGTACACCGCTCGTTCAGCCACACTATATAGCATTCTGTGTACTGTTCTGTGTCTGCTGGGAACAGTAGTACACCGCTCGTTCAGCCACACTATATAGCATTCTGTGTACTGTTCTGTGTCTGCTGGGAACAGTAGTACACCGCTCGTTCAGCCACACTATATAGCATTCTGTGTACTGTTCTGTGTCTGCTGGGAACAGTAGTACACCGCTCGTTCAGCCACACTATATAGCATTCTGTGTACTGTTCTGTGTCTGCTGGGAATAGTGGTACACCGCTCGTTCAGCCACACTATATAGCATTCTGTGTACTGTTCTGTGTCTGCTGGGAATAGTGGTACACCGCTCGTTCGCCACTGTATAGCATTGTGCTCTGTGTCGCTGCTGGGAATAGTGGTACACCGCTCACCCGTCACTGTATAGCATTGTGCTCTGTGTCGCTGCTGGGAATAGTGGTACACCGCTCACCCGTCACTGTATAGCATTGTGCTCTGTGTCGCTGCTGGGAATAGTGGTACTGTATAGCATTTCTGTACTGCCACTGTACTGCTGCCAGTCAGCGTGTACTGTAAGGATAAGTGAAATGAGGAAGAAATCCGGTGAAAGAGGGAGGGGCAAGGGAAGAGGTGTTTCCCCTGACGGTTCACGTACAGGCCACAGGGGAGCACCCAAGAAAACCCACTCAATACCGCCCATGTTGTCCAGGACAACAACCCTCACAAATCCAAAAGAACAGGACCAGATAATTACTTGGATGACCTCTCAAGCGTCCAGCAGTGGGTTAAGCAGCACCAGCACATCACGCACGAGGTCCGAGTCCTCAGCCAGTTACAAGGAGCCAGTGGGCACAAAGCTGACACAACCGGCAGCGACACCACGCACACAACTGCCAGATAACCAGTCCGATGAATTACCTCAGGACACAATGGGGTATTCGCAGGAGCTATTCCCAGCCCAACAAACTTCCACCTTTCAAAGGTCAATGGAGGAACAGCCAGAAATGTTGTGCCTGGATTCACAACCGTTAACTGTGGGAAATGCACCGCGCACTGAAATACAAGGCGAGTCCGAAGAGGACTCGGAAACCCAAATCCCAGAGCAATTTGGGCAGGAGGGGTTGCAATTGCAGGAGGTCGGCCGACAAGATCTGGAAGACGACGTTGGAGTGTGCTGCGCAGAGGTTGTTGTGGGGAGCTCTACTCCACGGCGGTGGCCCACAATGACATATGACGAGTTTGAGGAGATGGAAGAGGAGGGTATGGACAATGTGGACAGAGACCCAGATTTTGTTTGTGAACGAGAACATCGCCGTCGTAGCAGCAGCACAGATGAGTCTGTTGAAGAACACACTGCTGCACGAGTTCGCCTTGTGCCACAAGGTAGGCGGCGCGCAATTTCAGGCACCACAAGCGTGGAAGTTCAAGTGAGAGGCAAAAGAGGAGCAAACAGAAATCGCCAGCAAGGAGGCAGGTGCTCCAAAGTCTGGGCTTTCTTTGAAGACTGCACTGAGGATGTTACCATGGCGATTTGCAAGGTGTGCAAGACCCGCCTGAGCAGGGGGAAAAATATTAACAACCTCTCCACCACCAGCATGAGCCGTCACATGCTATCCAAACATCCCACTCTTTGGGCAAACGCGTCAGGACAGGGTACCAGAAACAACACTGCCTCCCTTGGGTTCACCAGACTCACCACCAGACCCGCCTCAGCAGCAGCAGTAGCCCAGCCATTGCGTGGTTCACAACATTCACAAACATCAGACGACGCTGACACTGTCACTTTCCGGAGTAGTGCTCTTGAGGTCTCCCAGTGTTCATCAAACACAACAACCAACAGCCCTTCCGTGTGCAGCGCTACGGTTCAGTTGTCTGTGTCGGAGATGTTTGAGCGCAAGAGGAAATTGCCAGCAAATGACCCCCGGGCCGTGGCAGTAACAGCCAGCATAGCCAAGCTTCTGGCCTGCGAAATGCTGCCATATCGATTGGTGGAGACAAACAGCTTCAAGGGCATGATGTCAGTGGCCATCCCACGTTACGTGGTTCCCAGCCGCTACCACTTTGCACGCTCTGCAGTGCCTGAGTTGCATGAGCACGTGGTCAGCAAAATAACCCGAAGCTTGAAGAATGCCGTTGCCTGCAAGGTTCACCTCACCACTGACACCTGGACGAGTGCGTTCGGCCAGGGTCGATACATCTCCCTTACCGCGCACTGGGTGAACCTTGTGGAGCCTGGCAGCGATTCCTCACCTGCTACGGCACGGGTGTTGCCCACGCCACAAACAGCTGCACCGCCGTCCCTCCCACTGGATAACAGCAGCACCTACCTCTCTGACTCCTTCTCCTCCAACGCATCTCAAAGCTGTACCTCATCCGGAAACGCTAACCCAGCAGCAGTAGGATCGTGGAAGCAGTGCAGCACAGCTGTTGGCATGCGTCAGCAAGCGTTGCTGAAGCTAATCTGCCTTGGGGATAAGCAGCACACAGGGGAGGAAATTTGGAGGGGAATAAAGGAACAGACGGATTTGTGGCTGGCACCGCTGGACCTGAAACCGGGCATGGTTGTGTGTGATAATGGGAGTAATCTCATTCGCGCTTTAAGGTTGGCTAAGCTGACACACATCCCTTGCCTGGCGCACGTGATGAACCTAGTAGTTCAGCGGTTCCTGAGGACATACCCAGGCGTGCCCGATCTGCTGTTGAAGGTGCGTCGAGTGTCCAAACATTGTAGAAATTCCAGTACTGCTTCGGGGGCACTCGCCAAGATGCAGGAGCGCTTCAATCTCCCCCACCATCGCTTGCTGTGTGATGTCCCTACGCGCTGGAATTCTACGCTGCACATGCTAGCCCGCTTTTGCGAGCAGAAGAGTGCAGTGGTCCAGTACATGACGGCGCAGTACCGAGGCGCATACGGCCAGCTGCCAAGCTTCTGTGGATCCGATTGGGCCAACATGTTGGACCTCTGCCAAGTCCTCCAAAATTTTGAGCAATCCACGTTGCTTGTGAGCAGTGACAACTCTTCAGTCAGCATTACCATACCACTGCTGTGTTTACTGAAGAGGTCGATGTTAAAAATCAAGGAAACAGCTGTCATGATGCAACTGGGGGAATCTGAAGGAGAAAACGATCAGCGTGATGGTACCAACATCAGGCCATCCGCCTCAGGGAACGCTGGCCCCAGCAGCTATGACGAAGAAGAGGAGGAGGAACAGCTGGAGTTGGAGCAGGAATTTCATGCCACCACTGACGAGGGCCAGAGCGGTGCACGTTGGACTTCCACAATTCAACGCGAATGGTCAGCAGAAGCAGACCAGGAGGAAGGTGACGACTATGATGCATCACAACAACTATCACAACGCTCACAAGAGGATGATGAGGATTCTGGTAGGACTCTGGCACACATGGCTCAATTCATGCTAGACTGCATTGAACGTGACCCACGCATTGTGCGCATTCTGGACAACACCAATTACTGGGTTTATACCCTTCTGGATCCACGGTACAAACACAATGTTCCAAAACTGCTTGAAGAAAGAGTCAGACAGGTCAAAATGGAAGAATACCAGCAGGCCCTTGTGGAGACTTTAGAGAGGAGATTGACATCCTCCCCCTCCTCTAGCCAGTTGTACGCAGACAGACTGACTTCCGCAAACCCAGGACGACCAGGAGGGCAGCAAACAACGCAAGCCGCAGCTAGTACCCAAAAGGGAATGGTATCGGCAGTGTCCTTGGAGTGGGAAAATTTTCTGACACCCATGCAGCCGCAGCCCACTGAACAGCAAGCGTGCAGATCCACCTCCAACACCGATCGCCTGGAGAAGATGGTCAAGGACTACATGTCAGATGGCGTAGCTGTGTCGAACCATCCATCTGCACCCTTCAACTATTGGGTATCGAAGCTAGACACCTGGCACGAACTGGCAATGTACGCAATAGAGGTGCTGGCTTGCCCGGCAGCCAGCGTTATGTCGGAACGCTGCTTCAGTGCTGCCGGAGGCATCGTCACAGATCGGCGTATCCGCCTCTCTACAGAAAATGCAGACCGTCTGACTCAAATTAAAATGAATCAATCCTGGATTGGAAATGACTACGCAACACTCCAGGACCCCAACCAAGTAACATGACCAATGAACATCTGGGATGGTGTTGCGTTTCCGGGCCCTGTTTATTGAACCTCTCATCTGTATTACATTTATGACTGCATGGCGGCAAAAAGCATTGCTGCTATATCCGCACGCTTTTTGTCCACATGCAAGGCCTGGGTTGTTGTGTCTCACAAAGCGTGGCCTTCTCCTCCTGCGCCTGCTCCTGTTCCATCACGTCTGCTGCTGCTGGGTTAGCGTTGCCGCGTGGTCCCTGTTTATTGAACCACTTATCTTTATTACATTTATGACTGCATGGCGGTACAAAGCATGCTATCCGCACGCTTCTTGCCCTCATGCAAGGCCTGGGTTGTTGTGTCTCACAAAGCGTGGCCTTCTCCTCCTGCGCCTGCTCCTGTTCCATCACGTCTGCTGCTGCTGGGTTAGCGTTGCCGCGTGGTCCCTGTTTATTGAACCACTTATCTTTATTACATTTATGACTGCATGGCGGTACAAAGCATGCTATCCGCACGCTTCTTGCCCTCATGCAAGGCCTGGGTTGTTGTGTCTCACAAAGCGTGGCCTTCTCCTCCTGCGCCTCCTCCTGTTCCATCACGTCTGCTGCTGCTGGGTTAGCGTTGCCGCGTGGTCCCTGTTTATTGAACCACTTATCTTTATTACATTTATGACTGCATGGCGGTACAAAGCATGCTATCCGCACGCTTCTTGCCCTCATGCAAGGCCTGGGTTGTTGTGTCTCACAAAGCGTGGCCTTCTCCTCCTGCGCCTGCTCCTGTTCCATCACGTCTGCTGCTGCTGGGTTAGCGTTGCCGCGTGGTCCCTGTTTATTGAACCACTTATCTTTATTACATTTATGACTGCATGGCGGTACAAAGCATGCTATCCGCACGCTTCTTGCCCTCATGCAAGGCCTGGGTTGTTGTGTCTCACAAAGCGTGGCCTTCTCCTCCTGCGCCTCCTCCTGTTCCATCACGTCTGCTGCTGCTGGGTTAGCGTTGCCGCGTGGTCCCTGTTTATTGAACCACTTATCTTTATTACATTTATGACTGCATGGCGGTACAAAGCATGCTATCCGCACGCTTCTTGCCCTCATGCAAGGCCTGGGTTGTTGTGTCTCACAAAGCGTGGCCTTCTCCTCCTGCGCCTGCTCCTGTTCCATCACGTCTGCTGCTGCTGGGTTAGCGTTGCCGCGTGGTCCCTGTTTATTGAACCACTTATCTTTATTACATTTATGACTGCATGGCGGTACAAAGCCTGCTATCCGCACGCTTCTTGCCCTCATGCAAGGCCGGGGTTGTTGTGTCTCACAAAGCGTGGCCTTCTTCTCCTCCTGCGCCACCCTCCTCCTGTTCCATCACGTGTGCTGCTGCTGGGTTAGCGTTACCGGTCCCTTTTCCTGGAACCTCTTATATGTATTACATTTATGACTGCATGCCGACAAAAAACATGTTACCTGTGCAAAGAAAACAGACATTTCCCGCATTTAAAAGACAGTTTTCCCTTTGAAACTTTAAAATCGATTTTCTCAAAAACTATAAGCTCTTTTTGCTAATTTTTTTTTCCTCTTGTACCCACTCCCAAGGTGCACATACCCTGTAAATTTGGGGTATGTAGCATGCAAGGAGGCTTTACAAACCACAAAAGTTCTCGTCCCCATTGACTTCCATTATGTTCGGAGTTCGGGTCGAACACCCGAACATCGCGGCCATGTTCGGCCTGTTCGGCCCGAACCCGAACATCTAGATGTTCGCCCAACACTACCCTTGACCCTAAAACCTTTTTGCTCAATATGATTCCTCCAAATACATATAGTAAATATACCACACAATTGATTCTTATCGTTTTACAAATCGCCCGTAGAACTCTAACTAAACATTGGATTCTCCCTATAGTACCATCTATGGCAGAATAGATTGCTTCTGTAAAAAATCTTCTTCCTTATCATGAAGCTATTTATCAACGACGTGGTGTTGTTGCCAAATATCACTTTATCTGGGACCCCTGGACACAAACAGTGCTCTCTTGATCATTCCCCCTTTCCTTGTTATGGCAATAAATATACTAATCTCCAACTCTTCTTTCTTTTTCTTTTTGGGTGTATTTGGCCTGGCGGGGCCTAGGGTATTTTCTCTGCCCTGTTATTATTGTTTTAGTCGTTACACTGTTTTATTGTTATTATTTTCTGCTATCCAGCAAGATCATATATTGAAGCCTCTTCTCTGCCGCATCACATTTCTACTGTATGATGAACCATTTCTACTTTCATTGCTATCCTGCCTGCATGCAGAGAATGTCTGTTATTGTCAACTGCTACTTCCTTCAATAAAATGACTTGCTGAGTTAAAAAAAAAAAAAAGAAGAAGGAGCGGAGTATCACAGTCATTTTAAATCTGCCTAATTGGTGCTTATTGTGCTTGATTGCTGCTTGTTAACATCCATTTATCAACCGCTTAAAGACTACCACTCTGTTCTTAAGAGTGGTAGTCTTTAAGGGGTTGATACATTGTGTCAATTAAGAAATCACAAAAAAGCATTTAATACTGTATTACAAAAACAATTGATGTCATTTCAGTTGCATTTGGTTCTTTAAAAAGTCCTTGTAAGATTTCATTCTGAACACAATTACAAATGTACACTAAATTCCCTAAAACCATTTACAGCATTGGGGGTTGAATAATTTTGAGAACACAACTGTATATATACAGTATATATATATATATATATATATATATATATATATATATAATATTTTTGAGATCATCAGCACAGAGCCAGATCATTCCCAAGGCCATCCTAGGCAGTTGCCTAGGGCTTGGTGAGTGTCTAGGGGCCTGGTTGATGCTCGCCCCCCACCAATTACAAAAAAATCCAGATGATCATCAATGGTTGGCAAAAACTGCTATCTTGCCTAGGGCCCCATTTCATCTTAACCCTTTTCTGCATCCCAACAACACGTTACTAAAAAGGAGCAAATGTAGATTAAACACAGATGATAAATATTTGCTAACTGGTGGGCTGGACTTTGTTTCCTGCATATAATTCATAACTTAATTTCAGTTCTGTCTAAAATGAGCTCATGTATTTGTCAGTGTAAATTAATTAAAATAATGTTTTACCGTTAACACCAAGGACACCTTCATTAAATCAGCATAATTTAATAACACTTTTAATGGCACAGAACATAAATTTACTTACATAGTGAGTAGAACAGAATGATGTTCTATGAGGAGCAAAAGTAAACTTAACAAGTGAATGTCTTCCTAAAACGTATTTAAAAGGGTTAAATCTAAAGGATGTGTTTCTTACATAACACTAAAGCCATTTGCTATAATACAATGGTTCCTACAGCAAAATTTTAAATGTTTCTATTATCTTAACTGACTCAGTCTTTGGCAGGCAGGTGACTCCCTGAGAAATAAAAATGACACAATTGCTCATCCTGCATCACGTTGCCTGATTTTGAGGCCTGCTGCAACACCTACGCACTTATTTCAACAGCACGTGTTTGGTAATATTATTGGAAGTGGAATATACAATAATTAGCATGTCCATTGTCTGGGAGCATTTACAATGACAAGCTAACATTTCTTCTGATATGTAGATTTCCACTGACCCAGGTAAAGAAAGCAAATTAGCCTGTACAAATAAGCAGCTGCCAATCATGTATCTGGCAGCTCATTCATTAACCAATAGACATAGGCTTTGATGGGCCATTTTTTCAATACTCCCCTCTACACAAATGTGTCCCAAAATGCTGCTAGTTATCAGTACATTTTGCAAAATTTCACTAAAATATCTTAATGATATTGATTGGACAGGTGATTTGTAGTGGTATACAGTGGTTAGAAAATGTAATTCCTGTATATGATCCAGATTGTTGAGCTAACTTTAGTGAACAGCGCTTGACCCTGTGTTTATCCCTAACCCTTATTTTACTAAATCAAATTCTCCTAACCATAATTATTTATACTCTAACCATGGTTACTAATCAGCTTTTTTTTTTCAATCCATCTCACCCCTAGTTCTCTTCTTCTAGTTTCCCTATTCCACATCTCCAATCTCGAATTCTCCTGAAGCCATTTTTCCACAGATGGCTGAACTTTTCATTTATTGAGCATGTATTTATACAAAAAAAGTGGTCCCTTTTTAGACCTAACTAGGTTTGTCTGAGAACACAAAGCAGAGGCAATGAATATGAAAGTTTATCCCTTATAACCAGCTTGCATTCCTCCCATTAGTAGTTGGTAGCATGACATATTACCCTACTCTTCTTCCTACCTCACAAATCACAAGTCTTCCATGAGGAGGATTCCCATTGATCTGTTTAGGATCCAATGGGGAGCAGAGGCTTGCTATGCAACAGTATAGCAAGCCCCCTGGCCCCTACGTTACTATCACTGTCTGCACCACCACACCTTTTTCTGGCACCTGCCACACTCCCACACCTCCAACACTAAACAGTGGCCTCCAAAACCACTGCACCATTAAAAAACATCACTCAGCACTGCACTAGTAAGTAGAAAGCCCCAGGGAAAGCATCTTTGAATTTGCTGCCAGGGTTTCCCATTGGTTATTATACTGATCATTGGAATCCCTCCATTTTAGGGATTGTTATAATATGGGCATGAGCTTTGAGGAAGAGGATCATGTTTTGCCAACTTTCTCTTCAAGAACCCCCCATGTCCTGAACCATGTGGGCTGGTACAGCTCAGGGAATAGAACCCCACATAGTCTGGGCTCTAAATTCTGGCTATGTCAATCTGCATGGGTGACAAGGGGTTAAAAAGGTTTTGGAGGGTAGACTCCATACTTTCCATTTACTTAAACTGTAATAAAATGTATAGAAACACCTTATTATTTAAGATGCTATACAACCAAATTACGTATTAGATTTATTCCCTTTGGGTA